>NW_022989831.1:472824-922378 GCF_902827175.1 Gymnodraco acuticeps | reverse complement strand
GATAGTTCACTAGTAAGTGTTTCGCAAAAAAAAATCCGTTGTACAAAAGAGATGAGATGCTCATTTGAGGATAATCAGAGAGGAAGGAATGGAGAAAAGGGGGGGTTGGGGGGGGAGGAGAGAGGAAGAAGAATATAATGGCAAATAAGCAGACTGTGACAGTATTATAGGTGCTGCTGTTTTGTTATCATTTTTCTTTTCGCAACCTAAACACAGGGCCTGGTAACAATAGCTGGAACGCTTATCAATATTATGAAACCTAGTGCAACAAACTGTGAGATCGAACATGATCACAGAGCTGCATCAATACCTTATTAGACGGAGAATAATATAAAAGGCTATAGATATACCTCATATACACTTCATGTTCGTATTTTTGATAACATTTCACATCTTTTAAAGCTTTATACCTTAGTGTTGCAAAGTCCCTGTTTTTAATGTCACCTTGCAATTTGATTATTCAACCAATTATATATTGTTGAAGCAACCACAATGGCATTACACTGGACTTACACGTAGAATAAAGAGTTAAATATGAAATAGTGAAATAATTCTACTGTTGACAAATTGTATACAATATCAAACGGCTCAAACCCACAATAGTATCCCCAATATATCAGCTAACTAACACAGTAGGCATCAGTGACAGATCCAGAGTCAGAAGGATAATAAGAAGGGTATTGCCCAGTGCCAAACTTGGCTGTTTATTGGGGAAGAAAAGGCAGCCATTATAAATGCTTTATGGGTGTGCTTTACTGGACCTTTTGAACAAATGATATCTGATTCGGTATTTGTTTGAAACTATATCGTATAAGCATATTCATTGATTTGTTTTGGCCACAAACATGTCTGGTGAGTTCCCAGTAACTTTTGACCACAACATGGTGATCAGTTCATACTTACAGTAAACCCAAGTGGACGTTTGCTACAAAATGAAAGACTTTTCCTAAAGGTGTAACTTAGATATTGTGTTCACAAGAATAGGACGGGGAACCCGGAAAACATAAGAGGAGGAAATTAGAAGAGGGCTTGAGCATGGCTGTTTCTTTGCATATGGGGGATAGGTTGCCTAGATACAGTGGAGAGAAACTCCATTCTAAATTTAAACCTGGAGAGGAGGAGACAGAGTAGCTGGTGTAGAGTGAGATGAAAGAGTGAGTACATTAGAGAGGTGAAATAAATAGAGACAATACTAAAGGACAGACAAAATATTCATAAAACAGATACATGCAGTAGATCCATTGATGAAGCAATACAAGAAGGAGAAATAAAGAGGGTTAAGAAGTAAGGCTCTTACAGCTAAGCCATCACCTGAAGGAAACAAACCTCTCTTTTTTAGTTCTGTATAATCTTCTATGTGTGTGAAATACTCCTATCATTGCTTAGCTTGAGGTTCATGTTGGTATTGCCATTATACACTAACTGACAGATTGATGACCACATATGAAGGAACCTTTCTTGAAATGCTTTTTCCCACACATAAACACACACAAACTCTCCCGCAAGACTACCACGATGACACACACGCATGCAAACTCTGCCCTGGACAAGATGTTTGTTAGTGCAGAGCAACAAATCAATAGTTGCATTGATCAATGGCTGTGGTTTTATGATGCTGTTGGATGTAACTGTGCTCTGAGTGTTTCCATCTAGGGGCCAGCAGCTCCCCTCCCTGGCCGGGGAATCACAACACAGCATGTGACTGCTTCACTGTGAGGGGCTTTTCTATCCTGCTCTACCTTATTGACTTTCTGCTCATTCCTTTCCTTTCCGCGTCTGTATTCATGACGCCCATTTGGTTTGTCATTTAACAAGCCCTCGCTGACTTACTCAGTGATTGGCTCAGCCCCTTGCAGAGTAAAAAGGGGAGTATTAACCCTCTTAATGTGAGTCCCTCTAGAATGGGTTATGCTCCGTGAATGACAGGTGATGTAAATGTGTTCTCAGCAAGATGTCCTCCTGTCGCCATGCAGTAATTGTTCACCTGCTCCCTTCAAAAGGCCGATCACAGACATCACTTTAGTTATCAGACTAATGGCACAGGACACAGATAGATTCCCCTAAGGGAAATGACAAGTGGAGGTTGATGAACGCTTGTAAAAATGACAAATGAAACGGGGACATCGTTAAAAATGATGGGTGAAGGCTCTGTTAGCATGCACAGGGTGTACGGCAGGGAGACACCCTGAACATCCAGCCAATACATCACAAACAACAACTTTCTCCAGTACTTCTGATAAGAGTGTAATCATTCTCAAGAGCAACACCAGAGGGTGAATGATTACTGATACTGTATAGGGTGTACTTCATTTTAAAGTCATTCTTTGTAATGTTCTTCGTGAAAAACTACAGGAAATGTTTCACATCAACAGTGTTTTCAATTAGAAGTCTATCAATAGTTCAAAAAGTTATCTTGGATTGTGGGTGTTCCCAAAAATCTAATTAGAATAAACTACCTCCCTCATCCTTTACTTTAGTATTAAAAGCCTTCATCAAATCCCTCATCAAATTACTCTCATCCCCTTTACAGCACATCCGCTCTTTCTAGTCTGAGCATTAAAACATGATGAGATATGGTAGACACTTTTGCCATAGTTGTAAAGGTTCCACAGAGTTTTGATGGGTATCAATTAAGGGAAGTGTCCTACAAAACTGACACCAATATGTTGAGACAGCAAGTGAAGTGGTAATATTCCACATTCTAAAGCAGTAGATGTGGAGTTTAGAGGCAGTAGTTAATGTTAAACCATAAATTATGCAGCATATCAAGTAAAAAAAGGACCAGGTATATTTTCCTTCTCCGAACACACGTAATAAACACACATTTCCTCTGCAAACATCACTATTACACAATTATTTGCCACACAATATGGCCAGATGACATTTCATACAATGTTGAAACGGTTGATCAACCAGTGAAATATACAAGTCAAATGTTCTACTATGGCACTCCCGTTAACCCCTTGCATTACAATATAAATCTGGCTTAACCCTGAGCACCCTTGGGGGATTTAAGAATGAGGTCCACTTTAAAAGGCAAGCAGATGGGGATCAGACATGTTTGAATGAACAAAAAGGGAATCTGTAGAGATGTAGAAAACCTTTAGCCACATGTGGATTTAGTGTTTGTGAGTATACATAATAATAATACCAATAATGTTACCAAGTCTGGCTGCTGGCTATGAGCCAAACATGACACAGTATTTGTAAAAGTCTGGATGTGTATTAATAAGGTCTTTAAAGTTTGTCCTGAAGCCTTTCTGATAACACGCTCCTAAATGTAAGCCCACATGAATAATATAACAACAACTTCTAACCGTCTTTGATGTGAAATGTTGAACTAAACAACGAACATGAACACGACCGGTAGACTCTGCAAAGTGAATGGACTTTACCTGCCTCCATGGAAACATCTAGAGAGAGGCTTTGATCATTTGTACGGCATGAGATGAATTGATTTGTTTTCCTCCAAGTGGCCAGAAGCAACTACCAGAGGATAGGAAAGGTGTGGAATAAATCAAAGGGGGGAAGACATATTAGTATTTTATTTTCTGTGAAACCCTGTTTTTGTTCAGGTTGACTAAAACACCTAATACATTTTCATAACTGTGGAATCAAAGCCATTTTAATGATAAGAAAACCTCAAGTGTAATAGAACTCTCTGCCTCTGGAAATCATAACAAGGGCAACATTAATAATGAATATGATGTCTAGAGGACCTTGTAAGCACCCTCAGAGGGTCAAGTCTGTGTCAGAACCTCACATTAAGATGATGGACGGACTGTGTTGCACCTGGATGGAATCGTCCATCATGGACTATGGGTAAATGCGAAAAGGACCCCCTCTCAATGTTCTTATGTGCTGAAGGAGGCATGTGAAGGGCACATGTCTCCATCAGACGGCTGTACACTTTGATCCTTTGGCCATTGCTTTTAAAAATACGCTATGATTTTGCAACCCATTTGTTTCTATAAACTCTGTAGAATACAACATCAACTAAAAAATGGTGTTATTGCTCATTCCAAGTGTAATTTTGGTCTGCATCCTCTTTTTGATAATAACTTGCACCTACTTTGCATCCGTGCGATTTTTATTATTCTCCTGTATTAATCTTTTGATTATAATGGATGCTTGACTGGATTTCGCTATAGCACAACAGATATGAATCAGAAAAAGCTTTTCCAGACAAGCTAAATCACCTTCTAATAAATACAGAGGACATTTTGTCTGTAATGTACGTGCAGGGAAATGAGAGACAGGTCTGATGAAGTGGACACTGGCTGGCTGTGGAAGTGTAGGTGTTTTTTAATCTCTGTCTCCTGAATGTAGGATTACATATAGACCAGAAGGAGAATAGCGATAGTTTTGAACATAGACACTGAAAGGTGCTGTATACCATAACATTAGATTAGGAACAACCGCTGGAGACAAAAATGTACTTAGCACACAAGTACACGTTATCTTAGTAAAGTATGATGATTTCAAGATTACTTTAAAGAGTACTTTCACCTATCATTTGAAGTACTTGTTGTAGTCACTAGAACACATCCAAGACTCATACGGTAGTTCTCAAAATACTCCAAAGTAGTGCATATTGTATATTCATTGACAAAGAAAAAAAAAAAAGTGGCAACAAAGTGTAAAATGTTTCTCTTTGATAATCTAAATCAGTGGACCCTACTTGAGGGGATTGACAGCAAAAGACATTTCCTCATTAGATATGTTAATTATGGAGTTAAAAGGTTCCTTTGTGTTTAAATTGGGTTCTAGGTGACACAGCACCATCCAATTATCGAGGTGTTTTGCTTTAAATTAGATCCTGGTCAGTCAAGATAGCCATTTCATTTTTCAATTAGAGGCTTCAACAGTATGACACAAACACACACGCACACAATCACACACAGTTATGAAAGTGCATTCAAATTCACAAACTCATTCTGAGCAGAGAGACAGAAGGCGTCCAGGCATGTAAACTCAAATGGACATTTACACATGAACACACCGCCACGTTTCATTTTCAATTTAATATGCAGCATGTTTTCTTTCTCTATGTTTGCATCTGTTACAAATTAGAAAGTAATTTACTTTACATTTATGGTATGCATAGCACCTTGCTGCAGTCTCCTTTCAAATATGTCTCCATCTCTGCCTCTATTTTTCAGTACGGAGAGCAGAGAGGGTTGTAGAAATAGAGCAGGGGCGTAAAATAGTGCACTATCAATCAGAGGAATTCATATTCAACATTTATAAAAATCAATGTAAGATGTATGAATCAGCGACAACGCCGATGCACCAACCCCCAATGCTGATCTGTTCAACACTAGAAAAGTAAAACACTTTATTTCGTAGCTGGGAGAATGATAATATGTTTTATAATACACGCACCAGCATACTATACAAAGGAATCTTAAAGGAACAAAAAAGACACTGTTAATATGTTTCGACAATGTGTCATCCAACCATTTAGGAGCAAAGTCATTCAAAGCCCTACACAGCCAACAGTATATGAGGAAATGTAGGCATGTTCGTAAACTAAAGAAATATCCACATTTTCCTGCTGTGGGAGGAACTTTAAATTAAAAAAGAAGGAGAGTGATGCAAATGCAGAGTTCTCGCTATAAGCTATTCACGGTGAGCAGTTGAGCAGTCAACCATGTGATGGAAGAAGTTGAGTGGAGAGTGAGTAGAATACGCTCTTGAAACCTTTCCGGCGTGTACCTGAACAACCATCCGGAGAAGACGGGGCACGCTGGGGTGGTTGGAGTCGTGGAGTCAGAAAAATGTGTGGGACTGGAAGGAACTTTCTGACAGGTTTTAACATTCTGAACTGCACTTTTTGGGAAATATGCAGCAGCTGAGGCACTTTTGGAGCAAGTGTAACATAACATATTTCACATGAGACAAGTGTCTAGAATGCTGAACACCGAGAGGTAAGGGAGGTAGGCACTGAGCTGATTTTTGTATTTTCTTCGAGTTCACTGAATAACAAACCATCATCCAACCTAAAGCAACATCTCACAAACAAACACACTTATATTCTCCTGTGCACATACAGTATGGGGTGTGTGCACACAGGCACGAGCAAACACACACACACTTACAGGCAGGAAGTGGAAAGCTATGATTCATTCAAATTCATATTTTCATTGCACAGCCTGGGAGGATACTGGGCATCCTTCATCAGAGGCAAGAGAAACACTCACTAGAAGTAATTCATGTCAGGTCTGCTTGCACATTAGTCTGATGAATTGCCTAAACAAGGGGGAAGACAATAATGCTAGAGCGTGTATGTGTGTGAGTTCCCTAGAAGAAGAAAAGAGAAAGTTGTGAGTGAGTTGAGAGTATTGTTGAGAGGGTAGCACTGGTGAAGTGTCAGTCAGAGAAGCGCTGTTTGTCGCGGTATGACACATACCGGCTGTTAGGCTTTTTGAGAACGTGGGCGGATGGCTTTTTAACGGAGCGTTTGTTCATGGCCATTGCACTGTGTCTCTTTATGTGATGTAACCATGAGATTGATAAGTTTGCTAAAACACAAAGTGGATGAGCAGTGCTCAACTCAGCTGCCTACTCTGTGCAGCTCATACGGTATGTCTCATTACTACAAAGGTTTACACAATGTACTAAAATGAATTAATGCAGGATCAAACAGAATAGCTCTGCCTTTGACTCGGTTACATTTCCATCTACACGTTTCTTTTATGGGTTTTACCTGATGAAAAACTGATAAAACAACATTTTCAAAGCATTCAAAGCTAACATCTGGCAAACCTTGACAATCCCTGATCATACAATGGATTGATCATGGTGATGGGAAGTCCCGCCCCCCCCTTTGAGTCATTTGGCGCATTTGTTGATGAATGGGTTGGGGACAACCCTCACGCCCAACAGCTAATCTGGGTCATGTTAATGAGGGTGATAAACATAAGAGAAGAGATGCTCATTTGAGGAGGGAGAGCTAAGCCATGCCTCAAAGCCAGAGGCATTGCAAGTATTAGTTTGTTAGTTAGCATGACCCAAAGCAATCCCAAAAGGGGGTCATATATTTTTGCTTTTTTAAAATAATTTTATAACAATATTCAGATTGTTTTTGTTGAAAGTAGGGAGAAAAGGCAAGGACATGTTCTAATAGTTTTGCAAGCCGGAGTTAACCCTGCATACTGGTCAGTGAGGACACACATAGCATATGGGCCGCCAGCTCTGACTACTGAGCTATCCGGCAGTCCTAGTTTTAAGTTAGGACTTAGTTTTGAGTCCTAACTTTTATCTGTGAGCCATATTGCTAAGCCCTTACTGGTATTTTAATGACATTGAGTTGTGATTTGAGCCTAGCTCAGCCAATAAAGCACAGAACATGTAAAATCTACTCTTAAAAACACACCCTAAGCACCTGAAGCACAAATCCAGTTATTTTAGAAGTTTGGGAAAACTTCAGTGCTTGTCTGATGCTAACGCAAACTGCTGACTAGGAGATGTGCAATAGCGGCACTAATAGTCAGAGTAGAAAAGGTTGAATGATGCCGAGAGCTCAGACAGCAATACACATCTCTACAACACACAGCTCGTTAAAAACTGTCCAACTTATAACTGATAACAGGTTTCAAAAGAAGACAAATGGCAGCACACTGCCAAACAAATGGTTTGAGCTTAGAGGTGCCGCAAAGCACTAATTAGGTCTGTGTGGCTCTCTTTGGGAAAAACCTTTGGTCTGTCAGTGTGTATCGTGTGTGTGTGTGTGTGTGTATACGTACATACACTTTTGCCCACAGGAGTGAGACCTCACAATACTGAATATAACTTACTAATCCGCGCACACACACACACCCTATGCCTTTTGGGATAACACTAAGAGGAGGAGAAGGAGTCAGAAAGTGGACTCCCAGAATGCATTGCCAGACTCGCACTATCGACCAAGTTGGAATGAATCAGGCTGCAGCAGCAGAGGAAGTGGCTCATGTTTCTCACTTTATCATCTCTGTCAATAATGATGGAGTGTTAAAAAAACTAAAAACAAAGATGGAGAGAAGCAGAGAGAGGAGAGTTGTCTTCCAAAGAAAAAAGTCAATCGCACAGAAAGAGATGGGGAAATACAGAGAGGAAAAAAGAAAGGGAGGAAGAGAGAAAGATTAACCTGTTAAGCCCCAAGGACCCCCTCGGCGGGTCCTTTTTTTTTTTTTCACGACACTGTGTCTCAGGGGATCTTAATATTTAAGTACCTATTAATGTGTTATACCAGATTAACGGGAATAATCTCAGCTAACTGACGATACAAACCATTTTTACCAAAACAAAACACAAGTCTCATGATCCCCTGAGCGAAAAATGCTAACGCACTTTGGCACAGAACTCAAGATAAAAGATACCCTTATTACTTATCGTAGCTGCACATACAAGATATCCGATTAAAGCTGAGGTTCCACAGATTATTTAGGTATATATATCATCACTGAGTGATCCGAACTCGCGACAGGGGAAGCAAACACAGACATCACAACACGTACCTTTACGTAGCTTTTAGGGAGATCGTCTCACCGTAGCTGTCAATCTGATCAAAAGATTTGTTCAATGACATTAAAACGAGAAAAAAACGCGGCTGAATCGGTTAATCCATAGGTTGATAATGTTTCTGGGTAATAATCTTTTTAATTTATAATCCATAATTCCATTTTTATGTAAAAATCGGAGGGGAAAAGTTAGCTGCTAATGGTAGCCACCAGAGTTATCGCAGCTTCCGGTCTTGGCTATGCGGCAGTCTCACACACACACATTACCAAATAAGGAGTATGTGGGAGTTCCCCTCGATTCCATTGGCTCTGACGGTTAGAAAGATATGTCAATCAGCAAAATCGAGCAAGGGGGGCCAGAGATAGGTCAAATCCACCCAAATGACCCCAGAAGTGTTTTTTTTGTGCTAAATCTCTCTAAAAAGGTCAAATTTAACTTGTTTTGCATCAATCTTGATACAGGGTACTTATTATATGTTGTAGTTTGGATTCCTAAAGCTTTTAGTCTACCATCCCATCATTCAAGGGTGGTTTTCACTATAAGTAATTTTTTGTTTTTGGACGGACACAATAATTGACATGTTTTTACTGTGTTCAATCTGAATTTACTTTAAAATAAAAACATATATATTTATTCTGACACTTCTACATCCAACTCACAGATGTAACCTTGCTTTGAGAAAAAATATTATTAATTTAACCCTTTTAGAAGGGAAGATATGGTCATTTGTTCTGGGAATGTCATTTTCGAGCCTGAGACCTGAAAAACAGGCTCGGGGTTTAACAGGTTTAGAAGCAAACCTGACATAACAGTTGCTTCATTATAACATTAGATAGTGCTGAATCACATCTTCTTTTTCAGTCCCAGGTATTGATGAGGCATGATGGCTCATATAACACTTATTTAATAATGTACCCTTCAAAGTATTTAATGGGTCTGTGAACACTGATATCAACAACAACTTGACAGGTAAAAAAAATCACGTTAGAGGCTGTAAAAATGATGAACTAAGCAGTTGTTAAAGGAAGGACAATGCATTCTGCACTGACAAAGAGAAATAACTGGATAGTATTTGATTTATTTTACACACAAGCTGACTAAACACATCATCTATAGTTGTAGTTTTAGAAACTTAAAGCTGAGGCCTAGTTGCCACTTTGCACAGTTGCAACTTTTTAAATCAGTGAGAAGCCCTACATGACAGCAGACCACCACTTCTTACTTTGCCTTCAATCACGACAACACATAATGAGCAGATGTACAATAAATGCAAGAGCCATACCATTATCTAGATAACATATCTGAGCTTAAGCTGTATTTTTAAAGCCAGGTGTAAATGTGGTAAACGGGGAGACATGCAGAGCCAGGACCAAAAAGAAGCAGAGAAGGTGTGAAAAGAATAGGGAGGAAGTGCCAACTCTCTCTTTCCACATGCTATAATGACAGAGGAGGACTCACGACCGCTGTGCAATTATTATAACACATTCCTATTCTCGGTTAAAACGGGATTCAATCGGGACAAAGAGGCAGAGATGTTTGACAAGTCAGAGTAAATTACAGCAAGAAGCTGGGGGTGTGTGTCAGTCTGTGTGTGAAAGTTCAAAAAAGAGAAAGAAAGCGGGAAAGCCAGCAGGAGCTGACAAGGACAAGTTGTCATCATCAGTGCGCTGTAGGAGGCGGTGAGACCGACTATTGATTCGATCCTGAGGGAGGGTCTTGGCTGATTCCGTTGCGTGTGTGTGTAAGAGTGTGTCCCTGTGTGTGTAAGTGTAAGGGAGTAAGGCCAACCTGTGTGAGTATGCATTGTGTCTCTTACTTTCATGTCGACGCAGAATAGGACGTAATGGAGAGTGAATGCACATGAAAATGTCAGTAGAAACGTTGGTCCAGCCAGTGTGTGTGTGTGTGTGTGTGCGTGTGCGTGTGTGCATGTGCGTGTGTGTGTGTATGTGTGTGTGTGTGTGTGTGTGTGTGGTTGTTTAGCACCTCTTCCTGTTCTTATCACAACCTTCCATTTTCTACTGGGGAAATGCCTTGGATGATACAACTGTGATAAGCCAGGTTTTGTCAGTTTTCACACACACATACAGTTGAGCTGCTAAATAAAATAGCAGATAAATTAGCCTCTGCATGACTAAGCCGGCACCATCACCTTAACACACAAACACGCACACATACTCCTCACCTCAAACCTTAGAGACGCACACAAAGTCAAAGCTGACACATTCTAAGATGTATTACCTGCTAGGTAATTAAATCATGGGAATGCTGTTTTCACAACCAATCTGGTGTGATCCTTCCAACCTGATCTCACCAGAATGCGTGACTCCACCACGACTCCTTAACACTGCATTGCGTGGTGGAGTCACGCATTCTGCTACATTTACGTGTCGGCACCACGCAAAAAACCCCAATGTAAAGTGAATGAGGCTCCTTTGTCGTGGTGCACACACGCATTTCTACAAAGTCCCGCAGTGAGCTTTTATTCTATAAAACGTTTTTAAAATCTACTTTATATCTTGTAGTAACTCACAGGAGGCTTCTTTTATTTTATTTGTATTCATAATCATTTTTATTTTTCGTCAGAATGTAAAAATTACATTAGTTACGAATTGTTGTTCTCAAAAAACAGTGCATTGTGTGTAATACAACTGTGATTTTTATTAAATTAGTTAGTTTTTAAGGAAGGCCAGAGCTTCAGCTGTGTCAAATAGATTGTTCCCTTTAGTTAACGTTATTTAAAAGATAATGATCATGTCCCCTTTATTGTATTACGAGCGTCCATTCCCATTGGATAACGGAGAATTTTACACCCGGAAGTAAGTATTCTCCTTACTGTCGAGTGATTTTACAGTGATATCTGCACGACTCATCAACTCAAAAACACCAAGTTCTGTTTTAATTTCACAATAAAGTTAGTAGTAATAATCTGTTTTGATATTATTGTTTTTTATTAACTACTAGACCGCTGGGTCATGTTAAGACCATATTTTCTGTGTTGCTGTGGGGTTTTTTCATCGCTTTTGTGTTACAAATATCAAAACAATAACAAAATATATCCGTCGTAAACTAAACCAGAAACAGCAGTATATTTTATTTTGTTAACACTTTAAACTTGACAGTTTTTTAACCCGCACCTCCTACTGGTTAAAGCACGTTATTACACGTTTGGAGTAATTGCAATGCAGGTAGATTATGTTGCTTTTTAATGACTGTTTAAAATGCCTTTTTCTTAATGTCTTTCATTTTTGTAAAGCACTTTTGAATGTGTTATATTTGATGAAAGCATTTAAATATTAAGAGTACATACAAAATAGTGGGAAAGTAGAAGGTCAATGATATAAATATAGAATAGAAAATATCAAGAAGATACTGTAAATAATATCTACAATAAAAACAGTTTAGTGCCTGATAGGAGGATGTGCAAAACAAACAAACTAATAAGGCTTTATTTAAACATTAAAGAATACTTTAGGCTAAGGTCTTCTTTTAAATAAGAAAAAAGCTTTGGGGGTATCTATCTACAGATACTTATTAAGCCTGACAAAGTACTTAACGTCTAATATATATTACATGGTTTGTTTTGGAACTTGACAATCAACTTTCCTACAATGTTAACTATGTTGAAGCACTTATTTTAACCGATATTATACATATTTATTATACTCTTATAAGATGTTAGATAGAATAATAATAACGTTCGATTCCTGTTTTGAATAGTGTGCCATCGATGGGTTTAATTCCATTTCAAGGTGCTTTTTGACGCTCTGTGTAAACTTCGCGCACTGCCACTCCAACATCCAATCACAGAGCTTGGGGACTGATCAGGGGGTTTGTCAAGCTAAGCACATGGTGTAGTCCCAAACGATAGCTGAGGATTCTGGGTAGTGTAGTGTCTTCTGCCATCCAAAAACTCCGAACAAATATTCGTTTCTCCGAATCGAAGGGGAAAAATACAAAAGCATTGTACACAATTTAAACCAATCAATGTTGTGTAATTAACAAGGATAATTTGGTGTTTTTGAGTTGATGAGTAGTTCAGATATCATTGTAAAATCAATCGACAGTAAGGAGAATACTTACTTCCGGGTGTCAAATTCTCCATTATCCAATGGGAATGGACGCTCGTAATACAATAAAGGGGACATGATCATTATCTTTTAAATAACGTTAACTAAAGGGAACAATCTATTGACACAGCTGAAGCTCTGGCCTTCCTTAAAAAAGTAACTAATTTAATAAAAATCACAGTTGTATTACACACAATGCACTGTTTTTTGAGAACAAAAATTCGTAACTAATGTCATTTTTACATTCTGACGAAAAATTAAAATTATTATGAATACAAATAAAATAAAAGAAGCCTCCCGTGAGTTACTACAAGCTATATAGTGAATTTAAAAAACGTTTTATAGAATAAAAGCTCACTGCGGGACGTTGTAGAAATGCGTGTGTGCACCACGACAAAAGAGCCTCATTCACTTTACATTGTTTGTTTTTTTGCGTGGTGCCGACACGTAAATGTAACAGAATGCGTGACTCCACCACGCAATGTGGTGTTAAGGAGTCGTGGTGGAGTCACGCATTCTGGTGAGATCAGGTTGGATCCTTCCTCATTTGCATTTTGTAAATGATAACTGTAGGGTAGCATGACAACATAAACTATTGCCAGTGTAAAGCTATGAAGTATAAGGGAGACATAAAGCTCTGTTAATCTTTATCTTTTGTACTCATAAATCAAATGACTATGAGTAATGAGCACCCAGCAGTGATACAGGGAATATAACCCAACTCTTTAGAGAAGAAAGTTGGGTTATATCACTTTTTGCGGTGTTTCTCTGCTTAATTCACACTATGGTTCACCCATGCCGCTCTCATCGACCCAGTTTCCAGTGCAGACAGCTGTTTTCAGTCAACAAGACAAAGACTCAGCCAGAACACACAGACCAACAGATGGGGGCTCTGTGAGGCTGCACTGAGCCGTATGCTAACATCAGCATGCTAACACTGACAATGCCTACTTGCTGATGTTTGACATGCTAACATTAGCTACTTAGCACTAAACAAAATAAGTTAACATTTTCACTTGATGATGTTGTTATTGGGAAAAGTCAGAGGATTTAAATAAGCAACTGCTATTTCATTATCCATATTCATTGTGTAGGGTGCTAAGAGGTCAGGGGATTGTGTCTTTAAACTTGGAAAATGCCTAATATTACAATGGCTTCAGTTAATTCAGTGCGAACTAGCTTGCTTAGATGATTGATCACATTCTGTCAATTTCGTAGTGTGTTTTCACATGTTGTTCCATTTCACTCTTCTTACTATCAGAGTTTTGATCAGTGATGAATAACTTACAAGTCAATGCGGGAAAAATACTCTGCCAACCACTTTGCCACATTTGAAGTGGCAAAGCCCTACCTTACCTCATTTTTATTAAAACTGGATATGTAGAGTGCTTACATTTCGGTTTCATTGCGTCTATGATGAAAGAGAAGACCACACATGGTAATACACCGCCTAATCATTTACCAGTGGCGCATGTCCTGCAAACCATTGTCATCAGGGTTTCCCATTAGCATGTTATTGAGTCCGGTATGAATTGAAATCACACAAAGGTCTATAGTGTAAACAACTTGACTGGATTTATTGATTTGTGCATGAGCTCTAATATTGGAGTTACTTATAAGTGCATAACTGGTAACACAATTGAATGAATACAGGTAATGGAGGAGTATATTAGAATGAAGCTAGGTGATGCCCCCACACCATCAAATCATCCTTTGAGTGTGTATCATTTTCTCTGAAAACTTCACAATAGACAAAACTTTTCTCTTGGCCAATGTCCTTCAAAGACCAGAGTCCTTAGCTGCCCTTAGTCTTAAAAATGCCTGTCTTCAGACGTCCACATCTCCCACAATCCCTGGAGCTCTACGCAACAGGGAACACAACGACCGTCCAATCACCTTGGAGAAACAAACAACAAAGTCGACAGATTGTGGACAAAGAGACGGAGGGAGGGATCAAAGAAAGAGGGCAAGGGGGCATGAATGGGACACCCTCGGGTTAGCAGAGAAACAGCCTTCCTCAAGGGAGGTCGCTTACTTACACAAACACCCCCATGGAAGAAGAACACACAAAGGCACAGCACAAGTAAAGAGCAAACTAAGAGTTAGACACACGTGAACAGAGAAATGAATGAGGCATGTATTATGTTCGCATTATATAAGAGAGAGACTGCACATAGGCTTGAAGAGTAACAGATAACAAAGTTAAGTAGTTCAGAAACAAATAAAGTATTATGTTTCTGTTATGGGGAAAACTAAATATTTGATCTGATACATGTTGTTAAAGTGGGCCTTACTGGCTAGGGTTTGGAGACATTTCAAGGGTTTGTCATGCTCCTTATCCCGCTAAAACCATTGTAAAATGTTGATTTCATTTAAGCCAGGAGGGGACCTGTAGGTGTGTGAGTCTTTATTATCATCACTTATTCTGCAGGCTGGAGCAAGGATTTTTAATGACTCACTAAAACATGATTTTTCACACTCTTCCATTGTGTTAATGGCCAAGGATAAGCTGTCAGACTTTGGATGGGCAAAAGGCTATATTGTAAAGCACCAAGTATTCCCAAACATTAACTTTTACTGTGCAGATAGACAAGAGACCACTCCCCCAATGTGTGGATATGTGTGAAGCTTGAATACTGTATATCAACTTAAAACCAGATTTGTGTTTGTTTTGTTAATTGGTAACTACAACTGTGACCATTGTGAAAACACAATGACTAAATAACATGTGGTAAATCAGCAAAGCAACAAAGATACATGAACACCTGACTTGAGATATTTTTTCACATATTAATCTGATGCTTATATACACAGTATCACATAAAATATAAATACATACATATTGGAATGAAGAAGTATTTATCTGTGTGTGCCTTTGTGTAGTACAGTGTATTGAGAGGACACAATTTAAGGCAGAAGTAAGAGGGTGATTTATTTCTGCAAAGCTACTGAATGCTGCGTTCAAGGGCACTGCTGGTGAAGGTGAATGATGGAAATCATTGCTTGCTCTCTCTTGAAGACCCCCAACATAACTTTTTCTATAAAATAAACTGGACAACATAAAGTGCAATTTGTCTGAGAAGCAATTACGTATTTATTTTTGCCTCAGTGAAGAACAGTGTGGACGCTGTCAGTGCTCTGACTCAGCTGAGACAAGGAGAAAAACGAAATGTTGGTCCTAAAGAGCAAGGATGGTGCACTTTCTAAATAATATTACAAATCAAAACAGTTCTCCAAACTTACAAACATAAAGTATTGGTGCTCAGCTAAGATGGATTCATATTAACGAACATCCATACGTGTGTGTTCACAAGTCGTTTTACTACTGCATATTATAACTACACCTAGTTCCTCCTGTTACTCTGAAAATTACATAACTTGAAATTAAAGAAGAAAAAGGGCACTTGAGCCTTTTGATCTTTTCTTATGTCATAACAAGTTGTCATTTTGTTATGCTCCTACTGACAGAACAATGTTCCTGCTTTGTTTTGAATACATTTTACAACTGTCACACACTGTTTGTCTGTTGAGTTCATATTTTGAAAAAAAGCTGCTGCATTGTACATGTAAGGGTATTATAGTGAAATGGTTTTTTAGAGTCGCTGTAGAGTCCGAGATATCCTGACCCAGTGTCCTACACTTGCTGTAATGCTTCTTAATAGTGACTTTTATTAGACCATTTCTCTCTAAGTGTACTACTGTATACACTCCTTTTAAATGTCATAGCTACAGTTCGCAATGCACACTATACCACTTTAAAAATGTTAAGTCTCAAGACCAAGCTTAGAGAAATGATGATGTCATTTGGGTTATTTTTTCCGATTTGGGAGAGCTCCCTTCACAGCCAAAGTATTAAACAACAGTTGTAACCAACTGAGTAAAAATGTTTGTTGCAAATAAACTAAACAATATGTGTAAAATCCGTGGAGCGCCCCTTTAATAATCATTCAAAATGAGTGTGAGATTTGAAAACCATTGTTAAAAATGTGTCATTCATTGGTTTTCATTGGAAGTCAGGCTACTGACCCTGGTCTCAAAACAAACACTCAACGGACACAGCCACACATATTGACCAGACATGCGGGCTAATATTTGTGTGTCTGTGTGCGTGATAAACAAATTGCTCAATCCATCAATTGTAAGCTTGTCTAATTATGAAAACACATTGGTTTGTATTGATAAACCAGAGCTTGCCAGTGTCTCATTGCATGCTATCTGCACCTGCACGCACATTCTCTATCAATACACACATTCACACGAGCACAAACATATAAACAAACATGCACAGAATCTCATATACAGAATGCATTAATATCTTTTATGTATAGAGCTATACATACAACCTTTCTTAAACTAGTACGTTTAATACAATTCTGCATACTTTTATAATAAATCAGAGTGGCCCGACACTGCAGGATCCACCACTAATTTACACAAAGAGAAACATTGATAATTAGGATTGTTTTACACACTGCTTTTTCACCCTTTTATCTCCCTCTTTTTTCCGCTGTATCCTTCTTTCTTCTCCCCGCCTGTCTCTCAATAGCGCCAAATCTCCAGTGTTTACAGAGAGGGTGTACAGACAGCTTAAATGGCAACATTTGAAGAATGTCAGCAGTAGCTGCAGCTTTAACCTTAATCTATCTCTTTCTCATACACACACACAACCAGACGACAGCAAATGGAAGGGGACTAAGGGGAGAACGCATGTGGAGCTATGAGACACAGTGTGAACTTGATTGCATTGCTTTGCTGAAATTGGAGTGTCCCACTTCACTATTAGTGTTGCCCTGGACTGAGTGTACATTGGTTGCTGGGGGGGGGTGAGGGAGAGGAGAGAATAAGAGGAGAATAGAGGAGGAGTGGTAAGAAAAGGAAGAGTGTAAATGGTTCAGTGCTTCTTTCGGACCAATGTTCCCAGATGCTTTAGTGCAGATGTGTCATCCCCACTACAAAAGACACTTCTTGCCCAGGGACCATACTGTAGCTGCACACACACACACACACACACACACACACACACACACACACACACACACACACACACACACACACACACACACACACACACACACACACACACACACACACACACACACACACACACACACACACACACACACACACACACACACACACACACAAATAATGCAGTCAAGTCATATAACCTTTAACGCGACTATTCCACAATGCTGTTTTATTTTACTTCTTTCAGAATGTGCATATTGTTGAATAAGGTGAGGTAATTGGCTACCAGTATTTCATGAATGTATCCATTTCATGTAATCAGTAGTAATAGTATAAATGATTAATCATTTTAACTTGTGATAACATTTTATAGGTCTGCAAATCTGGAGTGTAGGTCATATTTTCAGTTCAACAGTGTTCACTAGGGATGTAACGATATATCGAATATCGCGATATCGCAGTAAATAAATGTCTCAATACCGTCGTGAGACATTGAGATCATCGATCTCTTTTTCAAGGGAGACCTGTCCAACATGGCAGCAGGTAGGTTACAACATGAACATAAAACAACAGATAACACAAAAGGACATCGTATTTACAGGGCTACATGTACATACCTAGAGACATTGACAAGTACCAACAGTATATGTATACCTCGCCCTGTCAATAAGCCTCACCTTCTTGGCAAAAACTGTATTGTTTTTGAAGTGTTGGAGAGACAATGCACAGTTTTACCCACTGCTGTCACCCATGGCCAAAGCATATCTCTCTGTTCCAGCAACATCAGTACCAAGCAAGAGAGTTTTTTCCACAGCAGGGGATATTGTAAACGCCCAAACATCCCAGCTTCTACCTGGAAATGTGGACATGCTCGTATTCCTAAAAGATAACCTTGATGATGCTGAGTGAGTGAGTTAGAGGTGAGTTACTTGAAAAACTAAAGTGAAACTTGATTTATTCTATTGCAGGGTCTGATTATTATATTGTTGACACTTTAAAATACTACTATCCTACTAAAATGCTGTACAAATCAGATTTATTATTTAATAAAGAAAAACAAATTCAAGTAAAAAACAAAAAATAATTCACTTTTTTTTCTTTATTTTTCAATATCGCGATAAATATTGTACCATGGACTTTTTATCGCGATATTATCGTACCGTGAGTTTTTGGTATCGTTACATCCCTAGTATTCACCATCAGTTCATTTTTAGGCTGTATTTTGAGAACATGCAGATGTATTCATAATGTCCTCTATGCACTCCCACTCTTTATTACTTATGATTTATGAGCACTTAACATTTCGATTCAGCTGTGCCAGGTTGTCACGTTTGAGATGTAAAACGCATAAAATAACTAAAAGAGTTCATGTTTCTAATTACACTCAATGTTCTCAACTCACAACATGCAAGATGGCTGAACTGAAACCTTGGTTTATAATGTTCAGATGAAAGGCAATGCAATTGTGCTGTGTACACGGGTAACTATCATTATATTTGTGCCTCTCAGATGTGGAAATGATGTATACTTTACATATTCATGGTTTTCTTAGTAAGTGTACAACAGTTATTCAATTAAAGGCAAGCCATTCTAAAGATGTCATATGGCTCAGTTAACTTGGTGTGGTTGTACTCTCTTGATAATTGATATCAAAATACTACATTTTGACTGAAAATCAAGACAACCAAATATCAAAGACATTGTTCACTTTAATCCATTTACTTAAAACAAAATGCAGGTTATGTAACAGGGGAAATACTTGTTAGGTCCAACATTAAAGGGGCCTTATTATGCTTTTGGCGGGTTTTCCCTTTCCAGTGTGTTATATAGGTGTTGGTGCATGTAAATGGTCTATAAACGCAAAAGTCCTAAAGTTCCCCAAAAAGGTGTTTCCCTCCCACACACTCAGTTGTAGTCCTTTGTTTACTCCTGTGACATAGTGACATCACTGTGTTACACATACGCTTCTTTTGGCTAGCGCTCAAACACATTGTTTGTGATAGGCTAACGGACGGGACATCTCGAAGTGTTTGACCAATCACAACAGAGCCGACCAGCTAACCAATCAGAGCAGACTGGAGTCTGGTTTCAGACAGAGGGTGAAAAGACAGTATGAGAGAAACAACGCCCTTTTTGAACAATAAAGCATGTAAAAAAGCAGAGGCACAGAATACAAATATGAAAACAGAAAATAAGCATAATAGGGCCCCTTTAATAGGTTATTAATAGACATATTATACAAATATAATACAATACATACAATACATTTTAACCTGCATTTTACTGAGATACAAACTGCTTAAAACATAGAGTTGCATCTTGCCAAAAGAATAAATACTGATGTTCTTATCCATGACAAAAACAATCAGCTTTGGTTCCCAGACATCTACATTACAAACAGTGATGAGGTCAAGGGTCACATGTACCAGAGCTCAGATCACTGATGAAAGAGACTTCATACACACATCTGTAATACACAGAGAATGTATTTTGCTGATTGCTTACCTACGCACACGCGCACACATACATTCGCTTACGCTTTCACACTCATCTTCCACTTGTCACAAACAGAGGCCTTAATCACACTGTCATTTTCTGATTGTGTACCCTAAATGAGATACACGCACACACACACACACACACACACACACACACACACACACACACACACACACACACACACACACACACACACACACACACACACACACACACACACACACACACACACACACACACACACACACACACACACACACACACACACACATTAAAACAAACAAAAACACACACTCTGCTCTTACACGTACCTCCTGAGCTACGATGGACGAGATGCGGACAGCCCTTCGGACCCTGGCGTTCCTCCCCCCGTCCTGAGTGAGGCTGTCTCTCCCACTCAGGGACATATCGCTCATCTGGTCCACCCAGGAGCCCCGGCCTGGGGGCACAGGGACATCCCAGCGGGCATTTCCTGTGCCCCCCCAGCTGCCCCACCGTGCCCGCCCGCCATCCGCACCCCCTCGCCCTGCCACTCCGTCGGCTGTCCTCCCCCCTCCGCTCTCCCCCAGAGAGGGAAAGGGCGAAGGCGGCACCACTATTGGAACAGTAGGCACCGTCACCGTGCCCCCGAGGTCTCTCCGTTTGCTCCTCCAACCTCCTTTACTGTCACCGGTCGGACCCCAATGTTCCGGCAGCTCCAAAGAGTTTTGCCTCCTGGGGGTTCCTCACTCTTCCTCTTCTGACTACTCTGGTGACAGTCTTACTCGCTCTTCCTCGGTTTCTCTCGCTCTGTCTGTCGGTGCGTCTTTCATGTCTGTCTCTCGGTCTCAGTCAGTCTCTTGGGGCTGTTAGAGAAACACAGCTCCCATCAGATCCACAGCTGTAGCCAGACTGACTGAGCGCTCAGCCAAACTGCTGCTGCTGCTGCTGTTGAGACTTCCCTCCGCTCAGCGCACTCTCTTTTTCCTCCCTCTCTCTGCTTCAGCGTTGGAGCTCCCTCACTCAACTCAGGGTATCGCTCTCTCCCTCATTCAACTCAGGGTATCGCTCTCTCCCTCATTCAACTCAGGGTATCGCTCTCTCCTAACTGAACCTTCTTTATCCAGGATTTACCTTTTGATCCCTCTTTAATACACCTGACCTCTCTCTTTGTTGCTCTTTTATTGGTCTCCTTTTCCCTCTGCATTTATCTTTCTAATGGCTTATTTCTGCTACACCTCTCCAACCTTAACCTAACTCTTTATTGTCCTCCATGTTTTCCTCTCTATAGAATACAAATGTTAAGCATTCCCTCTCTTAATACACCCCCTTATTTGTGTACTCTAAAATCAACCATGCATAATGTATCTGTTTATTTCCCTGTTTATTTCTTCCGCTCCTTTCCATTATTTTGCCTTACCATTTTGGTATTTCTCTGTTTCTGTTACAACGTTCTTGGAGACTTACCAAGCCCCTTTAACTTTTTATGTGTAGAAATTGCAACTGAACAGTATCAAATGAAGCTCAAACGGGTCCATTAAACTATGGAAAATGGACTTACAATTGTCTGAACAATTGTGCGCGCATCCAATACACCTCGAGTGGGATGGGTACTGGATGGAAAAATACCAACAAGAGAAAGCTTCATGAATAATATCTTAATGTAATATTATATTGATATTGGATGTTCTTGATCCTAACACTTAGTTATGGGTGAATATGTTCCTGGCAAATCTATTTATTGCTGCAAAGTTCATGAAAGTATCTGTTTCGCATTTAAATAACTTTATTTGATTAACGTGTTTAAATGAACTTTTTTTATGTCTCTTCCTTTCCCTCCATCCCCCTAGAATCCCTTTAAATATCAGCCTGTGTCCATTTTAGAATCTCATCCCTCCCTCTCTCCATCCAGTCAGCCCTCTATCTCCCTTTCTCTTTCCTTTCATCCCCTTCTGTTCGCTCCTCATTACAGAACATACTGCTGGATTAGTGTGTGTGTGCGTCTGTTTGTGTGTTTGTGTGCGTGTGTTTTTGTGTGTCTGTCTGTGTTTGTGTGTGTGTAAGAGCCTGTGTTTCACATCGTTAACCAGGATTTAACTTTAACAGCTTTTTTGGGTTTATATGACACTTTATTCCAGACCATCTCTGCTCTCCACTTTTTCTCTTTATCTGTCCATATCATTTTATTGTGTTTACTCAAGGCTTATGACCACATATATGTGGTCAAAGCAATTACCCATAGTTTATACCAAGATTTGTATTTCTATTATTCCTTTCTCATCTGGATCTAACATGGCATTTGTCATAGTTGGAGCAGCATCAAAGTGATTAAATACGAGTGAGAACGGGTCATCAATAACGTCAAAAAAAGCTGCTTGACTGATTCTGTGGTTAGAAATGAGCTGCTATCTCCAGATGTCATGCTGCGTGTCAGCAGCCTCCTGGAGAGACTTTGAGGTTGACAGTGGATTCCTGTCACCTCCTGTGGTGCTACTATGTAGCTGGGTTAGCCCTGACCTCCTTTATGGGAGCAAATGAAAAGAGGACTTCAAAAAATACTGGGTAATAATGTATTTGTTTATTAAATTCCACCTGGTCTTTTGTGAACTGAGTAGAGGGCCCTTATTGTCAAAGTCTGATTATTTTGGATTGTTCTTTAAATGATAGAGTGAAGGAGACCCCAAGCATAGAGGAAGAGTTGTTTTAAACATTGTCAATGGAAAATATGATTGTAGACCACGGTAATAACTATCCTCGCATAGATCATTACCACAATCAGCAGCATTGTGGGAGAAGGGTATTGCAGCAATCAGAATCCATCGAGCTGTTGATAGCTGAGTAACGCCCTGGCTTCGTCATATCTCAACATTATCTGTTGTTAACTGTGGCCATGTTTCATATTGATTTGTTTTGAGCCTGTTTCTATGATTCATAACAAGGGATGCTGGCTTCTGCTGACCTACTTTGCGTGTATGGAGGTGTTTGCACATGTGTGTATGTGTGAATCATGAGATGAAAGGCTCTGTTTCTGATAATTAAATGTGCATTAACTGTGAAAAAACTTAAATGAATAGAGACATGGCAGCCACACTGAGCAAAGTGAGTTGTTTGGACTGCGCAGCCAAAGAGGAGACAATATTCCAATGGCCTGGAAATATTTCTTGATGAATCGCAATGAGAATATTCTGCTTTTAGAGTCTCATTATTAAACCCAAAGTGTTTCAGGCAGAGCTGTGTGTGTGTGTGTGTGTGTGTGTGTGTGTGTGTGTGTGTGTGTGTGTGTGTGTGTGTGTGTGTGTGTGTGTGTGTGTGTGTGTGTGTGTGTGTGTGTGTGTGTGTGTGTGTGGTGTTTTTTACAAGTTCTGGTAATGAACTGTATAGACTGGCACGGCATGAACAGGGACAACATAGCTCCTGGCTTGGAGCTGTTAAAAGCACATTTACTAAAAAAGCAACGACACACACACACGTACATGCACACACTCATGTGATATACATTCACTGGCCACTTTATCAGCCAATCACATGGCAGATACCACGGTGAGTGTATATCTTCCCTTTTCTGATTGACCTCCATTTCTGATCAGTTGAATCTAAACCAAGAGAGCCATGGCGACCCAGAGAATACCAGACAGAGCTCCTGCTTGTTCTTGAAACCAAGATTCCCTGAAAATCAGCTATTCAATTCCCAAAACCAACACGGCTAATTCATTCCAAGTAAAAAACCTCTGCCAATACGATCCACATCTTTCAAAGTTGGTCTGATTTAAGAGAGCTGCTATAAAACAACTTGTAAACTTCCCCTCTGTCGGACAAATGCAATTTGATAAAAATTCTGATTCCGATTAAGACTTCCCCAGTTATTTTTTGATTTAGGAGAGTCTTGCTTGAATCCACAGCAAATAGATGTTCCTGTTTTCAATAGATGTCCATTCACACAGTACATTCGTTTTCATAAAATGTATATTGTATGCACAGACACATGCATGGACTTTTATAAAATTCCACCTTAATATACTTTTAAAAAAACAACCAAAGACACACTTAGAGCACAACTGAGCAAATAATGTGTTGTAAAAGGACAGTGCATTATTCTCCTTCACTTATACCTCCATAAATCCACGGCCGTGCGTAAAGCACATGAAGTTCTTGACATTTTCATTATATAACTCACACCTGCAGGTCTCTCCAGGCTGACGGCTCATCCGTCCTTCAGTCTGAATGGATCTCTACGTATCTTTCGTCTGGGAGGCTTCATAAATAATAAACACAGCAGCAATGCAGACCTATATGCCAACGCAGGGTGGCTGCTTTGATGGATGGGGAAAACGTTTGACCCTTGCTGCCTTCGTAGATATGAACTGATACACGTCATCACAGAAAAAGACCTCGACATATTCAAAAAACGAGTGGGAGCTGTTGAGTGACCCCGCCGCTCTAATCACACTTTGTGTTTATGGAGACCAAATTATGTTTGTGTTGCTCGTGTTAGACACTGGAGAGAGTTGAGCTCCTTACCATTTTCGTATTTTCTTTTCCCATTTCTGTTTGTTCTGTAAACAAAGCCATATTTAGATGATGATATGAAACAAGCTTCTCATACTCCCATCCAAAACATCTCCAATTATAGACACGATGGAGGAATTTCAGACTGCACATGACTGCACATCCTCTCCCTAAGTGAAACAACACACTGTGTGATCTACAGTATTACATTCATGCATGGTAATATCCAAACAAGAGGGTAGAAGGCAAGGGGCTCAACAGACCAGTAAACAGGCTGAGGTCACACTTCTAGTGTTAAAGCTGTTTAAAAAGACTCAAATTCCCAGAAAGAAGCTAGAAATAGTTTTGCTGGCTGATCAATACAGGCAAACATTGCACATTCAAATTATAAAAGATCAAGTCAAGTGTATTTGTGAACCACTTTCCATAGTTCCTATATCTGTGTGTGCATCCAAGCAAACGCCTCAACTAGCTGCAGTTAACGTCACATGTAACAATTAACCTTTCCTCTTCCCCATTCAGTCATAATTGTCTCACACAGACATCATTTATCATTTGAGTTATGCACTCCTCCTCTCTCCCCTCCTTCAAAATATATTTCCCGGCTCTCCTCCAAATACGGAGCGACAGCAGCTTTTTTGTTCTCATTCACGTTGCAGAGCGGAATAAATGCATCTTTAATCACAGAGATTATAGTAGCTCCCCGCTACCCATTCACATTACCATGCTCAGATGACTACACGCCATCAGTCATCTGCAGGGCGGACACAGAGAGCAGACTTATTAGCTATCATAACGCTATCTTGACAGTATTAGAATAAAGTGCAGGACCAAATCTGCAGCACATCAGTGACGGTTCATTCAACCTTGAAATGAGCAGGAGGTGCACACACGTCCTTCAAACAGCAAAACCTCCCAAGTTAGACATAGAAAAAACAAAATTGTTAAATAAATGTGTATTTGTATTACATGTGTGATATCTGCTAAACACAAAGCTGTTCCGCTTCAAGCTCTGGTTGGGTTCTTTATCCATGTTGCTCCACACACCTTGAAGATAATGGTAAGGTGTCCTAGCTGCTTCTGCAAGGAAGCAACTTATATACAGGATATACGTTTTATCAGAATGGTTAAACACTTGGGTAATCCCATTTCCAACCTTGTACTAAATATGTATTTTGAAAAAGCCAGCCTGAAATGATTAAGAAGAATTATTGAGAACGTCAACAAGACCCTGAAACTACATCAAGTAGGTCTGATGAAGAAGCATGGATGGTGGAAATCCATTAGTATTTGCACAGACATTTGAATTTAAGATGTGTTTTGGTTAATGTTAGGGATGGGAATTTGAAAATAAATGTTTCAACATTTTTTTCTGATTTTTTTTTTTTACCCAATTTTTTTCCAAGAATTTTTGGAAATAAATACATACATGTTCAAATAAGTGTAGAAACCAAGTCAAATTTGTCAAATGTATTGAACTGGTGATCACAGTTTGACAGCTATAGGCCTACAGCTTTCATGAGCGGAGGCGATTCACAATCAGGCCAGCTGTAGAGAAGACCCTCTCAGCTGGAACGGAGGTTGCCAAGCAGCGCTTATTGTTGTTTAGGCTGGCCACTCATGTGTTGCGAGTGTTGACAGGGGGCGGGGGAGCACGCTCATGAACTGTTAGCGCCGGAACCTCGCAACGGCTGCGGAGGGCATTTGCGCCACATTTGGGCATAAGATGAGGTTTGAGTCTGCGTGATCTGCGTGTAGGGAGGGGCAGCAGCCATATCATTGGCTAGAACTAGCTAGATCTGATGGATTTGGACATAAACATGAGTGAAGTATAACCGGACGCGAGAGAGAGAGAGAGATCAGCACCTGCAGCTCTGCCCGCTGTGAGGGACCGGTGAGCGGAGCAAAACACACCTTTAGACGTCAACTAACACATTTAGCCATGGCACTGTCGTATTGAATTGAATTATTCAATTTGATAATATGTAATCAACTTAGGCATCACTCCCAAAAAAAAAAAAAATTAATAAAAATATTCATAACTCATATTCGAACACATGAATAATTATTCGAACAGCTGAATAATTTCGAATATTCTAATATTCGATTAATCGTTCCCATCCCTAGTTAATGTATCCATTTTTTCCATAATTCAAACTGAATTCTCATCGACATATAAAGTTGCTTATTTACCAGGCAGTTTTATAAAACTGTCAACCCAGAAAGAGTGTAGTGTGCGCTAAACAGCTTGTTCTGTTTAGTGATACACAGCATCAGATGTTTTTTTGCTAGCATGCTGAGATATTCCCAGTACTGTTTACACACTTGGACACATCATTAAAGATATGTGCAAAGCAGAACACAACTCTACTGTGAGTAGATGTGTGATTAACAAACCAGCCTCTTATTCGACTTAAGCTCCAATCTGGTTGTAGTGGGTTTTATTTTCCTTAAAATACTGAGTTTTCTGGTCTCTCCCTGTCTTTGGTTTCAATTTTCACTTTAATAGTTGCAGTTCAATGACATGCATTTTTAACCTTTTCAGTTTTTCTGTACAACTTCATACCCCAAATTGAAACTCCTTCATACTCAACTTGGTTTGAACGTTCTCTCAGACAGACTTTTGATTGCCTCCTCGGAGCCCTTGCTCCAGGCATGTACAATAATGTCCACCTGCTTCCTATTGTTGTCCCAGAGTGCAGTAGGAATGCCCTCAACAGGAATAGCCCTCAGCTGGGATTTGTTGAAAATGCCCAAAAGTAAAAGCTCAGCAAATTTCCACTCGCAAGAATTTCTCCACTATTACCCCAGTTTACTTTACTAGACGGGGTTGCACCGGAGGCTTACTCTAAGTCCTCCTGTAAGCTGGTGTAAAGTCCATAGGCCGAGTTGTCTCCGTTTAGTTTGTTACTACATCAGCTACTAAAATGTGTTGCATCTAGAGTAAATACTAGTTGTGTCATAGTGTCATAACAAAGGCAAGTGGCCATTTACTGATCCAAGAAATGTACCATCACTATGGGTACAGTTTCCTTAGCATACTGCTCATCAAGAGCAACTTATCATAGTAGCACAGTGGAGTATGCTAGATCGATATTGAAATAGTATGTTGCTAATGAATAAAACAGATCTAAGTAACAATGAACTACTTGAAGTTTGAACTTTGACAGGGCAGGTGCAACCGGTGGCCGTGCCACTCATGTTTAACGTATGTATCCTTTGCAAGAAGAAATAGAATAGAATAAAGAGAATGCCTGAGCATGAATGTGAACACCAACTACATCTTGTACATTACTACCAAATATACCTAACCCTTCCTTTCTAATGTTTCTACAGATCTGGTTTCAAGGTGAGGGCTGCATTACATTTGGTAAATGGGATCTGGCCTCGAAAGAAGAAAACTCATGCTTGGTATTCTTTCTAACCAACAACGCATAAGTGCTCTGCCAAAGGCCAGGATGCGATGTTGCAGTGAGCATATTGAGGCAAATCTTTTTGTGTGTCTCTGGCAGCTAGTTGTTACTACTACGCTACCATTCCCCTCCACAATGGACCAGACAGGCATATTTAATTAGCTCTGGGGTTGATTTATACAAACACAATGGACAAATCAGCTACTGCCTTGCTGGCTTGTCAGTGTCCCCCTGGGTGGAGGCTGTGAGGGGAGTCATGACAGATGACGTGTGAACACTGCTGCAGTGACAGCCAGTGTGTGTGTGCGTGCGTATGTGTGTGTGTGTATGAGCAGCAGGGGAAGGTGTGTATATGTGTACATGTCAGTGGTGGAAGCTGTGAGTCATCGCAGTATGTGTGTGTGTTCTATGGTGATATGGGTACACATGTGAAGGGACAACAAAGACAGGTGTGTGTGTATACAGTGTGTATGTTTTGTTGGACAGGTGTACCAACACCTGCTCCACGCACATCATGCTGAGTGACCCTCGCCAGGCATACACATCATTTATTATAAAATAGCACATTAATGGGCTGACCTTGTTTGTAGAACATTAATGATAATATGCATCATTATAATATTAACTTTTGGTTGATGAACCTCTGCTCTGCTGGTGGCACAAACTTTCTAAATAACTGCAATTTTCTATTAAGTTCTGAATTAATTTGATTTAAATGTGGCTTCCTGAAATTAAATACACCATGCCTCAAGTACGGCCAGTAAACTCTTCTAATTATCAAAGGAATTGGATTTCCAAATAAATGTTTGACCTTGTAAGGTTAAACAGGTTTTGGAGGTAGGACTCGCAAGCATAATTGACTGAAATTACTTCAACTACAATTTACTTCAGCTTTTTATGGCACTTTTTTCTATGGTGATAGAACGCACATCTTGTATCGATTAAATGGGAATTCTTTCCTCAAAAGATTTCGGACCTCCTTAAATCACATTGATGTAATGAGAGAAGAAGGCCTGGGGATAGATACTGCAATGGATGTTTTTTTTGATGGTCTTCTTTATTAGGTTTCCTCATATCAGTGTCAGACATTAGTGAAGTTGGTTGTGCAGTGTTGAGTGTTGGTGATCAGTGTAAGAAACAAAAAACTACTTCTCCTTGCCTGTTCCGTTGTATTTTCTGTTGAAATGCGTACATTGGTCTAAGAATAGGCCCAGCTGAGTGTGAAAGCCACATGAGTTGTCATACTTTTAATGATCTTTTCTTTGGTGCGAAGAATGCTGGTTTTGGATTGAAGACCACACATGGCTTTGGTCAACTTCAACAATCTTCCCCATCCATGGTGATTTGTCCACTGCTAACTTTACAAAGTTGAAGAGCAATGGAAACTCATACCAAGCCCTTTAGCATGGGTTTGGTCCAAAATGCTGCTTGCGATTGAATGCTCTAAAAGAGTGAAGCAAAATGAACCAAAGCAGCTAGCTAAGAATGAATGTTCTTTCATACTGCTATATGAAACGATCAGACCTCACATAACATTTAGTTTTACAGGCCAATACATGATTGTAAAGTCCCTCCATAATAGGAGACAAGAGTTTACAACCATTTCATTGGAATGAGTACAAAAAAAAGGGTAATAGATAAAAGGGCAACATGTTGAGGCAAAAGACAAAAAATAAGCAGTGTTGCTGCTTCCAAAAAGGGGGTGTAAGAATATTATTGGTTTTCAGCTGGCCACACACACACACACACACACACACACACACACACACACACACACACACACACACACACACACACACACACACACACACACACACACACACACACACACACACACACACACACACCACACACACACACACACACACACACACACACACACACACACACACACACACACACACACACACACACACACACACACACCAGGGTTTCCGCTAGGATTTTTTCTCGCCGGTCAAATGTCCGAACAGAATTTATTTTACCGGACAAATTTGAAACTTACCGGTCATGTTTCAATAATAATAATAAGAGTTGTGTAGCAGAGTTTCCGTTAGCAGGTAATTACCGGACTATGACCGGATATGCTGAGGTTTAAAACTCAGTTAATGGGAGTCATTTTTATATTGCTTCAGTTTATAATCGTAACAGATCGAAAAATTCAGATTCATTTTTCAATAAATGATTCCACAAACAACAAACAACATCATTATTACATTCAAAGAAACTACTTGTAGTAGCCTAGATGAAGTACATTATTCAAAAGTTTACATTAACTTAAGAAGAATAACACGGGAGAAACGGATCCTTTCTTTTCCCTTCTCTCCTGACAGTGCACTAAACAGTGGGCGGGGCTTCAGGTGATTATGGAGCAGCTGATCTGATCTCTCTCTCACGTCCGGTTATACTTCATTCGCGTTTATGTCCATATCGATCAGATCCAGCTCTCCTGATCGGCCTTTATAGAGAGCACCGATCAAACTATTAAGAGTGAATATTGGCCGATAATGACCGGCGGGCAATCGATAGGAGCATCGGACATTTTGACCGGCAAGTTTTGAATTACCGGTTTTTATTACATTTTACCAGCTAAAAACCGGTAATTACCGGCTAACGGAAACCCTGACACACACACACACACACACACACACACACACCAGCTGGCAGGCGAGAAAAAAACGGAGCAGCGTTCATTTCCTCACACCTCTCTCTCTCGATGATCTTCGATAACAAATGACACCATTATTTCTCCTCTCCAAGGCTCCTGTCGGTGTCCCACTTAATGTTCGTGTACTGCTGAGGTAGGCAGCGGTACCACCTGCCCACCTGCCTCCCCCCCCCCCAGCCGGGGTGGGGACTGCATCTCCAGTTAGCAGCGTGAACAGACCCCTGGCTCATGTATCTTCCAATGCATCCTGTGAACCTGACATCCCCAGTTCCTGCCTCCTGTGTACATGTGTGAGTAACAATGTATGGATATGTATGTGTGTGACTACAGAGACCCCCGACTGTTGGCCAGGTGCTCCCGATGCTCAATATGGTGCAACATACGACAGCAGTGACATCAGTGCTAATTATGGCCAGGTCGCATCATGTGCTTATATGAATGTTAGGTGTGTGTCCTGCTTGTGTGTGTTTGAGAAGATCGAAAAAAGACCTGCTTTACACTTGGCCGCTATGAAGATACAGTAGGTGCCTTTCCTAAAGCCTGTGTGTGTTTTTTGAGTGTGTGAAGGATGACGTAGCATTTTCAGCACCACACTGAGCTGGGCATATACCAAGTCATTTTTAGATGAGAAAGCCCAAATAGTTGAGAAGCAAGTTCACCTCTCGGCACAGACTCCTTCCTATCACTCATTGAACTTTGTATTCTGGCTTAAGTCTGTTGTACCCTTAGCATTGGGGAATGGTCTTAATTGTCCCCTTTGGCTTTGTCCCTTCTGCAAGGATAAGTAAATAAATAAATAAACCTTCATTGCCTTTGATAGTGTGTATAAGTTGTCGGGCGGTAACAGACGGAAGGGGAATTGCAGAGGCACAAGTGTGACGCACAAGGCATGGTACCCCAAAGACGGGCCAAGGGCGACCCCAACAATATCTCCACCCTCATTAGTGATGGCCGTGATAAAAGGGGGGGGGGGATGTTGGATAAAAAAAAAAAGAGGACGTGATAAAGGACGGATTTTGTTATCCAGTGTGAGGAATATCTGTTATCCCTGAGGAGAGAGGAAGGGATTGGGAAGGGCGAGGTAGAGGAGGATGGGTTGATGAAGGAGAAAGCTCCAGGGAGGCAGGGGACGGGGGGGTGAAGGTCAGGGGTTGGCTGAGTGTGACTGAGAGGGCAAGTTGAGTACAGGAGGATGATGCACGTGGAAAATGTTGGAGAATTGTGGCACAGCCTGGGGCTCGAAGGAGTGAGCTAAGACCCTTTTAGGAATGCCAGGGGAACCTTGTGCAAGGCTCTAGCCCAGGGGTGTCCAAACTATGGCCCGGGGGCCAAATGCGGCCCGTGGCCCATTTTGAAACGGCCCTCAGCTAATTAAAATAGTATAATGAAATATGGCCCACAAATTAAACTTGTGCTTGTAATATATTTTACTAATTAAATATATATATGTAAAAATATATATCACAGTATTCATGTGTGCCCACTTTTCAAATAAATTAAATAAATTAACTAATCTTAATTCATATAACAAGCCCAATCATGTATTTGCATAACACATCTTTTTATAAGCACTGTTCTGTTTTAAGGCATGAGCTGCAAACTAAATACATGAAACCCTATGGAGAGCTGTGATGTAGGCTGTTGTGTTTCTTACAGCATGTTCAAGTATCAAGATTAATTTACCTACATTTGGTTGATGTTGCTATCTTATAACTTAGCATATGAGGCAAAATACCTCACCTCTAGTGAGTGGCCCAGCCCTTAATATATTTTTCTGTATGGGGTCCTCTGTGAAAAAAGTTTGGACACCCCTGCTCTAGTCCAATGTCCAATGACGGCCAGCAGAAAGCAGATCACTGAAGTTGAAGCATGCGAGTTTGAAACTGTATAAATTGTGTTTTTAGCACACAATACAGAAAAGACAAATGGTAGAGGGAATCTGCTGACAGTGAGAAACACACACAAAATAAAACTAGGAGTTGATCTACTAACCCACAAACCCAATAGGAGCACTGAAGCACCGAACCCATAATAAATCAAGTCAAACAAGTCAGAGCTGAATGGCATCAAGAAGACACTGAAGAACCAGATAAGATAGGCGTGAAAGAAATGGGTGAGTCTTATCTGAAGATGTTAGTGATTCTGCAGCCTCAGATCTGCAGGTAAAGAGTTACAGAGCCAAGAAATCCTGACAATACAATCTATAAAGTCCTGGGCTGCATTAGTCATAACTTTAAATGTTTTTTCTTAAGTCAGATTTTTTGGAGAACCTATATTTAATAAAAACATGATTTAAAAACGTTTGTAAAAAATTCTAAATAAAAGGTGACTGTCAAATACTACACCCATGCCTCTACAGATATGACATTTTGAAACAGGAAGCAAACACAACATCAAGACCCCTGGATCGGTCTTAAGCTTTGTAACCTCAATGTTATTTGTTTTCTTAAATCAATATCTGTTACCTTAAGATACAAATTGCAGGAAAACAGATTTTAGATTTGAAATACATAGCATTAAATGATGTGGGTCAATGTGATTTTCATAGTCATATACACATTTAAGATCTTTCATGATAAAAAAAAAACGTTTTAAGACATTTCCCAGCCTTTAAGATGTTTACGGTCTTTTAAGCAGTCTTGGAATGTTGAAGGCTGGAGGATAGCAAAATGCATTTGTTGCCAAGCACCGGATGAAATCCTCTTTAATGGTCACACATGCAGAGCACACAGCACACACAGTGAAATGTGTTCTCTGCATTTAACACATCCTAGTACCAGGAGTCTAGTACTAGGAGCAGTGGGCAGCTATTGTACAGCGCCCGGGGTTAATGGGAGTGGGGGGGGTGGGGTGAGGTCCGGTGCCTTGCTCAAGGGCACCACGGCAGGGCAGGAGGTGAACTGGGACCTCTCCAAGTAGCAGTCCACACTCCGTATTTTAGGTCTGGTCAGGGACTTGAACCGGCGACCCTACGGGTCACAGTCCAAGCCCCTACTGACTGAGCCACTGCCGGATATAAAGGTCAGGGCTGATTGTGTGTCAGAGGCTAAACTGCACAAGACCTTTCCTAATATATGCCAAACACAGATGATATTTGGAAACAGAGAGGCTATATGTCATCAAGAGAGAGTATGTATGTGTGTGATACACTTGTCATCAAGACAGGGACATTACACACACAGGTACAAACAGTCCAACCAACAGCTCTGATAATGTAGTCAGACTGTATAACCATAATCTCGCCTCGACTCATTATTTTAGTGTCAACCTCTACAAATGATGTCTCATAGCTAATTCCATACCAGCTATTTATGTCACCTGACCTCAATGTTTCATTAGAGCGGCAGTGACAATCCAATGACTCACATAGTACAATGAGCCTGTGTGTAAGGGTATATACTGTATGTGCATGTATGCAGGTAAACTGTTTGCATGGCCATAATAATTAATCGCACACATGCTACAGAATGGGAAAGTGGGCATTCATTAAGTGAATGCCCACTTTCCCATTCATCAAAGTAGCCCAGATGTGTGCTGTACTTGGATTTGCGGAAATAAAACTGGAACAGCAGTGTGAGTGTGTGTGTGTGTGTGTGTGTGTGTGTGTGTGTGTGTGTGTGTGTGTGTGTGTGTGTGTGTGTGTGTGTGTGTGTGTGTGTGTGTGTGTGTGTGTGTGTGTGTGTGTGTGTGTGTGTGTGTGTGTGTGTGTGTGTGTGTGTGTGTGTGTGTGTGTGTGTGTGTGTGTTTATATGGAAAGAGCGGAGCCGTCTGATCTTGAAAAAAGCAATACCCTCGGTGGCGTAAACTGCTCAGAATTGTCGCCGAGCGCTGTGCTCGGAGTTCAAATTATTTAAACTTTGAACTTAATGCTACTGACCGTTCAACATGCAACCAATCATATGACAGCTGTATGTAGAGCCACAAGCTATCAGGGTACGTAACCCCTAGCAACCAAACTTAACTATCTATTTCCTCTGCCAAGGCTCTGCACCCAAACTCTGTATTTTTGGGGTTTTTGCCCAAATGATGTGAATGCAGCTTAAAGGGATAGTGGAAATCCGCGAATTTTGGGTTTAACTTATGTATTTTTATTAAAAATAAGCATAATAAACAATTTTTTTTAATTTCATGCGCCTAGTTTCATTTTATTTTCAATTTTACTGCGCCCTCTCAATGAAACGAAATACTTCGGGAATCGTCGGGAATCTTCGGGTGATGACGAGAGCATAGGAAGACGGGCACAAACAATGGCGGACATTCAATAGCATTTGCATGTGAATAGCCGAGTATATTGCCATAAATATGATGATTGATTATCAGTAAAAAATTCTACGTGACACAACGACATTGGATTAACCTTGAGATGCGTTTTTATTCCGTTGAACACAACTTTTGATCACAAATCAAAAAAGGTAAGACGTAATTATTGTAATATTTTTGGAACCGGATGTTGTTTACTTTCTCTTTTCTGGCTGATAGCTCCAGGAATTCGAGGTCTTACAGTGATGACATTACACATGTGGAGTCTCAGCTTTAAATCGTATATCTTGTTTGTGCAGTTAAGATAGTAATAAGGGCATTTCTACCGTGTGTTGTGTGTAAAAAAGCGTTAGCATTAGTTAGCATTGTTTCGCTCAATGCTAATTCAAAGGCTTGGTATTACGCTTGTGTTTTTTCTAGCTAACAATTGTTCTTATTGTCAGTTAGCGGAGTTTCTTACCTTTAAAAGGGTATGAAACATTAATAGTTTCATAAATGTTAAGAAGCCCTGAGAGATGTGAGAGAAAAAAAACTGTGGGAGGGGTCCACTGGGGGGACCTTCGGGATTAACTGGTTAACAATGATTAATATTTGTAAAGCCAGGTGATCTTAAGATGCGTGAGCTATGCTTAGGGACCTACCAGTCAAGATTATTTGTGCGTAGGGGTGCATCATCTGGCGCCTGGTCCTGGTCATCCTCGCCATTGCCCATGCCGTGAACCATCACCTCGGGCTCGGGCTCGAACAAATAAGGACGTAATGGTCCATCGTCTGGCTCAATATTGTCACCATCGTCGCTTACTGAACCGGATTCAGATTCAGTTCCTAAAACGACATTTTCGTAGGAAAGCCGAGAGGATGTTTCTGACTCGCTATCATCACTGGATACCTCGTACAATCCTTCTTCTTTGTCTGGTATATTTTCCCTTCCACGTTCATTCTGCATAGACGCCATGGTTTGTTATCGTATCGTCTTCCTAAGTTTTCGTCACTTCCGGTTTGGCTGAGTCGAACATTTCGTTTCTAAAAAACTTCGGGGAAGCTGCAATAAAGTACTTCTAACATGCGTAAGGCATTTATTATATTTTTTTAATCAGGTGTGATTGTTTTGGTACGTAATTACGCTTGTATATAAGTTAAAACGAAACTATTTGAGGTTCCATTTCCACTATCCCTTTAAGGAGGATCCATTGTCTAGCCCTTATTTGAAAATTACAACTTACAACACATGGCTTTTACCACATGATTTAAATCTCAACATGGGTTATTGTAAAGAGTATTCAATCACAGTAAGGATACATCGGCCAGCTGACTGTATGTGTGTGAAATACACTTTAAAACCAACTGTTCCCTCTGCCTTGGTGGATCCATAAAACTATAAATAATTGTATATATTTTATTTATCTATTTACCATCTTTACAAATGCCCTAAATGGTGTACTACACACACAAACACACGCTCTCTCTGAAACACAATGACAGATGAGATTTGACAGTTCACTTTGCGTGCAGCGCCAAGGTGGGGATGACCTTTTAAGACAACTGGCAAACAGAGGGAGCGAGCCGGAGAAAAGGAAAAGAAACAGCGAGAGAAAGAATGAAAATAGAGAGAGACTCCCACAGTGAGTCTCTGAGGATGAGAGGGATTTGCTCTTTTAAACTGTGAATTGGTGGTCTTTTAGAGATACCCCAGGATGCTCAAGTGTGGCTTTTCACAGCCAGTCTCGTGGAACAAAGTGCCTTTATTCTTATAGCTCTTATTTTTTTTACAATGTGTTTTTATTCAGCTCATTTATAATTCAGTTTTATATATTCATGACACTCAGCTCGCTTTTTAAGAAGATTCAGGACTCCCAATGCAATTTAAAATGATAATTGGCTAGAATATGAGTCTGACCCTTGTCAATTAACTACAGGGGTCCCTCAGGGCTCTGTTCTTGGTCCCCTCCTCTTCTCCCTGTACACAAACTCGCTCGGATCAGTCATTAGCCCGCATGGTTTTTCATACCACTGCTACGCTGACGACACCCAATTAATTCTGTCCTTTCCCCGCTCAGAGACCCAGGTCGTCGCACGCATCTCTGCTTGTCTAGCTGACATCTCTCAGTGGATGTCTGATCATCACCTCAAGCTCAACCTTGACAAGACTGAGCTGCTCTTCCTTCCGGGAAAAGATTGTCCCACTCTTGACCTAACAATCAACATCGGCACCTCAGTTGTTTCCCCGACTCAGACTGCAAGGAATCTGGGTGTGACCCTAGATAACAACCTGTCCTTCACTGCAAACATAGCTGCTACAACCCGTTGCTGCAGATACACGCTTTACAACATCAGGAAGATACGTCCCCAGCTGACACAGAAAGTGACTCAGGTTCTGGTCCAGGCTCTCGTCATCTCACGCCTAGACTACTGCAACTCCCTCCTGGCTGGTCTACCTGCATGTGCCATCCGACCTCTGCAGCTCATCCAGAATGCAGCGGCTCGTCTGGTCTTCAACCTTCCTAAATTTTCCCACACCACTCCGCTCCTCCGCTCCCTTCACTGGCTTCCGGTAACTGCTAGAATCCACTTCAAGACACTGGTACTTGCTTACCATGCTGCGAATGGATCTGGCCCTTCGTACATCCGGGACATGGTTAAACCGTACACCCCAGCGCGTGCACTACGCTCTGCATCCGCCAAACGACTCGCTGCGCCCTCGCTGCGAGGGGGACCCAAGTTCCCATCGGCAAAAACACGTGGGTTTGCTATCCTGGCTCCAAGATGGTGGAATGAGCTCCCCATTGACATCAGGACAGCAGATAGCTTGCACATCTTCCGGCGCAGACTGAAAACTCATCTCTTTCGACTCCACTTCGAGCGATAGAACTATTACCAAAGCACTTATATACTAATAAAGGACTGGCTTATCTAAAGCCAGTTGAGTAGCACTTGAAATGTTTGGCTCTATGAAACCTGATGTACTTATATGATTCTGTTTTCTTCAAGGTTGTGTCTTCCTGGTCGAATGTACTTATTGTAAGTCGCTTTGGATAAAAGCGTCAGCTAAATGCAATGTAATAATGTAATGAATATACATGATGTATTCCTTAAACAATACACACTAACACAACCATTCTTAGGACTTGGATTACTTAAAGAAGTAACAGCATATCTTAAATGCAGAGCATATTGTATGGATGAATAACTTGTGAATCGCATTTGTAGTTATTTGTTGACATTTCTTAAAGGTCCCATGTTATGCTTTTCCGGTTATTACCCGTCCCCTTGTGTGTTATGAAGGTTTGTATGCATGTAAACGGTCTGCAGAGTCAAACACCCTCAAAGTACACCCTGTAGCGAGTAAAACTCTAACACAGTCTATGCTGCCCCAGAACGCCTCGTTGGAGATTTCTCATTTTCTTCCAGGGTACTCTGACGTGGGGATACCCAGAGGCCACACCCTCTGCCAGCATTTCACGAAACAAAGCTTCCCAAACCTTTCAGCGATTCATGCCGGATACGTACAGCGTAGGGCACTGAAGAACGATGCTGTTCCTACTTTGTTTGGACCAGCGGGAGATTCGGGTACACAACCTGTAAGTATTCATTGTTGTTTGTGTATTTATGATGTTTAAAACAAACAAGGTATCTACCACGACTGTTTAAATGGGTAAACGTTTTTCGGGCTACTACATTGGGATCGCGGAGAAATGCTCTCCGCAGACCCATTCTCACAGCGTTATAAACCTTTATCTTACTCAATATCAAGCCACACTTATTGTTTTTACTTCAGCAGATCGCAGCAACGAGCCTCTCAACGTCCCGACCAATCAGAGCACACTGGGCTCACAGGGAGGGGGGGGGATTAGGAGCTCCAACAAGCCGTTTAGGACTGAGTGAATACCGGTGAATACACACTCTTTTCCTCCATATCCAGATCTCTAAAAACGGGGGTACAACAGAGCTGATCCAGATTTGCTGCCGATATGACGTAATCTCGTAAATGTGGACCCACGGTCCTATCAGAAACGTTGCTATCAGAAACAATGCGCAACGTGCTTTGGACCTAATATCGTCTTTGTTTACATTAGCAAGCATCGCTAACACTCAGAGCTAACCTGTACTGGAGAGTGTATGTGTAAAAAAGCAGGTAATACAAAAAAGAACTCTACTTGTGGTAAACCCGCAAGAGAAAAAGCATTTGAGCTCCAAACTGTTTCAGAAATAGTCCTTGATGTGGTTTGGAACATGATATGGTGTTTAATCACGGCAGCATTTAGCAGTGTCTCGTAGAATTCTGAGCAGGCATTAGCTCCCCCTCCTCTTTTTTGTTCAGTTCTCTAACAGGCCTGAAATAGAGGGATATGAGGGATGTATAAAATGCATGATCTGTTTGGTATTTTGAGCAAAACACATCATAGACATGTTTTTTATATATCTGAGACCCATAATATATGCCTAAAAATAGCATAATAGCAGACCTTTAAGCTTTAAGTTACTGTTGATATGTTCCTTTTGTAACCAAGACTAGGGATGTGCCGATCACCTTTTTTTGCTCCCGATCCGATTCCGATCATTTGATTTTGACAATCTGCCGATACCGATTTTTCCCGATCCGATCTTTATGCAATGCATTAAGAGAAAAAAAAGGTAACAGATAACGGCTGGTCATCCAACGCGATGAATTCAGCTATCTTGGCCATTATTTTTGTGGCCTTTTCACTGTTCTGGGGCCGTTTCTCTTTCCTGAAAGTGTCGGTTGTTTCAGTGCCGTTACCTGTGTATTCGTCGTGTTGTTGGTGTTTGTTGTTTCTCAGGTGGCGTGTTAGATTGGTCGTGTTGAACGTAGCTCTGTTCTTTCCACCACGCGGAACCTCCTTCTTGCAAACATTGCATCTGGCTGTTACACTGCCTTCGCTTTCAATTTTTAGAATACTTCCAAACTCCTGACATTTTCTCTGTCCCGACTCCCGAATCACCAGCTGAACGTAGCCTCTCGACACTGCGCCCACTCTGTTGCCAGATTTGAGAGAAATAAGCAACCAGGTCTGAAAACAAGCCCAAAAGAAGCAACACATACATGATGTTGTGTCATTTTAAACCAAAACTAAGGCCTCAGGATGACTTTAAGACGTGAACATGGTCATTTTTGTTTTGTAACATTAAATAAAAGAATTAAAAAAAAGAATAATACAAAAAAAAAATTCCCGATCCCCAATTTTTTTCTCCCGATTCCGATCTTTTGAAAATCACGTGATCGGCTCCGATCCCCGATCACGTGATCGGATCGGGACATCTCTAACCAAGACCATGATCTGTCTAATTCATTTATATTGCACATAATGGATAGATGTTACTTCCAACAGGGTTGTTTTCAGGTTGTACATCGTACTGTATAGCACTATCTAGCATTCCTTTGATAGCACTTGATTTGAGGCGACAGTTTGCTCTCATGTATAGAATGTGTGTGTCTTTACTTGTGTCATTGTTCAGACAGTTCTGTAACACAAAGTGATGATGGTGGACTACAAAAGTGCTAACTTGTGCTAAATTCCACACAGTCAACTTTTGTGGAGTCAGATTTGACATTCCTTGGAAAAAATGTAAAACAAGTGAGAAAAAAGTGCTGATGATGACATTGCTCATCATGTAGTTCGCCCTTCTCTTGGTATGGCTTTATGCCCTGACAGAGTCAACAAGGGGATTGTTACCAAGTTTATGGGACATTATTACAGTATGCTAATAAACACGCAAACACTGGTCCGTTAACATTGCTCTGGTGTCTGGCTTTGTGACCAATCTGATATACGTAGAGTGTAATAGTGGGGATGGCCGAATGAATCAGGGTGTCCCAGCTGACTAAGCTGATAAAGTTGGGACACAGGGTGCAGGCTATGCATGCTAAGCAGTGTCGTGATGGAGATGTAGCACAGAGATCCAGTGATACTATAACTCTTCCTGGGGAATTGGCTGCACGGTGCACAACCCTGAGCCTTTACTCTCTTTTAGAGCATAATCATTGAGTTTAGAAGAATCCTGGTGTTAAGAGAGCAAAAATGTCGCTTTGTATATTTGTAGATCAACAAAAAATGATGACACGATGTGATGAGTTGATTACATTCTTTGGTAATAGGTAATTATCTTGCTTTTTTCTCAGACAATACAATTAAGCTTAAACGTAAAATGTAAATTGATTATTATTTGGAACTTATGTAGCCAATTACTGAGGAGAAATAAATTAAATATATACTTTAGCAAATACACAAATGTATATGCCTTTCTAATTAAAAAGTTAATACTCACTTATAATAGCACCCAAACTGTTTCTCCTGTAGAAATGTAACATTTCACCTTTTGACCTTACAGCCACTGCACATTTGTGTGAGCTCTCAAAGCTTAAACTACTGAGGATTAAACATGCCAAATCTTCTTTGTGCCATCCCTGTTTTTCATTACTAGTGTGGAAGCTGGAAGATAACACAGCAAAACTGTGGAAAATTACACAGTGAGCTCTGTAAGTATTTGCTCAGCAATTTTCTGCTCTGGCTTTATGCTGTTATTATGAAATGATGTGTACCTCACATTTATTACAATACATATTAGCCGTCTTATTCCCATAAGACATGTGGTATTGGAAAACGGTAGACAAATAAACCTGTGGTGGCTGACAGCTTCAATAAGCCTGGGCTGTGACAAGAGCTCCCAATTGATAACACACACAGGCACGAACCAACGCACGCAACAACCCTACAACACACATCCCATACAAGTCTTTTTTTTTTCACTTTTGCAGGTGCACAGACAAGCTACTTGTTGTAATGTCGCTCTCTCTCGCCTTTTGGCACTAAGTTGTATGTCACTGTGACTTGCTATTCTCTATTAACTTATACCATATGTATGCACATGTATACGCTGTAAAGGTGAAAACACGCAGGCAAAAACCCAGAACTCACCATTATTTCTCAACCTTCGACATGCTACAAGGGAAACAGCATGTGCCACACACCAAAACAAAACTTATTTACTGGCTTAGTCGGTCGTTTTTATTTGCTGTTGCTAATACAAGTCACATGCTTTCCGGTGACTTCATCTTTTTCAGCGAAATTTGGTAGAACCCAAATAAAATGCAGTCACTACAACATTTTAAATAGTTTACAAAGCATCTTATCTCTTTGAGATGTATGTTATTTTTGTACATGGTCCCTGACAACTAAACCAATACACTAAACTAAACTAACTCAACTTTAACAAACCTAATGTGGTGTAACTTGTATGTGACACAAAGGGTGTGCCCATGAGCAGGGGCGGACTGGGACTAAAATTCAGCCCTGGAAACTGACCCAGTGAAATGTCAAATGTTAGAAATCCGCTGTTTATTATTTAAAGTTTTATGTCCGATTCGCTCCTTTTTCCCTCTCTGTACACAGCTCCAGTTTGGGCATTGGCTTGTCATCAGATTTCATTTTTAGTTGCTGCTGTAGCGGAAGTTTAGTACAATTATTTTTGATGAAATACTCCAAATCTCTGCCCTCCATAATTGCACTTGCTTCAGTTGCTTGCTACTTTTTAAGGGCGGTGATACAGTATGAACTGAAGTTGATGCGATTTGATTGGATTGTGAGGCATGACGTGAGCCTCATCTGATTGGTCAATCCCTCCATTTTATTTCACCAAGGGAAGCCAATTTCGGCTAGCCTCCTCTCGCAACAGAGAGTGCAATCTACTGTTTCACCATAACATCTAGAGGGGCGCTTTTTCACTCTTTGTAAAATACTCAAAGAGAATGGGGGAGAGATGGGCCGGCAGAATAATTACCGAAACTAAACTAAGTGTTTTTATTTATTTATTAAAATTATAACTACAATCCAAAATTCAGGGGAAGCCTGGCTTCCCTTGGCCAATTAGTTCAAGGGATAATTCTCACCCACCTCTTGCTCTTGCCCTGCACGTGTGCCAGTTGAGCTGGTTCTTCCAGCAGCTCAACTCTGTCCCTCATCATGAACGCAGGAGGCTGGCTGTATATCTGAACTCGCGCCCTCATCATTCTCTTTATCATCTTGCACTTGTTCTAAGCTGCTGCTGGTAGTGCTTGTAGCTGCCAAAAAGGTCTGTCAATTTGCGACATGTATATGCTTCACCTGCGAGTGACTTCACCTTTTTTTCTCTTGCCTTCTCGGCCCCACTTTTCTTTTTATTTTCTTTGATTTGTATCCATGTTTTTTCATTCTCCCTGTCTGCCGCGGCGTCTAATCGTCTAATCCCTTCTCTTCGGCCAAATCCCAAACCACTCCCTCGACCCTACCCCTCCGTGATGGAGTGAACTCCGTCTGTAGCCACACTCGCAGCTCAATGACGCTCCCTTCTGTCAGATGGAGGGAGTAAATACAGCAGCAAGCTTTGGGACGGCCTCCCGGCAGAAACAGGAAATGCCGTAACTGTATGTAACAACGGTTTCAAATCAGCATCTCTTAGAGACAAACAGTTTAAATGAATAACTCAAATAAAACTCCAAAAATCTTCAAAGCTCTTTTAGTTTTAAACCTGATGTTTATAAGCTTCTTAGTTTTTGCTACAGTCTGTAAATATACACAACTTTATAATAAAATGCACACATTTACCTTTTTCTAGACTAAACACAGGTATGATGAAGTTAAAAACATATGAGGTTATCATGAGGTTGTTAACATCGCAGTTTATCAGTGGATGTTTGCTGGAACTACTTGTTAACAGCTTGTTTCCTGACGGACACACACAGCGTGAATCCGGTCAGGTAGAGACCAAAGAGGCTTCTCAATACTCAAATTTCCCCTCCTCGACTCCTCGACTCCTCGGTCCTCCGGTAGTGACCCGGAAATGAATTTCAGCGCGCCATTTTGAAGGACATCTCATTTCTCTAAATGCACACCGAGGACCGAGCATCGAGCGTCGAGGAGGCTCTCTGGAGGAGCTATAACCGAGGATACACTGATGGTTCCTCCACGGCTCCTCCGCGGATGCATTTCCGGGAACGGTAGAGGCGTGACGCACGGCCGGACTTATCTCAACCAATGACAGCTCTGCATGCATCCCCTGGATATTATTTTAGAAACTGCTCTCATCGCGTCACGATGTTTCCAGAGAGAACAGCTGTGTGGTCCGTGCAGAAAGCAGAGCAGTGTGTATAATATATATCACTGAGTATAACAGGCCTACTCTCTTTATTTGCTTTAGTTTAGTAGATAACTACAAACAAAGAGTCGATATTTTTCTAAGACCATTTAGTGCTTCACATAATAAAATACACAACGGCTGTAGCCTGATATGCTTTAGGAGCTGTAGGTGTGTGTGGTACAGTGTGTAGGCGTGTGTGTGGTACAGTGTGTGTTGTACTGTGCATAGATGCGGCGGACAGACGGTCTCAGTTGGTTTGGTGTCCTCTGTTTACTTTTAATACTTGTAAATACAACTTTTGGCCCGTAATTTAAATTCCCCATTTCAGCGACCAGAGAGAGAGGGGGGGGGGGGATATATCCAGTCTCTGATTGTGTTACGTTATTATGAGAGTGCTGAGCTCTCATACTTTAAATTATATATATTTATATAAATATATTTGTGTGTGTGTGTGTGTGTGTGTGTGTGTGTGTGTGTGTGTGTGTGTGTGTGTGTGTGTGTCCGCATCTGTAGCCTGTTATTGTCTCATTATACCGCACTCTCAATGAATTCAAAGTAAATATGTGGGGGAACAATGTTCAGCTGATCTAACAGGGATTATAAAATACAGCGCTATGACAAAACACTCGACAGCTGATGCAGCTGTTGGAGAGGAGTTCTCATTTCTTTAAACGTCTGCTGCTTCCCCTCCTCTCTCCTCGGTTCCCCTCCTCGGTCCTCTGCTCGCATCTCCTGTGGGCGGGACTAAGTCTCGAGGAGGGGAGTCGAGGAGGGGAGTCGAGGAGGGGAAATTTAAGAATTGAGAAGCCTCTCAAGCCCCCAGGAAGTGCGCCGGAGTCTGATGAGAATATTCGTGCTGGTCAAACGGCGGTACTACACTTCCTTTAGGTTGCTGGGCCCGGAAACACTTTTTCCCATTGACTTACATGGGGAAAGAGTGGTCTGTAACTCGTTGGATAATTTTTTAAAAACTAAATAAACTACCCAGTATGAACGTTTGTATAGCCCTTATTAAAAACATTCGTTCCTCAAGTTGTAAAAATGTGCTAATAACGTTATTCTGAGAGTTATTTCCCTCTGCATTATGAACGCGCATCTAACCCACGGGACCGCGCCGCCCGGCACGTTCAAGTTACGTGCTCAGTACTACATGAGTTTATCTTTACCCATGGATGCACAATAACAATGGACCATATCGCCTTACTGCCAGCCCACGGAGCTGTAATAATGGATATATTGCACATGTTTGCTGTAATTCAACATTTGTAAAATATTATACTACATATGATGTAAATCTTGTACCGTAAATGTTGTATTAAATAAAGTTAATATTACCGACCTAGATTAACGTTCCTGTAGCTTCTTATTGCACTTGCAATTGTTTTAGTTACTTGTGGGCTACTTAACATGAATAATCACAGTTACTATCCTTTTACTCCATCACATTTCAAAAAGAAATAGGCTATTGTTATGTTAACTCCACCACAGTAATCCATCATCAGCTTTACTTTTTAGATAAAGTTTTAACTCACAATTGATCATAACAGGCTTCAACATATACATTTTTATATATTACCAAGTGGTTTCATGTACAACCCACACAAGTATCATGCTAAATGAAGCTCTGTTGCTTGGATATCACTAGATCCTGATGTCAGCGTAATATAAAAGTACATAACGATTGATGTAATTTAGCATAATTTACTAGCTAGCCGCTAGCTGCTAACTGCTGCCTCGTTCATATAAATCCAGTACCATGCTGTCATGAACGCGCGGTGCTGTTACGTGTACGCAAATTCACGTGCTTAATGTGAACGAGCCTTTTGGGCGGCGTGGTTAAAGTTGCGCATGCTCTATGAGTGCACATACGGGTACTTCTCAGGCATGCCGGGTAATCTGTGACGTTTCGCTCTCTCAAAAGTTGAGCCATTTTGTCATCATGCACCATTGAGCAACTCTCAAAGGAATGAATGAGGCCCCGCCTCCCACGCTGTATCCAGTTCTTATTATACATCCATGCTGCAGACTCACTGTTTGAGGGCTTGATAGCCCACTCCCCCTCCACACCGCTCCACACTCGTTGCTTTGGAACAGCCCTCAATATGGCGGACCCTCCGCGTGAACGCGCAAACGGAGGGGTAGGGTGTAGGGGGCGGTTTGGGAATGGGCCTTCGTGTGGCCCGTCTTTTTTTCTTCGTGTGTTATTATTTGACAGATAAGAACCACACAACTGCATTAGCGGCCGCTGTCGCCCTCTGTCGGCCGTCAGCGCAACTTAAATGATGACGTTAAACTATTTTTTTTTACCGACCGGCCATTCTGTGGTTCTCCAGATTCTACAGATGGCCCCTGCCCATGAGTCATGACACAAAAATATAAGGTAGAACACACAAAAAATGCAATGTGTGATTATGCTTTAGATAGAACTTTTATAAGTGAGTTTGATTTAACTGTCGTAGTAATCACAAAATCCTTTAAACAGCGGGGCAGCAATGAGCAACAATGTAGAGTGTCCCGAGATTACCATGGAGACATGTCCTCAAACTGAACTGTAGCCTGTGCGTGCTTTGTTCCATTCCAAAACTCAGCCCTGCCTACTTGTCTATTGGCAATTTCAAATTCTGTATTTTCTTTCCTTGATTTATTTTTGAATCCTTTGAAAAAGTTGTATTTTCCCCTTAGCTAAACTCTGGCCTGTGGAGGTCAGGAGCATTAAAATATATAGAGAAAGGGACAGGTGCTGAGTGAGTAACGGGAGATATGAATAATATATCATAAGAAGACGACAAGATACAGACACAAAGAGAAGAACTGAGAGGAAAAAACTAAAAGCAATAATAAAGAATAATAACAGAGAAAGAGAAGTGTTGTGAGAGAGAAAGCAGGGGAGACAAACCTAGTGAGAGAAAGGCAGAGGAAAAAGGGATTAGACAAAAGTGTGAGAACAGAGGAGAGACTCCTGTGGAGTTTTACTTTTGGAAAATGAGTCAGTCTCAGCGGGTGGGTTGACGAGAATCTCGGGACAGATTCCCAGCTCCCATGATGCTCTGCAGCATCTCATGACAGAACAGAGAAGACATGCCACGCTGCTACGATGCTGACACGTTGCATGAAGGTGTTGAACAACCTCCAGCTTTAGCAGCACACACAGATCTGCTCTGAGTGAAGTGGCCAGCTGGTGTTACTATCTTACACACGTTCACATACACAAGATGTGCGTGTGTATGTGTGTGTGTGTCTGTGTGTGTTGTCTGATAGTGTATAATTCAAGAGACTTCTTTGTTCATCAGATGGACAAAAGCATTTCATTTTCTCATGTAGGAGAGGAGAGCAAGAACTAAGAGGCAGGACATCTCTTAGCGGCTGACCAATCACAACAGAGCGGGCCAACTAACCAATCAGAGCGGAATGGTGCAAAAGAGGAAAAATAAATAACAATCATGCATTTACTGGAAACATGTCACAAAATACAGATATGAACCTGGAAAGTTAGCTTTCAACGAGTTCATGTACAGTATGTGTTCAAATGAGTTCATTTGTGCTTGTGAATGTGTTTTTATCAGGGTTAAAGGTTGTTTATGACATGTATAACCCTTTTATAACTTGAAGATGATTTATTAGATTGCTTATTATTGGTCTAGCATCTATGACAACAAGCTAGTTCAATATTAATTCCAAGCCAACAGCTGGTTCAAACACCTAAACTGCTTCAATATAGTACAAGTGCTTTTACATTAGAAACTCAGTGACAATACATCGTAGAAAATAATGGAAAACCAGCTTCTGGCTGCCTCCGTGTCAGTGACAGAGCACCGCGGTGCCTTCCCTGGTTCACTCCACTGCCTCCTGAGATGAGCCCACTGCCTCGCCCCGCCCCAACCCCTCCATGCCCTGTGATGGATCGGTCCGAGGTGGGTCCCTGACTGCCTCACTAACCCGATCTGGATGTGGCTGTCTCCCATGTGGTAACGAGTAAAATCGAATCGATCTGAAGCAGCTTAATATGATCCCAAGATATGACTTTTCAGAAAATGTAATTTACACATTTAGGTAAGGTTCCTTCAAGCCTCAATGTGTAGGATTAGGAATTGTATAACTGTGGGGACTCCTTGTGGCGGCACTAAAAAATACATTCACAGATAGCACAGCTCTGATATGGGGACTATACAAATTCAGGCTGAAAGCAAACAGTCTGCAACAACTGTTCACCAGCATTGTCTAAGTGTTCTACATAACTTAAACCATGACAGTAATTTGAAAGATCAACAGGCCTTAATAGGCTTTGAAAATCATCTCGTATGCTATGAAATTTAAAATACAAATATGTGTGTCTTTTCCTGATCTTAAGCATAACTTGTGATGCAGTCAAATGTGTGTTAGCAGGTTGGATGTGTTTCCATTCACAATGTTGATTTGTACACACCCATCACACCCCCTGCTCCAAATATTGTTTTAAAACATTGTCAAACTGACAGCTTGGGACTGGAAAAAATTGCTTCCCCCCCTTTACATAAACCTCATAAAAAAAAGTTAAAATAGCAAACTGAACGGGGAACATATTAGTTTTGTTAACTTGGAGTTTTGTTTAATTCATTTACAGATGCAAATAATGTACGAATGCTCAGCCGTTTCAAAATACACCCACACATGTATTGTATAATTCAATCTTAAAGCACTTTTCCATGTCAGACAGACGTCTGCTCTGGTAAATGTAGACAGCTCTCCTTAAAAGACATCCACAACTCCATCAGCAATGATGGTGGCCAAGTCTAAAAAGCAACCAGGTCATACTGTACGCAAGCAGGCTAAATGACAGCCCAATCAATGGTTGCTGATTGTTGGGACCTTGAGCCCTCTCTGATCCAATTACCTGCTATGATGAGGAAGAGCAGCCAGGCAGAGAGGAAGGCAGGCTGAACCCACAACACTGTGATTAATGAGGACTGGGCCGAGGAAATGGGTCATAACGACAGCGAGTAAAAGAGGACAGAATACAAAAAAGGAGCAAAGAGAAGATAGAAAGGAAAGGACAGAGGGAAGAAGATAGGGATGATATATGTGACAGATACGAAGATGTGGCGATACAATAAGAGATAAAGGGAGGAATAGACTCAGTGGGTTAAGTGTGTGAGTGGACCGTTTGGTCTGGAACCCCCCTCTCATCCTTCATGTGTTGCTCTTTGAACTTTTACTTTGATGTGGTCCTCTCTCCTCCTCCTCCTCCTCCTCCTCCTCCTCCTCCTCCTCCTCCTCCTCCTCCTCCTCCTCCTCCTCCTCCTCCTCCTCCGTTTATCATGTTAATTTATTTTCCTCCCTGTCTTCCATTCTTTGTTATCATCCCTTGCACATAGTTTTATTTTCACCCCTTTTATTACCCTTTGGACTTTTTCTTTCCTTCCTTTCCCTATCTTCTCAATTATTCCTCTGTTTAGGATTCCTCCCTACTCCATATACACACACACACACACACACACGCATGCACGCACACACACACACACACACACACACACACACACACACACACACACACACACACACACACACACCAGAATCTGTTTGATAATGAGCAGGCAGAGGATGATAGATTGATGTTTGAAACCAAAACATATTGAATGTATTGTAATCGGAACACACGTTGTCGAGGATAATTAAGCTCCATGTTTTGAAACGAAGCCGCCATTCAGGAAGCTGCGCTCCGATGGCGTGTCTATTAAAGGCAACGTTGTACCTGTGGTGTTTCATGTCACCTAGTGGGGCTCGTTCTTTACACGCTCAAAATATCCCACACTTTGGATTTCCTGCCAGACAAAATTAACTTAATGACCAGGCACAGTTCTGAATAAAGTTTGAGTGGTTTTCCGGCTGATGCCTCAAAGCACACACAGAGACAGAAAGACAGTTTCATCTAATTTGTTGTCTCAACTAATTGGGGGCAGCCCTACTTTGTACGCTATGTATTAACAGCAGGTGAAGGCCTAAGTCTTAGAAATAGATCAGTACCTAGATGTATTAGTTGTATCATACTTTTATCTAAAGCAGCAAATCTTAATCCAAATGTAATGAAAACTAATATTTCGCATCAGTTGTTAATCTTGTTGTATTTTCCATCTCACTTAAAATCAAGAGACATTGTCCTTATTTCCCCATTACGGGCTTCATCATGTCATTTCAAAGACACCCATTTACTTGAAACCAACTAACTTTATATAGAGCGTAACAAATGGCAAAATCGATTTGAAGAGAGATGTTATCCAGCAGCAGGAGGGGAAATAATTAGCCGGATATAGATATGGAGTAGCTGCTTGAGAATGAGCACATTTATTAAACTGTGGGAATTGGAATCAGTGTTTATATTTCTATAGAGTTCAGAGATAATAGATCAAATTAAGTTGTGGAATTATTGTAGTATATTGTTTCAGCTTAGAGACGATTTAAAGAGAGTTTCTGAATGTTCCCCTCTCTCTTCTATTCTTCTGGGACTGGATTTAAAATCCAAAGCATGCAGACAATACGGAAAGGCCAGGTTAACAAATATATATATGGGATTGTTTATATTCCATAATAGTCAGGCTGCTCTAAAGGATGAGTAATGGAATACACCTTGCCCTACGTTACCTTGTGCAAATTATGGGTACTTGTGCGTTCGGTGTGAAATAATTGTAACACTCTAAGATCAAGCAAAGCAAAAATAAAGCTCAGTGCATCCCATGGATTTTAAAATGGTCTCTAGGTAAAGTGAAGTAATAACTTTTTGACTGGGGAAAAATACACAAAACAAGGCTGAACTGGGTAGCATCATTATCACTATTACTTATCAACACACCCTGTGGATTCATTTGAATAGGGCTGAAGAGGACATTTTAGTGAACACATGGTGCTTGGAGACACTGACAACATGCTTCCCTTTCTTGTGGGTCATTGCACTTAAATGAAGGAAACACTCCATCAACTTGAGGTATTGAGGCAAAGCGACTGAGCGGGCGGCTAAATTACAGTCCTGCAGGTTGAGTGCGTCACATGCTCCCAGACTGTACTCCATTCCAGTCCATTTAACTGACAGAGCCAAGCAGCGTCACTGCAGCACTCTCACCAAAACAGAAGTGTATCGTCACACTGAAAACTGCTCCACAATAGCAAACATCCCCTAAATTAAGAGGGAATATGATAATGTAAAAAGAAGCTTTGCAAAGATACGCCTTAAGCAGGAAATCAGCTACCTGATCTATGGAGTGTGGATGCAGACTTTAACTGCAAAGAGCCAAACTAAATCAAATGTATTTTGCCTTCTTGCCACATAAGTAATGTCTCTATGATGGATCAAGTGCAAAACACGTGTGGACAAGAACAGACCTAGATGTTTTAGAATCCCTTCTAGTAAACTCTTTTTTTTACTGTGCGATCCACTGCGGCAACTTGCACTTATGACTGTCAGATATTTTTGCAAAAGTCTTCTGCTCTTTTAACTGTTGTCTCCACATATCAAATGTAGATGTGTTTGGGAGCAGGGACATAAGTAAGATAAATCATGCTAACAACTAACACAGATGTGTATAACACCATCCACAGGCAGCAACAGACAGGCAGGGCTGGTTAATACTGTCCTCCGGGTTGACTGAAAAGCTTTCTTTTTGGAGTTCATAAAACGCCTCTTCTCCACTCATTAGTGTCATATTTACAGACACAGCCTTGTGGGACTTAGCCAGAGGTGCATCCCTCACAAAAACAACCACAGTTGCACATTAGAGTTCATCTCCTTTGGGGCTTTCTCAGCACAAAACATGTGGCATTGCTAAAAATACTTGCTTTTGAATCATTCACGGCATACACTAATTAGAGAGCTCATGCATACTCATGACCCTATGCAAATATGTATCATCAGACTTTGACTAGTAGGGAATTCAATTAATGGAATAACAAGGGCTGCATCATGAGCGGCTTTGATATATTGTGCTTCAACAAACAAGAATTAAGCACGGGCATTACCTTTAATAAAAGCCTCTTTAATACTTTTAATCTTCTCACAAAACATGGTTTTACGTCTGTTTTCCCCGATAAATAATTAAAGTTTTGCTGAAGATGCGCTAGTTTTCACAGCACTCACCTTCCACTCACTGATGCATCTGAACTCAACTGAAGGGGCAGCCATAACGTTTTAAGTGGTCAACACTTTACTGAAATAGTTGATCCCCACCACACGTATGTATACACTTACAAAAATCTTTAGACCGAATTGGCACATGGACAACATTGGGACGTAAGGGACAGGTACTGTCATAACCATGTGCTTTAAATGTTTCACAGTGTCAGTTCTATTAAGATCACTAACTATTAGGAATTGTCTGTTCATAGATGTTGTCCAATTTTTCAGATGCTCAAGTTAGAAAATATTGTGTTAAACCCCTTTAAGGAGAATAATCAAGCTCAAAGTGGTACTAAAAGAAAGGCCATTGATGATAAAAAAACAATAAAATAAAACAGGACTGCACTTCAAAAATAATCTCTTAACCACTTAACATTTTCAGACATCATAAGGACTTGGGATGTCTCAGTCCATGCTCTTGTACTATAGAGAGTGTGAAGGACGAACAACCACCCCAAAAGTCGTGAAGTGTTTTAGTCAAGCAAAACCTACATACACATTTATACAGAAGATATAGATCAAATAAACATTGGTCTGATTGCTGCCAGCCTCAACTCACGAGGCTGAGTATTTATTAATAACAGTATTTTACTGTGCCAAAACCAGGAAGGCCATTAAACTGATAATCATTTATTTATTTCTAATTAATTCAAGTAAACCAATTGTTGTTGTCGCAGAGAAAAAGGATGCTGCCATCTGCTTCGAAATGCACTGCTAACTGTACCACAACTGTTAGATTCTTTCTTTCAGATGTGCTGTGGTCAGTTATTGTATTTATTACAATGAGGCACAGTAGACAAAGTGCAGATCTACTTAGTGAAACAGAGACCAAAACATGCTCCTTTGAGTTAAGCAATGTTTTTTGTACATTACATTGTTGCATTTGATCAGATTCACAAAAGAAAATCAAAAAAACAGGAGCATCAATATCATTACCTGCCATTGAAACACACATATTGGTCGACCTCTAATACACTGCTCCTTCCCCTCACTGATGTATATTTAAATACAAACACACACACTACATACAGGGAAGTCACATCTTCTCCACAGAGAGCTCCTACTCTCATTCCGATAAAGCCAGCTCATTAAAGAAATATGAACACAACCTACATTATATTTAATGTAATGTAAGTCGGTAATGGAAAGTGTTTTTTGACGAGTGGTTCATTACAGTACATAAAGCTCAGAGTAGCTGCGGTTCCAAATGGTGATATCGTTTTTTATAAAAATATATCTGACATTTAAACTTATTTTGTATTTTTTATGTTGGTGTTTGTTAGGAAACACGTTTTAGTTCATGTGCCTCAGCATGGGGAGTAAAGGAATGAACTGGCACAGAAAGAATAACCAAATAAATCATTTTTAATTAAGTCTACTTTTTGCCACCCCCATTCACAATATTTCCACCAGGGTGCCCAGCATTAAACTCCTGAGACTGTCATCTCAATTTTGGACCCAACTTATATATATATATATATTTCAGTAAAGCACTTGGAAGATTATTAGCCAACATTTTGGGACTTTTTACAGAATATTCTGCCTAATTAGGACTGGATCTTGTCAAAGTTCACTAGAGCTCATGTTCTCCTTCTAATTTGGAAGTGGACCTCGGTGTCGTCACACAGCACTCAAAGATAAATTGTGCCAGTAGAGTTCCAAAAAGCAACACCAAGTCCTGGCAGTGAGACTTCCTAATTTCCTAATTTAAATAGCATTCAAATAAAAATAAAGCATGAATATCTGCCATAGAATATGTGAGGAATAAATAATAAGAAAAGTTTGTAATGCTATGCTTTATCAAAGACACTATCCTGACATCCTTCTACAATAAACACTCCAATTGACGCCACTTTCTACACTGGCCTTCACTATTCACCAAAACACCAAAACCCAAACTTTCTGTATCGTTTTTTTGTTAGATTATTAGGAGATGGAGACGGTTCCTACCGCTTTGCTGCTTGAAGGGGTGCGTTCCATCCATTGCTCCATGGGATCCGACTGTGTAGTTGTTGGATGAGACATGCTGCTTGTGTGGAGAGGCAGTGTATGAATGTAAGAGAGTGTGAGACGCTTGCGAGTAGGTTTACCCTACCGTGAGTGAGTGAGTGAGTGAGTGAGTGAGTGAGTGAGTGAGTGAGTGAGTGAGTGAGTGAGTGAGTGAGTGAGTGTGTGTGTGTGTGTGTGTGTGTGTGTGTGTGTGTGTGTGTGTGTGTGTGTTCCTATAGTCCATGTCTGTGGGAATGCGGGGCTGTGCCATACAGGGCTGTGTCAGGAATATTGGATGAGAGCTGTGACGGGCGAGTGTGTGGAGTGTCCCATATAGGACATCCTCGTAGAATCTAAGTGTCATTAAAGTGTGTATGCGTGCATCCAAATGTGCAGTGAGGCATGACACCAGTTTTTCTCCACACTTCATGCTCTCCAAACACTGAGGAAGCCATTCCTCTTTCTTTGCCTACTCTCATCAACTCCTCCCCATCCATCCATCCATCCATCCATCCATCTATCATCCCAAATGAGAGGGAAAATGTGTTCTGGTACAGGGTGTCAGATGTTTTATGGAGCACTTCAATTATTCAGCTTTGTTTGCCTTTCAGCATCTTCTTCTCTGCTCCACTGGGATGGCGGAGGCCTGTCACCAAACTACCTGTTGTAGTGCTGCCATTTACAGGCGAGAGATTGCAATACAGTTGTTCTCAGGTATTCATCATGTGTATCACAGTTTAAGAAGGGTTTTAGTTGAGCTACACAGCTCAGTTGAAGATTAAACTGATTATAATTGTTTTTAGTTGAAAACAAAGTGAACATTGAAGTCAGCTTGACTGAAACCCAGCTGCTTCTTTGACTCCACAGGAAGGGGGAAAAGCAGGTGGAAGCACAACTTAAAGGGACTTACGGGTCTAAAATCAAAACACCTTTCTGCAGAGATGTTCATGACTTCTCACAGTTTCACAGAGTACCTGATGTGAGTTTTCTAATTAGAAACTTGAAAAATCCCTAACGTAACATTGCAAAAGAGCTTTTTTATGTTAAATGGTTTTCAAGTACAGTATATGCAGAGAAAAATGCATCCGTCTTCTATAAATAGCAAACCAAAGCATTTGGAGACACAGCTGGTGCTGATTCCTCCATCTGCACTACAATGTAACTACAGGATGTATCATGGCCTAATACACATGCATACACACACATACACACTTACATACTCTAAGCGTTATGTTTTGACCCTGCCAGCTGCACCTAACATACAGACAGTTGAGGTAAACAAACGGTTTATATTGTGTTACATCATCAACTTTGGATTATTCTCTCTCAATGTTCCCATCTAGAGATAAAAGAGAGCACAATGTCTCACAGAATATGAAAGCTCATATTGTTAATATTAGCAACCCCATGTAGACTACAGTGCTCTCAGAGAAACACTTTATATGTTGCTCTTTGTTCATCTAACTCTCACTATACGAGAGACATGTTAAAACAAGACTAAAAAACCATGCCGACACAATACAGGTCTTCACTGGCCGCATATAAATGTTTAAATACAAAGAAAATAACATCTGAGGCCAACTTTCATGCTGCTGCAACAAAAACATGTATATCTTATCTTATCTTTCTTAACTCAGACAGTAACAATTGAAATGTCATGATCTTGCTAATTAAAATCCTGCAAAAACAAACACATTTAGACCTGTTTTGTTGCATGCTCTGAGGTTTTGTATTTCCGCATGTGAGAATACAATTTGCAAGGATGTTTCAATATTTTCGCTTTATTCTGCATTCACTGTGTATTTCCCAATTTAGAATCCTCTGATTGCACAAAGTGCCATAAAATCCAGTACAATGAAAGAAAAATAATTAGGGAAACTCGAGGGTGAATACCCGGATACAATATTTTAGAAAAATCAATTCCCTTCCACTTTCTGACATGTGTGAAGAAGCTTATGGCAAACGTTTTGCTATAATTGTTTCACCTGCTGTTCACCATAGTCAACTGAATCCCACAGGAGGTATTGGCTTTATAAAAAACTGAGTTAACAGATTGGTATTTGATTTAACTGATTTACAGGAAGCAGTTTGATGAGAAGCCAAAAGTCTGAGACCTTTCTGCTGTGAACGCACAAACATGAACTGACAGATAGGAAGTTTTAAGTAAGTCACTTCTCAAAAAAGACAGAAAGTGAACGAGAGTGTCGCTCACTCAAAACAAATATATATAACTATAGGTTTGAGAAAAATAGACACCTGGTAAAATGATAAGTTATAATTAGACTATCCTTTCCTCCAGAAGTCAGATATGGTCTCCTCTTCTGTGTCTCCTCAACTGAATTACTTTGGTAAATGTTTTTTAAGCAGATGTAGAAAGAACCCCAGGTGGTGGCTAAACACAAATTACTTTTAATACAACAATTACACAGGGATAACAGTCCTCCCATATTTGTTGCAATTAACTTATATTCTATTTCGTAAAGCCAAATGCAGTAAGCTATTGGAGATGTCCACACTGATACTGTAATCAGGAGTGAGACACAACTTCTGCCAGAGAGCATTTAGTGTTTACAGCCTAGAGTGGAATTCTGCTTCACCTGTCCCATAAGTCCTTTCTCTGTTACTCTGAAGTCAATTACCAGTAATTGGAATACCGCCACACCACTATCTCATCAGAGCTCAATCAATCTCATTATCATTTGCTTGAGCTGGTGCAACAAAGCCTTATCTCCCCAGGAGGATGTGTCAGATTAAAGCGAGTGGAAGTAGCTGGGAGTCGCTAAGTGCATTAGCTAATGTCCAAGAGCAGTTAAACACAAGTCGAAGGCTATTCAGTACATTTCCCCTGAGCTTAAAGTTAGCTATGGACCAGATTGGTTCAGGCCAACATCGTCACAAATGACACAATCACAACCTTTCACCATGCGTTGTACTCCACACACAAACTGTGTCCTACCTGTGTGACTTTCTCTGTGACGTGGTGCGTTCGGTCGATGAGTTTGCAGGGAGCTGTGATGTCCATCTCCCCGGAGGGCAGGGCGATGAGAGGGTCAGCTTTGAAATCCACAAAGTTGAGGGTGATGTGCGGGATTTTGGAAATGGCGCGGTAACGCATGAGGTCCGAGTCCGACGTGGAGTTCAAGATGTTCGCCTTACTGTTTACTGCACCTGCAAACACACACGGATAGTAATGTAAAAATGGAAGGGGATACAATACAAAAGGCTGTGTGTTTCTCCAGCTGCTCTTCCTCACCAGTGCTGCCCGGCCGGATACTGGTTTGGCGGTTCTTTCTGTCCCAGTCCGGCCTCATGGCCTCGATCTCGTCTACGGAGGACGCTCGACGCATGCTGTGAAAGCTCTCCCGCGAGCGGCTGTGACTTAGAGAACAATTGGAGCCTGAGGCGTCCTGGTTTAAGCTGAGGCGGTGGTGGGGCGCTACGCAGGGGGACGACTGGGCGACGGGACCCAGGTGGGATCTTTGGGGAGCTGGATGAGGGCGTAAAGGAGGGTCAGGGCCCAGTAAAGTTTGCTGGTCCTCCTGACGGTCTTCTGGCCAACTCTGTAGAGCTGACCTAGGAAACAGAAAAGGACATCATGCGTATTAACCTCTGGCTTTAAGGGAAGGTGGCTAAATAGCAATAAAGAATTAAGCACATTTTGGCCTGGGAAGAACTGTCATGGAAGTATTTACAAAAGGTCCCCTGACCTCTCACTTTAAGATATGTTAGGCCTCATTTTAATGTATTGGGACCATATTTAGTTTTAGCTCTAGGATAGTTGTACCTTCGCTTGACCACTGAGATGTGGTGTATTCTAATTTCTTCTAATTTGTGCCGTATTCTAATTGATAGGATTTTTCCCCCATTATATTCACAACAAAAGTGAATTTTGGAGGGTTCATTTTAAGGACACTTAAAATCTAAATAAGGTAAAAGTTTGTTATTAAAAAAAATCCACACTAAAGCCATGAGGATTGCAGTACATTTTAAGGTAAGAATTCAAGTATAAATAAAGTACCAAGCTCAAATTCCTGTGCATAAACCCTAGGATTCATAATCAGTATTTGGATGAAGGTGCTGCTAACCCACCTCTAGGTCTCATGCATGTCTTTCATAGGGCCTACCTGCTTCCACTGATATGATCCTGGTGGTTGAGTGGCAAACAAGGAAGAGGAAGGTACTCCCCCAGGCCTAAGGACTCGTGACTGTGGTTGTCTGAAGGTACCGGCAGGGGTGTAGCAGTGGGGACTTTAGCCTCCTCTGAGACGTCCAAAGACACTTTACTGTTGGACAAGGAGCGCAGATTGGGGAGACGCAGCTTGAAGCCTCGTGGACGTCCTGCAGGAGAAGAGATGGGAAGATGGGGGGAAAGGATGAGTTGCCAGTGTATCAGGTGGATTGTTACACTGCGCCACGAAGGGGGATATGGAGTAGGGAAACGTTGAGTCTAAAAGACATTCAAAATACTCCTTTTTAAAAAATCCACAGGAATCTGGGAGATTTTTTGGTTGAAGCCACAAAGTTAATATATCAAGAAATCTGGTTAATATTATAACTGGACTACTTCAGATGTTTTCCCCAAGAGTTATCCCTCTACAATATTAAGTGCATCAAACCGTCTCCAAAAAAATACCCAGGATTTACAGGAATAGAATTACTTATCATGAAAAAAGACATCAACGGATGATCCGGGTGAATTGGAGTGACGGTTGTCACTTTTCACTGGTTGATCATACTAAGACCACTTTAGTTATTGAAAATGGAAAGTAAATGGACAGACGGTGCTTGAATGGTTTTAAGCGTTGTTGTGTGTCAGTAAAAAGGCAACCTACTATACTCTTTTGTACCACTTCTCTTTGTTTCTCACTGAGCTTTTTTTAATGAAATAAATGGAAAAATGTTCAGATATACAGTACTAACAGTGAATGATGAAAAACAGGGATATACTGTAGAACAATGAGGAAAAACATGAAAATTGCTAAGGCATAAGGAATACTTTCTAACAAAAATTGTCCACGCTGTTTTGGTTAGCATAAAACGAGAAAACAACAAGTGAATGAGCCGAGTCAGTAGTTACCGGTGACAAGCCAGGTGGGCAGGCGGTGGTTTAGTTCCTGTTTGCGGGCCAGTTGTATTTCATCAGTCATGCCCTCAAAGTTGAGAATGAACATGATCACCACGCCATCTTCGTTCTTCACTGGCACCACGTCCACTATACACAGGAAGCACTGACCTGCGTGGGAAGAGAGGAAGAGAAAACTCAGTCAGACTGATTGTATTTGGTGGAAGCTTGTATCCAGAACCTCTGTCACTGCCAAAAGAGTATATGGTTTCAGAATTGGGATTAAAATGTCAGACCCTGGGAAAGTGATTTTAGGTAACAGTGTAAGTGCAGATAGCAACAGAATGCTCATTCACACACAAAACATACATTGAATTGTTGTTCAAATGACAATTAAAACAACCATTCTTTATTCTACACGCTAGAAAGGAAGTCAAAAATAAGCTGCTATTCTAGACACACACACACCTTAATTTAGAACAGTGAATCAATCACAAAATCAATGCAGCTAATGACAAAGGTCATATAGATAATCGTGAAGCGCACGAGTTAATCGTTGGTTTTTACATTTGAAAGCAGGAGGAATGACGAACAATAAAAAAAAAGGTGTTCAAATATCCTCTCACATTCTTCAGCACCTGGCTGTGATTGGTCCTATCTCTTACCTGGGCAGTGGTGGTCAGTTACAACATAAAAAATGAACCGGCAGTTTTTGCAATAAGGAGCGTCTATATCCAAAATGTAATGTTGTACAAGCCAACATGCAGTGTGTATACTGCACGACTGCCTCGATCACCCTCCCGCCTATCATTCATCTCACATCATCACAGGAGAGTGGGCTGAAATCCGATTGGACAACAGCATAATCCCAACACAGGAGGGGGAAAAATGTGAAACACAGGGAATACTAAGAGATTACACCATCTGGCAGAGTGTGTGTATATGTGTGTATGTGCACATGTGTACAGTAGGTAGTCATAAGTAAAGCTGCTTTAAACAGCTCTACAGCCTTATAAAGTACAGACATGCGTCACCATTTTAAAATGTTTTAGTCTTTAGGTTTGTATGACAAGATGTTGTTAGAACAACAGAGAATGACAGCGTTAAAAAGTACCTTGAAGAAGAATGCAAAAAAATAACATTAAGCATTTAATAAAATTAGGCAGAGCAGGTTTTCTTAAGGAGATTTGGACATGTTTCGGGGAAAAACAGCAAAAATAATTAAACTAAAATATCTCATATTGTCAAACAAATGTAATTGGATTAATGGATTCCTGCCCTGATTCTAATGACTGTCACATTAACAGTAATCTTACAACACTAGTCCTCCGTCTGAAGAGCTTTTATTTTTGATCCTCTTTTGCTAGGTGCATCACGTTCTTGGAACTGTTGTACAGAACATGGAAGACAACACCTCAGAAACACTTTGGAGTTATTACAGGGAGTCATTCCCAGAAGCAGCCGCAGTTTATTTACTCAGCAGCCTCCCAAACTGTAAAAGCAACAAGCCGTGAGTGTGTGTGTGTTCCTGTAAAGACACAGTGCTGTGTTTTGTGGATGGCAGATGTGATTTTTACACACACACACCCACACACATACCCACACGCACACATACCCACACACACACCAATCCAGGATTAAATGTCAACACAAGAGGATTTAACTACAGTTCATTCTTAAAGTCCAATAAATTATAAAACAAAGTTTTTATTGTCAGTTCTAAGAAGTCTAGAACACTGAGGTCACTCGTGGTCATGTTCCAATTCTCTGATCTGTTGTCCAATAATCATTCATCCATGCACACACATATTTTAAGCACATGAAAGATGTTGATGTTGTTGACCATCCTACTTATTTCCCTCCGAGAGCATCAGAAAATGATTGATCTCCGAGGTTTACAGTTCAAACAATATTTCAACAGAATGCTCCGCTTGGATATCTTCCAATTCAGTTTGTAGTAGCTGATAATCTGATTCAGGGTCTGTGCTTTATGGAGCTTGGGGAGATTATCACAATGCACTAAAACACATCCAAAAAAGCACAGAGTGCAGACTGCTCATGTCGGACCATGTAAGGTCCATTGATTATACAACACAGTATGCAGCTAGAGGGGAAAACAGAATGCCAAACTTTTTTCTTTAGAAAGCTTGGAACAAAAGGGTTTGCACCAAAACAATAGCTCTGTCTATTGTAGATGCTATTGCTTTTGTAAATGAGTGAGAAACTGAGACCGTGTATCAGTTGTCAGGCTAGATTATTGGACATTCAAAAAAGACATTGGCAAAAAAAGACTGCTATCACTTTAGCAAAAAATGTCTCTGAGTATAATAAACTATTTAACTCTCAACTTCATATTGTCTGCCAGGAAGGATTCAAGTTTATATTCAGGGATTCAAAAACAACTAGCCCTTAGCTATAACACCCAATCAGCCATGTGGATTTGCTGAGGCTCTTTACAATCTACAGAATGACTGACGTTGTATAACTGAAATTAGGCATCTAGCAAGCAAGAAAGGATATGTGAAATTAATGCAAGGCAGAAATAGATGAAGACAAAGGCTAAAAAATATGGGACAAAAGGTGGAATGGCTGCTAAACTGAAGAATAATATACATAATGGAAAAAGAGGGGAAAGAGCAAAAAAAGGATGGAAAGAGAAGTGGAAAAAGGGGCATTGAAAGAGAATCCATAATAAAAACATGATTAGACTATCTACTCGGTGTGATTATAACTGAGAGAAACCAGCGTACTGTAAAGGGAAGGTGGGAAGAATAAACTCTTCAGGAACATCTTTCTTCCAGCTGAGCAGGAGATGAGAGGATTAGAGAGCAGTAAACAGAGGCGACAAGCCCCTGATTAACCTGATGTAAAACACCATATAACGCCTTCCTGAAACTGCCTTCACTGCCACAGAGCATCCTGCAATGTGCTGCTGGATTAGAAATTAGAAGCATAATCTCAGAGCAAGTGGATTAAGGAGAAAAATATTAGAGATTGATAAACCAGCAAAATCCTCCCAAAGAGTCTAAGAGTCCCTTGGTTTAGAATGACATACAAATATCTACCATATCAGAGTTACCTACTGTATTTTAATTATAATAGATTCAGTATTTATAAAAAGTATATATTATTTTATGAATGACTTTCTGCAAACTACTATAGCCAAAATATGCTGTTTTAGATGTTCTTAAATATTTGTTAAATCATGATACATGCCTATTTATAAAATAATGTTTATTGTTGTTAGTATCAATGTAGTTCTGTTGATTCTTGACGTTTTTTTCTCTTTCTACTTCCTCAGAAATTGAGTGAATCCAATGTAGAAATGTTTAAGTGAACATGTAGAAGAGTTGCGTATACAGCATGTGCACTTATACAAAATCAAAGTCGCACTGTAAACATAAATGTACAAAGATCTTGACATTAAGCAACAAACTATTTTGTTCAGGCACTGCACCTGGTGAGTGACAGTCCATGCCAGTCAATTCAGCACTATAGACTTCTTGGTTTCCCATTTACTTTAACTGAATGCTGATGGAAAATAAGGACTGTTTTCAAAAGGTTTGAAAGGGTGACAGCATTTCAGCATAAGCCCCAAAACACTTTATCAATACCATCTGGAGCATGGGGGCTTCCCTGTGCAGCTGCGCATCCACTCCCCCTGCTGGACAACAGCGCTCTCTGCACACTTGTACATCACAGGCTACAGAAAAATATAATGAGTGAATTCGTGAAGCTGATAATCACCATCTTAGAAAAAAATGGGAACATGCCAGCTTTCCAGAGCACAAAATATAGTCCAGCTTTTAATACTGTACGTTTTTGTCAAAGAGTGTCACTTACATAACCCACAGCTGTTGCTACTCACGCACAATGTGAATGGGTGTGTTTATTCTATGTGAGTGCTAGTACAGTACGTATCGGTGTTTCCATCAGGACCGGGATTCCATATCTGAAAATCACAAGTTCATGGATACTGTCCATTAATAACAATTGAAAGGGGGGGGGCATGTGTCTGTGAGATGTATGAGGATGAGGATGTGAGATTTTACTCAGCCGCTCTGTTCTGTATCACTCACACATACACACACACGGTGACAAAGTGACAGAGGAGATTCTCATTCACGGACACATTCTCATTCACGGACACATTCTCCTCCGCTCCATCACTCTTTGGCGGGAAAGAAAAAGTGCAGATCTTCATATCCACTGAGACGGCTTTAAATATTCTGCAAGCCGACTGGCTAGAGGCCAACTGGATAAGCTCGATGTGTTCCTGGTTATATTCAGAGCCAGGGAAACGCTGCTTGAATCCAAAACACTCAAGTCACGCTGACAAAGCCCTTGCGTAATTGCCTGAAAGTGTCATTCATCACAAGGAAAATACAATAAAGAAAGTGGAATTAAATAAGAATGGCACTGGATAGGCATCACAGGATCTCAACCAATCAATCTGTACATGACTGAAGAATATGTAGGCAACAGGACACGGACAGGATTCTTGGTATCAGCTGCATATTTTAGCCCGACCATCTCGTTTCGGCGGGTTTTGGTTGTATTTAGGTTAAAAGTCTGTGTGGAGAGCAAAAGATTGATTATTAAGGAGTGTGAATTATGCTCTTGTGTGCACTCTATGACCTCTGAGCTGCTGGAAGTGAGCATTAGAAAAAGGGAATTTCCCTTTGGACATTAAGAGTATTTACTTTTGTTTCATTAGTTAGAACGAGGCCTGATCGACCTGACCCCGTCTCATCCTGAGAGGGAGTCCCTGCAGCACCCTGAGTCATTTCCTGTTACCTTGATCACTTTCTGAGGTCGACTGTTTGAGGGCAGAAAGGTAGGATGATCTATTACTGTGTGCACGCCGCACATGAAATGCATCTGAACCAGAATGCACCGGCTTCCTTAATTACCTTTATATTAATCACTGTGCAAGCACAAGGAATACACAATGAAAGTGGAGGTTAATGGATTATATTGACAGGATTCACATCATTATTTAAATTGTTGTAGCTACACTTGAGGTAATAAATGATAATTGTAACGCCCACTTAACAAGTACATTACAGTAGAACATATTAAGAGTGGTAAATTAAACAATATAAGGATCATGTTATCGGGGGAAATACCCTTAGGTTGTTTACTAAGCTTGTTCTGGACGTATTACGTCTACAGAATTATTATTAAATCTCTATGTTCCATGTACAGCATTAATAACTAGTCCTAGTTAACCACTAGGTGGCATGGCACAACTATTTTGTCCTTGTTATTCTTATGAGGTTATATGCTACACACAGCTCCAAACACACTGCTGTAAGTATTTCCTGCAAAAAGGAATGCAAAAGGAATGTATGTGGCCCTACACCTCAGCTCTATGTCATGATCTGTCTGTGTTTTGTCTTGTCTTTTTCTGTCTTTGGTTTCATGTTTTATTTTGAAGAGTGTTCACCCCCTGTCTTGCCTGTTGCTTTCTGTCTGTTTTCCCTCCTACCTAATTACCCGATTGTGTTCACCTGTGGCCCCTGTGTTTTCTCCTCCCTCCTCACCTGTGTCTTGTTTGTGTGATTAGTCTTGTGTGTATTTAAGTTCTGGTTTTTCTGTCTGTCATTGTTGGTTCATTGTTTGTCTTTGACTGTGTCACGGGGTAGGGTTCTGTTTCTTACGCTTTGGCCTTGAAAGAAAGGTATTTTTTCGTTCCTTGGAATAAAGGTTTTTCGTTGAAATCTGCATTTGGGTCCTGCCTGCTTCACTCAACCCTGACCCTCTAGGCCTCGTACAGGTGTGTTATCCTGAGCGGCTCGGCAGGGAGTTGGATGACAGAATGGAAAAATAAATTGGAGTGTGTGTGCTTGTGTGCACTTGGCATCCGCCTGGGTGTCTGAATGTCATACAGACAGTTAACATTGGTGTTGCAACCCCCTGTCCCTCTGATCTTGGCTACCAGCTGTCTGCTGATAAGTGATGTAATATTACTCAATTTTTCAACATTGAAACCACACACACAAACACAGAGATGTCACGTGGCTGACCCGCTGATCATTGTTTTAGATTGCTTCTCGATGATAATCGTGGAAGAACAAATTACTCCAGACAATACTTCAATAGAGACAAACTCCCAACTGTTGAGCTGTGTGTTTATGTGACACGGTGGTAGCTGGATTGAAATAAGTTGTTCTGGTGTGCGAGTCTGTTCTTACGTCTTAGTTTGCGTCTGTACTGTCCATGCTTTTTAGGAACTGTGGTGTATGTTTCTGATACATTGAGTCACTTTGTTTGTTTGTCCGCCCTCTGTTGGTAGGAAATAAGAAATGAACGCCGGTGGAGCTGTTGTCCATGATTGATGCCGTAAAGCTGAGGGAGCGGGGTGGCTGAGGAGTGACAGAGCTCCAGTCTGACAGAGGGGATCCATTAAAGCAGCTGTCTGTCCCAGAGGGCACCTGCCCCGGATAAAGAATGAGTTTTGCTCCTGAATGGGGCCCCGGAGTTTATTCACAAATCTTAAGGTGGATGCCTGAATTGGCAAGGCAAGGCAAGGCAAGGCAAGTTTATTTATATAGCACTTTTCAACACAAGGCAATTCAAAGTGCTTTACAAAACATGAAAGACATTAAGAAAAGGGCATTTAAAATCAGTCATTAAAAAGAAAAGCTAATAAAATAAACATTAAAAGAAAAAATACATGGATACAAGTTACAGTGCAGTTTAAGATATGAATAGTTCAATTAAAAGCAGCGACAAAAAGAAAAGTCTTCAGCCTGGATTTAAAAGTAGTAAGAGTTGCAGCGGACCTGCAGGTTTCTGGGAGTTTGTTCCAGATATTTGGAGCATAATAACTGAACGCTGCTTTACCATGTTTAGTTCTGACTCTGGGGACAGAAAGCTGACCAGTGGTAAAGACATGAACTACTTCAAAATAAAGGTTACTTTAAGAAATTCAATAAAGTATTAGTGAGGATAATCTTTACATAGTCTAATTTCCTGCCATTTCAAAAAAATCCAAGATAGTAGTGTTCATTTGACTGAAAACATCAAAATGAAACAGCAAGCAGGAATTGAAGATGGTTTTTCAATAGCCAACTGCAATCTGATAAGTAGAGCTGCGGCTGTTGAAAGCAATATCTTACTAGTTTGGTAATGCAATAAATTGTATGTATTGTATTTGTTTCTGGGAAACACTCAGTGACAGTACATCATCTTCTATTTGTTTTACAACAAGATCAATACAAAAATATTTATTTCATACAGGAAAAATAATGTTATATAATTATTGCCCTTGATGGAACCCATCCCTTTCTCTACTCCATACTATGAGTGCAAAGTTCATCAGAAAAGCTTGTTTCCAATCAACAGCACTCTCTTCATCAGCCTCCAGTCTCTTCCTCCACACCCTTCTCTATTGACAGGATTGGGAAATGAGAGAATGAAGTAATGGAAGGAAGTTCATTGATCACAGATTGAGGCCTTTCATTAGCACTCGCGCTTGATCGACACACCCATAGTAACCAGAGAGAGGAGGAGTGAGGGGAGAGAAGGCGGCCTTCAAGAGAAGGAGCAGCAACCTAACTCCACTTAGAATTTGAAAATTAAAAAAAGATCATCAAACTGTACATCAGGCAACAATGATCATTTGTCAACCAATGAATTGCAATTGGAACTGCTTCCAAAAATGTATCCTTTTCCGATGTGGCGTCTTGCTCACAGAAATATTGATAAAGTGGACACGAAAACGGACCTGTCATGCTCCAGTTACAGATCACTTTATATGGCAGAACTGAGTATACTCCTCAGAAAACTCAATGAATATAAATTCCTTTCCGATGGACCAATTACAGAACAGGCCTACCTGGCATCAGACGCAGGGAGACAAGTGGTCAGGAGTGACATAAAGACACTCAGGAAACTAGCCTATAAACAATGTGAAAATGGCCTTTAAGAGATGCACTACGACCAATAGGACCGATTTTGCAAAACCATTATACAAAAACATAAAATATATTGTCCTTTATCACCAGAGTTGGGTGTAACTCTTCAAAAGTAACGCGTTACTGTAATAATAATACTTGTGTCGGTAACGGAGTAGTGTAACGCGTTACTTTTGTAATTCAGTAATCACACTACAGTTACTAACATTGCCCCGACACGCGTTACTTCGTTACTTTTATAAAATAATCACACTCACTGACAGACAAGAGGGGTTTCCGCCGCAGGTTTATATACATGTAGGCCTATGTTATCTGCGCGACTTGCGAGACCACATCTCCACGTGCAGTGCTGCATAAACATGGCTGAGTCTTTTCATCTGTAAACTCCCTCACGGGGCCGCTCTCTCTCTTTTGTCGATCGCCCTCCCACGTGTGAACAGTTCAATGTCCCGCTTCATTGTAGGAATTCTGCCATGTCTCTACCACTTTAGTTTGACCATCTCTGTTACTAAGTTATGGAATACTAAATAAATAAGTAATTAGATACCTTACCATTACTGCGCTCATAAAGAATGATAAGAATAATGCGTCTTGAACTGGTTTAATTAATTAGTGTCTTGACGTTTCACATACTGTTAGCTTGTTGTGGTAGGCTGGTAGCCTATTTTAGAGCATATAAAAAGAAAGACTTGTGTTATGTCTTCCTTAATGCAATAGTAATTGGGGGTGCAAGTGGAGTCTCGCAGAGGCAAAACTGTGGCGCGCTTACACTGTAGGTGCGCCGCAGTCTGCGTGATCTGCCTGTAGCGAGGGGCGGGCCGGCCCTGCGAGTAAAGTAACGAGTAAAGTAACGAGTAAAGTAACGAGTTACTTTATGTAGAGAGTAACGAAGTAGTGTAATATATTACCTTTTTAAAAAGTAATATGTAATATATTACTTTTTTTTAGTAACGACCCCATCTCTGTTTATCACAGATATCAATATATGTCTATTTGTCGTCCAACATATTGCAAGAAATGTTCACACACATGGTTAAATAATGTCTGAATTTAGAAACAAAATCTCCAGTACAGAGTTAGTCCAACTGACAAGTATCATTTTATAATTTTAAACTAATGATATCATCAATAATTCATTATTTGTATAGTTAATATCATCATTTATTGTAAGCCTTACTTATGTTTAAATGATTTGTTCATAGAATACTGTCTGTCTTTATACTATGTGTGTGTTTCCTGCTGAAGAATTTAAAATCATATGAGGCTGGGTTAAGAGTCACTCACAGAAGGACGATGTGTACAAAAAATATCTAAATATTTTTTGTGTTTCTAAAAAAAACAGCATGAAGCAGAAACAAACACAAAAGATACGCACATGTTTTAAACAAGGAGAATATCTGACACAGCACAGGGTGGGCTGTGGGTGCCTTCAGGTTCCTTACTTCACGTGACAGTATAATAAGCCAGGCGTGAAGGATCAACCACCAAGATGTCTAAATGTCTCTACCAGTGACACTGTTGGAGCCGCGGTGTCGAACACACACAGCAGAGTGGGCTGGATGTCGGTTTCAGTTATATGTCTGTTCGGTTCTGGGTTTACAAAATAAACCTTTTGTAAACTGTTACGCTGACTCCCTCATTTTTTATTGGTTGTATGTTATTGTCTCCAGGTCCCCTAGACCTTAGTGGAGACGTAACGAATGGGGGATCGTCTGGGATATCTATTTTCCTGAGCTAAAAACAACCACTAATTGAGAAGTCATTGTAGGTGTTGTACATAGGCTGAAAAATGGGTTTTGACTTACAGGACTTTATTGAAAGTCCAAGTGTTGATAAGTTGTATTCCTGTCGCAAAGATCACATGTTATGTATTGCAGCTCACTTTAACATTTCAGTAGACAAGTATAAAGTAAAAAAAGAGATAAGAGAGAAAATCCTGCAAAAACTGGAGGAGTTAGGTAAGTCTGGGGTACCCTGTACATTTCTCACCACGTAGCTAACTAATGTTTAGACACACTAGGTTAGCGGATTGTTGCCACCCCTGTATATTGTTTTGTCAAAGTCTTTGTAGTTTAGTTAGTGAGGGTTTTTGTTTGAGTTTTGGTTTCAAAGGATAGATGTAGAGATAGGCCTGGTTTTGTTATGCTTGTTTCTTTTGATTGGCGCAATCCTTTGACTCCTCCTCCTCCTCCTCCTCACCAACTAAGGTTTCAGTTATATGTCTGTTCGGTTCTGGGTTTACAAAATAAACCTTGTGTAAACTGTTACGCTGACTCCCGCATAATTATTGGTTGTATGTTATTGTCTCCAGGTCCCCTAGACCAGGGGTGCCCAACCAGTCGATCGCGATCGACCGGTCGATCGCGAGGAGATTCCCAGTCGATCGCGAGATGTGTCTACAAATAGAACAACAACATTCTGTTTTATCGTTAATGTCCTGTAATATAATCTTCCTGTGCCAGAATAATGCACATGAACGCATCAAAGCTTTGTGATTGGCCGGCGTGACATCACGTGTCGGGGCGTGGCTGGTGGGAAGTGGGCACTATTTCGCTGACGTTGTCCGTGTCAACAGGACACAACTGTGTAACTTCAGATCTGAGTTGTCTTATTATTAGTAAGCCTAATTTATACTTTTGTAGCAACACTATTTTTATATAATGGCAAAGAAAGGGTTCAGAGTCTTTCTTTTTTCCCTGTGTCATATGTGGCAGCACTGTTCAATGTTTCTTGAAAACATTACCCACTGTAGTATGTGGTCTGAATAAACTCCAACTCTGTATCAACAACATTGTTGTGTAACTTCAGTTAAATACTTGTATGTGTGTAGATTAGAAAGAGGTAAGATAAAGGATCTGCAGTATGTTATGAAGTATTAATCGTGCAAAGGTCAGTTTTATACAAGTAGAAGTGTGTATTTACCTGGTAGTAGGCTGTCAGTAATGGCTACGCCTCTCTATTTGGACTGGTAGATCTCGGCAGACTGGCAACTTTAAAAGTAGCTCTCGGTTCAAAAAAGGTTGGGCACCCCTGCCCTAGACCTTAGTGGGGACGTAACAAATGGGGACTCGTCCGGGATTTGAACCCGGGACCTCTCGCAGAGGAGTTAAATATTCTTGTAATCCCAAGCATGTCATATCATATTGAAGATGATAGGTAAAGAGTATTAGCTACACCTAGAGTTGACAAGTTTAGTCCTGAAGCTCCTCCTGCAACGCTTCCTAGGTTTGAGGCTTTCTCTCCGGGTAGCTTAGGTGCAAGTAGTAATGCCAAACTAAAAGTTCGTCTTGCCCGTCTTCAGCTGGAGTTCCAGGAGAAGGAAATGGTGCGTAGAGCGGACTATGAACACAAACTGCAGATTCGCAAGATAGAAGCTGAGAAAGAAATCACGTTAAAGCGGCTTGAAGTTGATGCCCTGAGAATCTCTTCAGAGCAGACCTTTGAGAGGTCAATACCTTCGCATACAGTCTCTCACACAAAAAGTTTTGATGTTAGTAAAAATATTGCTTTGGTGCCAACTTTTAGAGAGTCAGAGGTTGACTCATATTTGTGTGCTTTTGAGAGAATTGCTACCACACTAGTCTGGCCTAAAGACATGTGGCCAATCCTACTTCAGTGCAAATTAGTAGGTAAGGCTCAGGAAGTGGTATCTTCACTTTCTTTGGAAGAAAGCTTGCAGTACGAAGTGCTTAACGAGTCGATCTTGTGTGCTTATGAGCTTGTGCCGGAGGCCTACAGACAAAAGTTCAGACACCATAAAAAGTCTGCTACCCAGACATTTGTTGAGTTTGCGCGAGAGAAGGGCATTCTCTTTGATAAATGGTGTGCGGCTAATGAAGTGATGGATCATTTTGAGAGTCTTCGTTAGTTACTTCTCTTGGAAGATTTTAAGAATTCTTTGCCTGAAAGGATGGTGATATTCTTAAATGAACAAAATGTCACTTCACTGGCTAAAGCAGCTGTTTTAGCGGATGAATTTATGCTCACTCACAAGACTGTGTTTTCTTCAGCCCTTGCGCCCAGATAAAGCTTCAATATCACAAACCGGAAGACTTGATCTTGGCCCAACAACTTTTGAAAGGTCTAGAGGACCACCATCACCTCCACGGGGGCCCCGTGAGTGTAGCTACTGCCATAAAACAGGACACCTTATTTCAGGGTGTCATTTCTTAAAGCGTAAGCAACAATTTCCGCAACGCTTTCAGACGCCACAAGGCATGGGACTCATTAAAGGAGTTTCCCTATCAGACATAGAAATGTCCCTGGAAGATGATGTACCTGATCCCTGTTTCAAACCCTTTATTTCCAAGGGCTTTGTTTCTTTAAGAGGGGATCCTAAAGACCAGCTGCCAGTACAGGTACTTAGGGACACAGGAGGTTCTCAGTCCATTATTAGAGAAGGCATCTTACCTTTAACCTCCAGATCATCATGTGGATCAAGTGCTGTTGTTCAAGGGGTAGGCATGACACTAGTTGCGGCTCCTTTGCACAATGTTTATATTCACTCATCTCTTGTCAAAGTATTCTTTAAAGTAGCTGTCCTCCCTGCCTTGCCCATCAAAGGTGTTGATTTCATCCTCAGTAATGACTTGGCTGGGGGCAAAGTTAACCCAGTACCTGAGGTCATTGATTCTCCTGATCTAAGTTTAGACGCAGAGAAATCAGCTGAAGTACCTCCCGAAATCTTTCCTGCTTGTGTTGTTACAGAGGCCCGGTCTGCTGGTGCTGGATCACCCAGTAACAGCTCAGAGCTTGTACAACTGCCTGCCACTCGGGAAGAATTCATGGCAGCCCAGTTAAATGATGAAACAATTTCTAAATGTCTCTCTTCTGTTATCAGTCAGGAAGAGGCCAAGTCAAAGAAAATGGCCTACATTATGGAAGATGGCCTATTAATGCGTCGCTGGATTAGTGATGCCTGTGAGGAGTCAGACTCCTTTGCACTTTCTCAGGTTGTTGTGCCAACAGCCTATTGTTCTCAGGTGATGTCCTTGGCTCATGATCATCCGTGGTCAGGTCACATGGGGGTAACAAAAACGTATGAAAGAGTTTTAAAACACTTCTTTTGGCCAGGACTTCAGTCTGATGTAGTTCTTTATTGTCGAACATGTCATGTGTGCCAAGTTGTTGGTAAACCGAATCAGGTGATTCACCCTGCTCCTCTCATTCCCATTCCAGTAATGGGAGAGCCATTTGAAAGGGTGATTGTGGATTGTGTGGGACCCTTGCCTAAAACTAAAAAGAAGAAGTACTGCACCAGGGATGACCAAAGTGAGTCTTCTAAAGCACACCAGGTGGAGACAACCGTCTCTCCTATGGCTTCAGTTTCAAATGTGAGCTCAAATGAGGATGAGGATGAGTTGGTGATGCGCAGTGCAACACCACAGGGGGAAAGACTAAGCAATACTGAGGTATTGCCTGATTTGCCCAATTACTTGTCTCATCTTCCTGATAACCAGGAAATTATTTGCTTTGTAAATGTTTATTGTCAGGTCCAAACATACTGTTTGGATTTATATGTGTGGGGGTGTTACGTGCCAGGCAGGCTGTACTGGTGTGGTTTTCCTTCCCTCCTGTGTTTCTCTCTTCTCCCTGTCTTCTGCACAGCTAATCAGCAGCTGATCGGTATCTGCCTGTGCACCTGAGTCTGATGGCTGATTGGATCCTCTCCCCCTCAGCTGGCCTATCAGCAGCCAGGGCCGACCATAAAGGAGGCACCCAGGAAGTCTTCTCGCTCTCTCACTCTGGGCCTGTTGCTGATGAAGGAGCCTGCAGTGTTTAGCAACTAATTCACTTTGTATTGTCTGACCTTTTTGAAAGTGTGTGTGTTGAGAGGTGGAGGAGTTAGGTAAGTCTGGGGTACCCTGTACATTTCTCACCACGTAGCTAACTAATGTTTAGACACACTAGGTTAGCGGATTGTTGCCACCCCTGTATATTGTTTTGTCAAAGTCTTTGTAGTTTAGTTAGTGAGGGTTTTTGTTTGAGTTTTGGTTTCAAAGGATAGATGTAGAGATAGGCCTAGTTTTGTTATGCTTGTTTCTTTTGATTGGCGCAATCCTTTGACTCCTCCTCCTCCTCCTCCTCCTCCTCACCAACTATGGTTTCAGTTATATGTCTGTTCGGTTCTGGGTTTACAAAATAAACCTTTTGTAAACTGTTACGCTGACTCCCTCATTTTGTATTGGTTGTATGTTATTGTCTCCAGGTCCCCTAGACCTTAGTGGGGACGTAACACCCACTCTGCTCACGTCACACACACTGCTATTAACAGATTACCTGTCAGTGTTGGAGCACAGGCACAAAAGATCATCATTCGCATTAAGTGAAAAACACAACCTGATACTAACACACTTTTGGCAAACACATTACACGTGTGTAAGCAGGGTCCGGCAGATTACATGTCAGGAGGCTTTCAAAGCATCGGCTCTACAAGCTAGGAAAGAGGTCAGGAGACATCGATATGCATTGGTCATCCTGCGGAAGGGAAATAACCCCAATGTTCAGTTCTATTTCCATCAAGTTGATCAAAAAGCAGGTGACTTGTTTAGAGAGTGAGATGAAGATACAATATTTTAAAATGTTTTTTAATGCACTTTGCTTGCTTCTAAGACATTAATCATTTAAGAATGACATTTCTTAAATCATAGGGTCTGTATGGGGTTGTCTTATTGTATTGTCTTCTATATTAACATCATGTTAACATAAAACACTGTCTCTCACATACAGGATTTGTGGAGTGATATGCCAATGAGATATTTCAAACTGCCAATTTGCATATTATATCAATGCCTTTGGACAGAATTTAGTGAATAAACTGGGTAAGTTAAAGCTCAATACACCTCTATCAGTTAGGCAAGTATGAACTATATCAGGAAGGGCTCATTAGCAGACAGATACTCGATGTATTCTCAGGGAGAAGCTCTCCAATTAAAGAGGCCCTGCAAGTGAGAACTACTTATTTCACAAGGGCTGCCTGCCATTGTCTTTATTCTTTAGGAGTTTGTATTGTGTTAGCAGCAGGGAGGTTGCATGTTCTGTATGTAAAGTGTTTGCATAATAAAACATGTGAGCATTAAAGAAGCACAGCATATTCACCGCATATACTATTCAATATTTTCCCTGAAATCCCCCCTGATTACTAAGTTAATTTTTAAGTTAAGAAATAGCAGTTAATTTAAATATTCACAGCCTAATACATTCCATGACATTGACTCTCTTGACTTTTTAATGACTTTTCGGGAAGCAAGTACTTTCAAAATGAACTTATAGTGCCAAGAAAGTGTTTAAATATGCCTAATATAACAGATGTCAATGCTTAATGGCTTACAACTGGCCAAGTTGGCACAGATCTGCAAAGATGCACAATCAAGGACAGACCCACACCCTTCATATTAGGAATATTATACATCAAACATGTCACCATACCCAGGAGATAAATGTCACATTAATGGGAATAATCTGTGACAAAGGGCTTTAGGAGGGATACTTTTACAGAACATATAACATATATATAACATATTTCATACATTAAGTGCACATTTTCCAAGATTCCCTTCTTTTAAAGCTTGGAATATTCATGGCTGATTTTTTGGAATGTGAACATTTAAATACACACTGTGGAATTGACTCCTAAGAAAGGCCTATTTGTATCATCCCCATGGCCTGTCCTCACCACACCACTCTCAAGACAAATTAAACATATTATTTTTGTTGTTAATTCATATCTCTTCTTATATGGAGGATCAAATAAACAATGATCTCCATGGTCGTTTTTTTTTTATATGTGGGACTATGTTGACAGTGGTTTGAAGAGTGATAGCAAGAGGAAAAAGAACAAGAGTTGACCAGAGAAGTTTAATTTCCTGTCCAAAACCGTAGTTATTTAATATAATGAAGACTCCCTGTCCCTGTATGCCGGACATTCCTGCACTGACTGTTTGAAGACAGACAGGAATGCACACTTGAGTCGGACAGGTATGCACAGTGAAAATTCTCCAGGATGAATCTCAGAGTCAGATAGAGATAAAGAAGACATTCTGAGTTTGACCAAAACATCTCACAGTTTGAGGTGTTATCCAACACAGAACATTCACGGATAACAAGGTAACAAAGTTCACCGGCAAAAACACGAATCCTGAGCAGCACCAACCACACAGTAAATCCTGATCAGTCAGACATGCTGTATACACAAGGAGGAGAACGCGTGTGTGTTGGAGAGTGGTGGGAACTCTGCCAAACACGAGGTCAGTTGAGGTCATTTGAATAGAGGAGAAGAGCTTCTTTGAATGGAAAATTCTGCGGGTGGACATTGTTTTCATGGTCCGTGATAAAAGTAAACGCACACAAACGGTTGGAGGCCTTTGCATTTAATCGAGCAAACTGTTGAAATACATTTGCACAGTGTATGGCTTAAATGTATATGCAAATCTATTATGTGAAGTATTTAAGAATTAATCAAACTTATATATTTGTATACAGATCTACTGTTCTTTAACTAGTCATCTCCCTCCTCATTCTCTTTGCTGTTATTCCTTTGTGTGCTCTCTGCCCTCTGTGTTGCCCTCTCTGTCTCCCTTCCGTTTCTATCTGTCTTTGAATGTGGTTATGTAAGATTTCTCAGCAGTATAGGCAGCTCGACATAAAGAGAGAAGGAGAGAAAGGGGGAGGGGCAGACACTTTCAAAAGACATACTATGTGAGTTAGCTTCCAGAAAAACTTCCTTTCCTCAACAGAACATAAAGAAGGAACCACCCCCACATGTTTACAAACTAGCTTGTGAATGCAGCACACTGCATTCTGCTGGCAGGCTCATTTAGCTGCCGGCCACTTCAAACACAATCTGTTTAGGTCTCCGCTGTATGGAGCCGAGCCCCTGTGTAAACACAGTTGGTAATTGTTGGGCTGATGCTCTGCATTTTGGCTAAGTGGCAAGATAAGTGCTTTTGGCAAACGGGCAATGGAGCTATTAACTGTAATGAGCCAAACTCCTGAATTAGAGCAAGAAAGTGGTAAAGGAAATGGATCGAGGAGGAGAGAGAACAAGTAAAATAAAAAAGTGGAAACATTAAATTAAAATTAAGGGTTAATAAAGGGTTAGAAATTAGCTGTAGGTAATAAAATGGCACAATGGCTTTTACAACAGAAAAGCAAGGCAGCAGCCATGATATCATCATCTCTTTGTTTAATTAATGATGAAGGTACAGCACACACCGTTCAACACCTGCTCCCAAATTTAAAGGGACAGCTTCATAAACTGTGGGCACACTGTTGCCTTGGTAACAAAGGGGTTTAGACTGTCTGGAACACAGAGAGAGAGAAGCTGAAATTAAGGACTAATGTCAAGGTGTAAGGGCTGCTGCTGACGTGCAAGTGCTGTGTGGGTGTGTGATTGTGTGTGTGAGTGTGTGTGTGTGTGTGACACTTTATTGCTGAGTGCCACAAGTCGTCGGTTTATAAGCTGTGAGATGGAAACCAGAGTGTAAAAGAGAGCCTGAAGCTCATCTGTTGCAGCTGTTAGCTTCTACAGACACGGACAGAGAAAGTCACACACAAACACACACAGAGCCATCACATCAACATCCTTAGAGCCTCTCAGCTCTTCTCTTGTCTTTTCTTCTTGTCATCTTCTTTTATCTCCTCGTCTTCTATCTGAGGCCAGAGGACAAGATCCAGCTTTGTGCACACATTGACGCCAATGCACACACACATACTCAAAGAGAAAACCATGACTAACGAGACATGCTGAGTCTCCCAGCCTTGGGAGCACTTTCATTTGGATGGAGAGCCGGGTTCTATTGGCAAGGCCATACATCAGAACCATGTCTCATCAACAGCAAGGGCACTTCTAACTGTATATGTATGAAAGACAAACACACACACACACACACACACACACACACACACACAACAATGTAAGACAGCATTAAAACATTGAACCCTACATTAACCGATATTGTTGGCCACTTTGAAATCGCCGAAACAAACTGATTCTAAGTTACTGTATAGTGTGAACTAATTAGAAAAAAGTTGCTTATTGGCTTGTCCACCAGACAGGAAGTGAAGCCAGCATTGGAGTGGTGTTTCTGTCAACTTGATGAATAGAATGTCCGTCCGATATTCACTCTAATTTTAGCTCTGTTTTGGTCTGTTCGAACTCCTAAGGGAACTTTCTGACTAAATAGCTGGTAAATGCTCCACTATGCCTGTTGCTGCTATTAGAGTGGGAGTAAATCAAAGTGGACTTGGGTGATAATTATCTGTAAGTTCACAAGATAAGACAGAATCATTTAGAATAGATTGGATGGCAGACAGTAAGTGAGAAATCGGATCTGGGAACAGCATTATTCAGGAACTGAACACAACTTTAAATCAACTTTACAGAATATCAAGCCGGCATTAATCGCACATACATTAAAATGTAAGTAACATATACGTGTATACACTGTATACACAATTATTAGGCAAGTGAGTATTTTGACCCTGTATCATCATTGTTATGCATATTTTCAAACGTATACGCTGTATAAACTTGAATGAATGCGTATTAGATTAAAGCAAATCATGAGATGTGTTTGTGTGATGAGGGAGGGTGTGGCCTAAGGAGATCAACACCCTATATCAAGGTGTGCATAATTATTAGGCAGCTTTTCCTCTGGCAAAATGGGCCAACAAAGAGATTTAACTGACTTTTGAAAAGCCAGGTATTTTAAAAAGTCTTTCAGAGGGATGCAGCACTCTTGAAATTGTTAAGATAGTGGGGCGTGATCACAGAACAATCAAACGTTTTGTTGCAAATTGTCAACATTATGGCAAGAAACTTGTTGAGAAGAAAAGACGCAAATGAACTGCCAAAGATCTGAGAAGAATCAAATGTGAAGCTGCCAGGAAGCCAGTATCCTCCAGTGCTGAAACCTGACCACACATGAACAAGACACATGAGTTGAAACGTCAAGACTAGGCCAAGAAATATCTGAAGACATATTTTTCTAAGGTTGTATTCACTGATGAGATGAGGGTGACTCTTGACGGTCCAGATGGATGGGCCCGTGGCTGGATCAGTAATGGGCACAGAGCTCTACTTCGACTCAGACACCAACAAAGTGGAGGTGGGGTTCTGGTATGGGCTGGTATTATTAAAGATGAGCTAGTTGGACCTTTTCGGGTTGAAGATGGACTCAAAATCAACTCCCAAACCTAATACCAGTTTTTGAAGACACTTTCTTCCATCAGTGGTACAGGGAAAAGTCTGCATCGTTCAAGAAGACCAGGATTGTATGAAGGACAATGCTCTCTGAAGTACACAGTGCACCTCTCTGAACAGGGAGGCTGTACAAAATGTTGTCAACAGATCAAGAAACTGACAGACGGAAGGCTTGTGAGTTGTGACTGTTATTGAAAAGAAGGATGGCCAAATTGGTATATTGCCTGGTATTCTTTTTCCTTTTGTTTAGTGTCAGAAATGTTTATTTGTACATTTTGAGTCGTTGATTTATTATTCTCATTTGAATAGATGACAATAAACAAGTGAGAGGGGAACGTTTTTCCTTTAGTTGCATAATAATTGTGCACACTAATGGCGCATTTCCACTGCAGCGGGTAGCCCCGTTTAAGCGTCCTTAATCGTCCTCAAGCGGCCAGGCCAGTTTTTGGTGGCCTTTCCATATAGCCTAGTACCGGCCAGCAGTACCATAAAATCGTGGTTCTATTAGGCCAGGCCAGGGCTGAACTAGTGACGTCAACACTCTCGACTGCTGATTGGTCAGAGAGAATCGTCACAAGATCGCGCGCGAGATCATCCCTAGCGTCGCATATATATCTAGAAGCAAGCTTGCAGCATTTTTATACACAGCATTTTTGTAAACGGAGGAGCTACAAAAATGGCAACGTCAAAGAAAAGCACACCGTGGTCGACCGAGGAGGTGACGACGTTCCTACATCTCATTGGGGATGATCAAATCCAGCGGGAGCTCGACGGAACAACTCGAAATGTGAAGCCGATCGCCCCGCCTACACTGCGTTGCTACCCCAGGTCCTAAACTGAAATGGAAATGCGCCACGGCCTCGGACGGCCCGCGAGGCAGCCTGAGCGAGGACGCTTAGGGACGCTTAAACGGGGCTACCCCGCTGCAGTGGAAATGTGCCATAAATGTTGCAAAAACATAGATATTCTCCTAATAAAGCAAACTTTTACTTTCTTATTCAAGGTTGGAGGTTTATTAACATGTTGTATTGACAAAGAGCCCTGTAGTTGTTCAATAATTAAAATAATCCTCAAAAATACAACTTGCCTAATAACTGTGCACACAGTAGTTAAACATCTTGATCTGCTCCCTTATTCCCACCTCTGTCTTTCCTTTTTCCGTCTTGTTTGTATTCCTGCATGTGTGTATTAAGAAAATGTACCTCTGTGTTTATGTGTAAAGGATAAACCGATCTATAATTGGCCTCAATTATCCTTTGACTATATATATGCTGCGTGGCTCATTAGTTTGATGAATATGATCGTTGTTCTAATCAATAACTGACCAGCTAATGAGCCAGACAACCAAGCATGGGAATACAGATAACATGAACACTTAAAGTGCAGTGGAAGCATACAGCTGGAGCTTTACCACACACAGCACCTATATGAAGTTATGTATGTGATTTTGCTGCTGCGTAAAAACTAACAATGGACTGTCAAGGTGAAAAGTTTTGTTTCCACTCAGCCTTAGCAACAACCTTGTGAAGTCATGACATGACATGGTACAGTAGGCTGGGGAAGTGAGTGTAAATCAATCTAAGAGCTTACCTTGCTATACATAGGTGACAGGGTAAGATCATACTGTCTTTACCTTTGAACAAGCTAAACAATCATAAAATTAGGTGATCTGAAAATAGTCATAATCTAAAAACACAAAGCTACTTGGATGTATGCTCTCAAACGGATCAGGAGAATTAACTACAGGAAATCCTGAAGTGCATTAACATATATTTCTAGGTATTTGACTAGCTTCCGCTTAAAATTCCCTCATTGGCTCAAGGTCTTAGAGAGATGAGACTGTGTTTATGTGCTGGATTATATCACCTTTCTATTCTCAGTGCCTTTAAACCAGCCAGCAGCTGCGGAAGATCACAACGAAGCATGCGTGTGATTTGACAGGAGTTTCTGTGAGCTCTAACAGCAGCCGTGTGTGTGTGTGTGTGTGTGTGTGTGTGTGTGTGTGTGTGTGTGTGTGTGTGTGTGTGTGTGTGTGTGTGTGTGTGTGTGTGTGTGTGTGTGTGTGTGTGTGTGTGTGTGTGTGTGTGAGAAAGGAAGTGCTGATGAGGTGGAGACAGAGAGCTGAAGGGGAGCTTGTGACTGAGTTTGGGAGTGAGTGGATGAGTGAGTGTGTGTATGTGTGAGAGAATGGATGTGTCAGTTAATCAGCTATTCAATGAGGATGTGTGTGAGAGAATGATAGTCAGGTATTGAGTGATTGCGTTTGTCAGTGAGTGAGTGAGAAGGAAATCGAGGCAAAGGGCCAAGAGAGGACCAGCAAAAGTGTGTGTGTGTGTGTGTGTTAAGGGGTCCAGTAGGGGTGTAACGGTATACGTATTCATACCGAAGTTATTCGGTATGGGCCCTTCGGTTCGGTACACGTGTGTACCGAAGTGTACCGAACGAATATAACGTTAAACGTAAAAAATTGAGAACTTGAACAACTTTTTGGAAGTAATATCAGGTGCTGCGTCGCAGCATTCAGTGTATTTGCACACATTGGGTTCAACGCGTCATAGAGAGACCAAGTCATTTCATTGGACGAGAGGCATACTATGAGAGCTGGTCACAGGGATGCGTTCAAATTTAGTCAGACTGAAGTGTAAACCCAACTCCTACTAGCATTTAAGCCTCCAACGCTATTACAAACGCCAAATATCCTTATGTTGCCATGTTAGCAAAGCGCTACCTGGCTGTATCTGCTACCTCTGTCCCTAGCGAGAGGGTGTTCTCCACAGCAGGAGACATTGTTAGTGCCAGCAGATCTGCCCTTTCGGCAAGCAATGTGGACAAGTTCATTTTTCTTTAAAAAAACATGAAATTACAATGACAAGCAAGTCATAATGTCAAACTGGCTGCTTAGGTGCTAGTACAGTACAGTTCAAATACAGATTATTTCAGTTCATCGGAATGCTGCACCTTAATGTTTATTTTATTATATTTTGTATTTATTTGAGTGAATACATTATTCACAGTTTAATAATAATAATAAAAAAACAACAAATATTTTATGTTTTGTGATAATTGTTTCTGCTGTACCGAAAACGTACCGAACCGTGACCTAAAAACCGAGGTACGTACCGAACCGAACTGTTTGTGAACCGTTACACCCCTAGGGTCCAGTAAAACATACACCATTGTGGGTCATTCATTAGTCTATAGACAAGGCACTGGCCACTACATAATACCAACACGATAATGCTCTTTACATAATGTCCACCAGCAGTAAAGAATATCACCATGCAGAAGCCTGAAAGACACACACACACACACACACACACACACACACACACACACACACACACACACACACACACACACACACACACACACACACACACACACACACACACACACACACACACACACACACACACACACACACACACACACACACACACACACACACACACACACACACACAGCAACCCAATACAGCTGGGCTTACATATTTAAGAGGGGCATGTGATGGGCTGTTTGGACAGAGGTACTCTGTATATGTGTGTGTAAATGGTGTTTGTGTGCTGTGTGTGTCTTTTGGATGTAAGACAAATGTTTCCTGTCAAGGCATTGTGGAAAATTCCCTCCCCTATTTCCAGTTATAAAAATGTGTTCCTTGTGTGCCATCTCCATTTATGTGTACAGACATTTTAAGTGTTACACAAGAAGACATTATGTACTGGTAAATGTAAATACATGTGACAACATGCAATGAGCCCAGGTTTATTTAACGTCACAGACGATACATTCAAATTCAGAGGATCAGCATTATCCGATACACAATCAATCCAGTAATTTTAAATAAAACCGTATTACATTTTAAATGCAAATTGTTCAACAAAACATTTACAAAACATCTCCAGTAATGGCCCTGTCTCTCCATAGTGGGACGAGTGAATAACTGAATGTCAGTTTGGATTATCTTTCAGTTAATAGTTCCTTATTCAATTATTAAACTATTGATATATCCATTACTTCTTGAAGCATAAATTGACTTTGTCATTCTGTCGCTTATGGATGTCACGGGCCATCTCCACCCTGCATCCACCTGTGTGCCAGAATGTAGCAGTGCTGTTGAGAAGGGTCTAGCTGCAGATCTCCACATCCTCTGTTGTCTGAATTTGCAATCCAATAACACCAATGTAAACATACAACCTTTATATTTCAATATAAGTGTACAGTAATGAATAAAGTTAGCTAAAATAACATTATGACTTGTTAGTACAAATAACTTACCTTATGAGTTTGCCAAATGTGGCTACCTATGCTATTCTAGTTCAAAAGCTAAGATTTACATTAGCTAAAAGGATCAAATGTTGCATTTCTTTAAAAAATGTGGTTCTTTATGTTACCTATCTTTGAAAGACACAGTTACATTGAAATATCATGGTTGTTTTGTTTACTTTAGTCTGACAACAATACATTAGTCTGCTCTGATTGGATAGCTGGCTGGCTCTGTTATGAGTGGTCATCTGCTGTGTGTTGGAGTGCCAGCCAATAAAAGTGTTACATACAGAGGTCAAAATGTTATGGATGTAGAAAAAGGATTCCAATTGAGGCATTTCATGCCGCAGGGGTTAACTTTGGGATTTTACATTTACGTGCACAAACATCTATATAACATACTAGAAAAGGGAAAACCAAAGATTGCATACTAGGGCCTCTTTATGAAGGAACAATTATTGACATACCTGACTTTCTACCTTTAACTACCAACTCTGCAGCGGTACACTATTAATGCAAGTTGCTAACTGATCATCAATATAAGTCATCACAACAGTTACCAAAAAGTAAAATTGTGATTCATTAGTGCAGTACAAAAAGAAATTGGTTGTCATCTTGTTTGTTGAGCTAGTATAAATGATGGCAGAGTAACACTGTTTGGTTTGATAATGGCAATACGATTTCAATGTCGAGACCCGGTTGGGATTACCTTCTACAAGGAATTATTGCAAACATTTGGTTTTATTCTCCAGGTCCTTATCTCACTTTGTGGGCATTTTAGATCTGACATCCCACAAATGGAATAGCACTTTCCATCCAATCTCCAGCTACAGATGCAGTACTAGCAGTAAAGCAGAATGTGTAGGAACAAGGAGAAGGGCAAGTGGAGGGAGGACACATCCGATTGAAAAGCAGGGGACAAGGTTAAGAGGAAGAGAATGAGTTAGAAAGGTAAGGTATTTAAAGCGTTTGTTGAGGAGGGCAGGAGAGAAGTATACATATTTATATTTGTCATAGTTCACTCCTCTTAGCAACTGTACTTTAAAACTGTGGATAGTACCTGTAGTCATACTGTTGTATTTTCAAATGTGAGCTGGTGTATGATTCAGTTGCTCACTACAGTGACATGACATAACTCCCAGTTATATAACTAAGCAATCCCAAACAGTGCTGATGGTACTGAGTGGGATGATGAATAAAGACTTAAGCAGGTAGACCTGCAGCTGCTTCATAGAAATAACAATACAGTCCAGCGAAGAGAAGAGAAGACAAGACAAGAGAAGAGAAGCAGTCAGTGATCACAGTAGAACGCGTCAGCCATGACTGACTACCATCTCTGAGTTGTATTATTCACTTTATGGACATGCCATGTTTGTATTGCTTCCCTCTGCTTCAAATCGAACATATATCACGTGGTGGCAGAAAAATAATCGGGAGTGTGGCTGTATGGAGCAGGCCTCTTGAACACATCGTTATTACATTACATATTTACAGAAAGCACAGAGGAAAGTTCCTCATGTATTTTCAACACTGGATCCCCCCTAATTTTGGGTTATTGCCCAATCTGCGTGTTCCAACGCAACAACAATGACACTTTTTTGGCTCTATAAGCATTTACATCACTGCTGCTATCAATACACAATTTAGATTTCAATTTGATTAGCTGAAAAAGCTTTGGATGAGATAATGACCTCAAAAAGGTTTCAATAGAACTACACAATCAGCCGCTGCGGATTGTTGGCAGCGACTACCCCAACCCAACATATGGACATGTACACTACGAGTTTCCGACATCTGATGTCTTGGCTCTTTATTTTGCTCAATAATCCTACCTCAGTTTTACCTTCGTTTATCAATAGGAAAACCAATAAAAAGGCACTGTCCGTCATACTGACTAACAGAACATTGTTCCTTAGCCTTTTTGTGGTTGTAAAAATTACTTTTGGCCTAATTCCACTTCCACTATTGTAGCATTGACATATAAATGAACCACGACGAGAGAGACAAGAGGGGAAGAGCTTTTTCTGTGAAAGCAAACTGCTTCTACGTACCTCCACCTGCTTATCTGACAGATAATTGTTCCTAAATTCTAAATCTATGTAGCTCCCCAAATGAGCTTTGTTCTAATCTGAGTGCTGTTTTATAGCCTGTTTTACTGTATAGCAAGGAAGCTGCTCTGATAGTCCTCCAAGTTAGGATATTGCCAATAAATGCACATCCCTCAAGGAGACAGAAAGGACATGAGTTATTTTAAAAATAAAAAACAATATTATTATTATCGCATGATCTATTGGCATAAGCCAAGCAGTTCTTTAAAACCTGTTAAGCCCCAAAGCCCCCCTGTGTCTCAGGGGATCTTAATATTTAAGAACCTATTAATGTGTTATACCAGATTAACGGGAATAATCTCAGCTAACTGACGATACAAACCATTCTTACCAAAACAAAACACAAGTCTCATAAGAAGCCTCTAAATGACCCCGGAGCGAAAAATGCTAACGCACTTTGGCACAGAACTCAAGATAAAAGATACCTTTATTACTTATCGTAACTGCACATACAAGATATCTGATTAAAGCTGAGGTTCCACAGATTATTTAGGTATATATATCATCACTGAATGATCCAAACTATTGACAGGGGAAGCAAACACAGACATCACAACACGTATCTTTACGTAGCTGTCAATCTGATCAAAAGACTTGTTCAATGGCATTAAAACGAGAAAAAACGCGGCTGAATCGGTTAATCCATAGGTTGATAATGTTTCTGTGGAATAATTTTTTTTAATTTATAATCCATAATTCCATTTTTATGTAAAAATCGGAGAGTAAAAGTTAGCTGCTAATGGTAGCCACCAGAGTTATCGCAGCTTCCGGTTTTGGCTATGCGTCAGTCTCACACACACACATTACCAAATAAGGAGTATGTGGGAGTTTTCCTCGATTCCATTGGCTCTGACGGTTAGAAAGAGATGTCAATCAGCAAAATTGAGCAAGGGGGGCCAGAGATAGGTCAAATCCACCCAAATGACCCCAGAAGTGGTTTTTTTGTTGCTAAATCTCTCTAAAAAGGTCAAATTTCACTTGTTTTGCATCAATCTTGATACAGGGTACTTATTATATGTTGTAGTTTGGACTCCTAAAGCTTTTAGTCTACCATCCCATCATTCAAGGGTGGTTTTCACTATTGTTGGACGGACACAATAATTAAAAATGTTTTACTGTGTTCAATCTGAATTTACTTTAAAATAAAAACATCTATAATGATTCTGACACTTCTACATCCAACTCACAGGTGTAACCTTGCTTTGGGAAAAACAATTATTAATTTAAGCCTTTTAGAAGGGAAGATATGGTCATTTGTTCTGGGAATGTCATTTTCGAGCCTGAGACCTGAAAAACAGGCTCGGGGCTTAACAGGATTTAACAGCATCATCCTTTGATTCATAACCGCATTTCACTGCCACCGCAACATTTAAACTATTCAGTGTTGCCCATAAAACACACACATGATGTTTAGTATAGCCTGGCAACAGCATACCAAAACAAGCCCTGTGTGTACACTGGGATACAAATACAAAAGCTATTTAACATTATAAAACCTGCATCCTATGACTTTCCAGCAAATGCCAAGATGCATAGGAATGCATAAATACAGTACAGTAGTATTCATATGTGTATAGGTGTAAATCCATCTATCTTCATATTTATATGAATAGGACCAGAAAACCACAGGCACAATTGCAACAAAGTTCCCCTTGTAATGTGACAAACACAGGACAGGTACATGTGATGCAGTTTTAGTTGGAATATAGATAATAAATGATGATGAAAGTTAATTTACATCTCAGAAGAGAACGCAGTTCAAACAAAGCCCAAAGTGAAATACCCTGGGAAATCATACAAACCATAATGGACTACAAATATTCACAGAAAACCAATGGTTCCTATCATAACCTATACAATGATACAATCAGCCAATAACCCATTTAAATGCCTATGTTGAATATTTAGCAGTTAAAGCTCAGTCATTGACCAGCAGCGATCTTGGTGCATGAGCTGGCAGCCTATGAACAAACAACAGGTGTTAGATCATTAATGAGAAGACGATGAATATGCATTGATCTCCCTTTTCTCTCCGTCCTCAGCTTGTGCTATCTTTTCCTCATCAAGAAAGAGCTATTGGCTCTTGTTATCGCCGGTAATATGTCTGACAGCTTTCAGAAGCTTAATGATGATAGGAGTGAAGCTGAGGGATCTGGCCCTGACCTCTTAAGAGTTCATCCATAGCTTCACAAAATGCAGCCAGCGACAGTTTTTCCAGTATCATTACATTTACGTTATTTATCTGCCAGGGGAGATGTTTAGTCCACTAACCAATATATTGCGTGAAATCCTAATGCTTTTAGCGTGTGCTTTTAACATTTTAATGTAGGCCCCGACCTTTGTAAAACACAGTAGGCCATGGAAAAGACATCAGTATACTGAGGCTTGAGGGGTTATCATTAATCTACTGGAGAGAGGAAGATGATGATGCCAGCTGGAAGGCATCCATCTCATGCTGCTATGGGAAGGGGCTTGATCCCTGAAAAAAGAAGAGGCCATTAGCAGGTAAACGGCTTGACGTCTTCATGAAGCTTGGGCCCATAGCAATTAAAGAGTTATTACAATGTCAATGGTTTTGCTTCAGGCAAACTCACACTGTCACAAGATATATGCAGAGGCAGCAATTTGATCTGAGCAATTAGTGGTTGATGGCAACACTAAGATGAAGAGTGCTTGCACTCCTGCTCCTCTTTTCCCATGTTTCTTTGGCTCAGCCTCTGCCTCTCCTGGGCTCAGCCATAAGTTTCACTCCTCTTCTGTCTGAGCACCTTCTCTCACACACCAGGGTGTCTCTGTCTCTATGCTTCTACAATCCTGTAGAGAAGCAAGAGTCCCTCTCAAGTGTGTGCTGTTCATCTCTAGTCCAGCATATCCTATCCATTATTAGAAAATAAAGGCTTTTTGTGTCTTCATGGCTGGAACAGCTGTGGTCCCACAGATGAGCAGCCTCTTCCATGGATACCCGAATTGAGTAGGTCTGTTTGTTCCAATCCTTTCCTGATCCACACTCCATTTCAGTCAGTGATGGTGTTGTTAAATTGTTTGCCAATAGTTTGACTTTTCTTTGATGACAAAATGTATGTGCACATACAGCCTATAGGGCGGTGGTGGCGAAGTCCATAGGGACTTGGCTTGGCAACTGGAAGGTTACCAGTTCAAGTCCCGGCAAGACTAATTACTACCAAGGTGTCCCCTACACTCCCCCCCCCCTGGCGCCGTACATAATAATGGCAGCCCAATGCTTCTAACACTAGGATGTGTTAAAAAACAGGCTCACTATTTGGCAAGATGAATAAGCCTTATATTGGCTACTTAGCGAGAATCAACTCAGTGAACAATAGATACCAAGGATGCTCGATGAAGAAGACAAAGTAAGCTAAGTAGCCATAAGGCTTAGCAGTACAGATAAATGTGGGCTCACTATTTGGCGAGCAACTGGTCACAGTTGCCCTGTTTATCTCATGTCTTAAGTGTTCACAACCTAATTAATAAATTAATTACAAACTATTCGTAAACCCTTTATAAGGGTAGTCTTATTGTAAAGTGGTACCAAAAAACCTCTTCAAAACAACCATTCATTTGTTTCCTTCTTTGTGGCACGAGGTGCATATGCCACAAGTCGACTGGACCGTGGAACTGGACAAAGGAAGTGTAATCTTGCCTTTGTGATACAAAATGTTGCAGAGCCCAGCTATACCTTCAACTGTAAAGCCCTAAGAAAACCTATTTGGCAGACTGGGGAGCTTTGCGTTAAATTGAGGGAGGAAGTTAGGCTCACCTAGGCTCTGAAGGATAGCTGGCCTTGTCTGGCCCAGTCAGGAACGGCCCTGACCTCTGAGACTCAGCTATTCAATTAAAAAAGACGGGACTCATCAGCCTGCTTGACTGGACTGGTTCCATTCTGTCAGATGGCCTGTCTCTTACCAAGAACCTGATACATAAAGATAGATAGGGTGACAACTGGGGGAGCTGCCATCCCCCCATCCATCTTTTCCTCTTCTTTCTTCAACTAACTCCCTCTATACCTTCTTTGATCATTTGTTTAAGAAATGTAACAGCATTACCACTTTCGTAGCTTCCTGTTCGATCTGTACACTTTGTTAACAATACTTTTTTTCACTGACTTGGATCTTTTCACTCAAGTTTCACCCACTCACTCTCTTTTTTATTGTCAGATGGTTTGCTTTTTATTTAATTTCGACACATAAACAGGTTTGAACTGCATAACCATGCTTAACATCAATTACTGGTTTAATTGTATGTATTGCTATTATTTTGTATAGTTTTTCTCATGTTTAAATGAGTTAGAATGCAAGTTTTTGTTATTCGTTGCTTGTTAACATTTGTCCTTTTTCCCATTTCTATGTTCCTCCAAGTCTGTGTTCTGACCATTTGCATTATTTTAGTTTTATACTTGATGGTTTATAGGAATTTCCTCTTTCTTGCTGTATCTTGAAGGGGAACTTGAGAGTGTCTGAGGTTAATATCCTGAAAGGGATCCTGTATGTGAATGAAGGGAAACTGTGGTCCTGTATGTGGGCCAGCAGAGATCACAGGTCAACCTGCCAGCGTGAAAATGGCACTGATAATGGTGACTCGGATTTCACAGAGGCAACTTGACCCTCTTGTCTAAAATTGATGAGTCAGGGTACTTTTAAGACCATCTCATCTCTCGGCCTACGCTCCTCACTAAGTGACAGGCTCAGAAGGGTGTGCATGCGCCATGTGTGTCAGCATTAGCCGAGTGAGCGATATCTGTGTCATCATCCTTCTCCACCGTAGGCGAGCTGGCACCGGCGACTTGGTGCTTGGTTGACGAAGGCCCCGGTTGGCACCTGTCAGTCAGTGGGCGGCCAAGTGTGGCGCCCTCCATTAGCCTGGCTGACAGCCTTGAACCCAGGGCATCACTCACTCCCTCGCTTCATCAACTTTGCGCCACCCTGCCAGCATTTGCTCAGGGTCTTTCATCAGCCCATACACAGGCACATGTATGCAAACACACACATGTCCTTGCTGAGAGACATTCACCTTGGACTCTGACAGAAAGTAGTGACTTGGAGTAGTGGCTAGGGGAAGGCATCACCAGGAAAGATAAGCCCACTCTGACATCTGCTCCCTTCGTCCTTCTCTTCGTCTTTCTTACCTACATCTCTTAGCTCCTCTCTCTTTATCCTTCCAGGACATATTTGTCCACCTTCAATGTTCCCCCGCCCCCTCCACCAACCATATGTCTGTTCTTCTGAGGTCCATGGTTAATTCATGTATCATGGCTTAGCTTGTGTACTGGTAGCCAGGATCCAGTCATTTCACTGATTCATCTTGGCTGGGCTTCAAGTTTACACAGGGCACACATTCATCCAAAACCCTATGGATGCTCAAAGCTTGCCAAAGCCCTCACTGTTCCTCTTCAGCCCCTATTAGCCCTCACCACTCCTTACTTTTCTCTACCTGTTCCACAACAGCACTTTTTGGAAAGCACAGCTGTATTATTTTTGGCTTATACAGAATTGAAGATGAAAGGATCCTTGATCTCTGGTTCAAAACAATGTCAGTGCCCTAATTAGGTCAAAACCAAGGTTTATACAGAAACAGCAGGCCGTGTGCATGATCCCTCCAGTATCTTGTTAGTTGATCGGGGGCCACGGGGGTAATTTCAGATCGATATACACCTCCTCAAAATTCACAACGCTCCTCAGCAGAGGGCAGATACCTCCCTAGTTCTGCCACAACTCCAAATCCACCTTGCTCAGTGAATCGATACAATTCATTGGCTAGTAGACACCTCAGACATTGATGTGGGATCTCAACACATGAGGTTTCCTATGTGACAGTGTGGCTTAGAGCAGTGTAGCAATGCTGAGGGGTAATTTATAAGAACGGAGAGGGTATCCAAAAAGTGTTGATGCTGTTGTTTACACAAGTGAGAGGATGGTACCAATTGAAAAAATTATTTTGCATAACAATTGTACTATTTGATCAAGACAACCACTAACATTTCCTCATAAGTAAGCATGTAGCCACTTGAACATTTTTTTTTTTTAGACAAATATATATATATTTTTTTACAGTAAACAGTACCTTTGCTCATTAACACGTGAAAAGAATATTCATATATAATTTCAGTATCCAGCCGTAACAGTTCTGGAAAATAAAACCTGTAAAAGCACCTAAAACTAACTAAAGAGTTCATCATTACAGAATATAAGTATAATGGGTTGTGATGACTTAATATAACATAAAATGTTGCAATATCATAACTGTGTACAATGCCACATCAACACTTCTCTTTAGTAGCTAAAATGAGTACTTGAAGTGTGTATTTACGTGTGCATCTGTGTGTAAGTGTGTGTCATCCCTGTCCTTCTGTCTGATCGATGGAAACATGAGTTAATGAGTGTTTACTCCGCGGGTCACTGGACCATCAGGGTCTAGTGCTAACCTCCTCTGCCTGCTACTGACGCATTGTTGGCCTGATACACCCATAAACACACACAGCCATAGACAGAAACACAATATTTGAATATCTCTCCAACTCTCTGAAAGACATATACACACACATTTTGGATGTGTCAGTATGAACACGACAAGAGGAAGATAAGAGAGAGATACAAAGTGTGACAGAAAACATGACAAGATCTTTGAAAATAAGTGTCAAACAAAGAGAAAGTCAAAAGTGTGTGTGTGTGTTTGTCATAAGTAAGCATGTAGAGAAAACTGATGTAGCTGTGTATTTGTAGAACGAGCGGCGAGACAAACCAAACCTCTGTTTACTGTATAAGAAAAACTGAAAAGCCATCAATGTGAAATTATTAAAGGCAGTGCAAATAGAAAGGAGATAAGTATTCCCTTGTTCCATTTTTCTGGTGCTTAATGTTTACCAGCTGTCTACCGAAAAGGTTATCGCTGGCCATTACCATTCAGCTCCTCTGGGGCCTGGCCATAGATACCCAAAGGCTCAGAGTAAATGTCAAAATATGGAGGCTGAGTGGCTGTTCTGGCCATAAAAATGAGAAGCTGCTCTAACATTCCTGCTTGAGGGAACGTGTCTCAGTTACAACCATCTCATTTACAACACTAACTGTGGAACAAAATGACAGGAAAAGAGCAGATTTGACTGTTTACTCTGACTGAGTATAAATATCCTGTGCTAAAGACTCACTCCCATATGTTGTTGAAGACCTGATTTGAATATAGACAAAACATTTTCATTTAATGATAGGAACAATTCTGAAATTGGGAATGGCTAGATAGCTGTAAACACAGCTGCATCTTGCCATGATCAAAATGCATCTATTAACAAGGAAAAACAGGGCATTGGCCGTCTAATCAAAGCGGAAGGCACTGGACTTTTTTAAGGTGGAAATTTCCCAAGAGAGACGGCCCTGGTCGAATCCAATTTCCCTCCAGATTAACCGAGCGCTCATGCAAATTATAATTCAAGGAGACGGTGATGTGATTAGAAAGAGCTTATCCTCTCTCGTATGGCAGTTTAACCAAGCCAATCAACAACAAGGGAGGACAGCAGTGCGTAAGTGTTGACATCACAAATTGTTTGTCAAGCTTTGAACTCCATTTTGTTTATTACCTCCAATCAAATGATGACAGGAGGCATTGATTCTGAACACTTAAGACAGGCAACACGCAGGGAAATGTACACAGATCGCATGACACATTTGTAATTGAATGTGATCGGAAACTGGGATTCATAGAGCGACGCCTTGCAGTGTAAACCCAATAGGGCGATATCGAATCACATGTAATATTCTCTACTCTGTACAGTATGCCGTGTTTGCTTGTTAAACAATGTCCCTCGCCAACGACACACACACTTTATTATGTTTGAAGAAAACAAATAACAATGCAGACGTCCTAAATCGACTCATCCCTGCTGTACTGTGTGTCAATACAGAGTGTGTTGTTTCTATAAGTGTAAAATGGAGCCTTTGAGGATTGGATTTTATTGACAAATCAAGATCCAGTTGCTTGTAAGATAATGATTATAGGTGGGTTAGTTAAAAAGAGAACACTTATGTATAAATAATTCATTATAATAAGCTTGCCATGATGCAGGAGAGCACTCGGGTTTGATGGAAAAGGTAGGAGTACTCTTGTGGTGAAAACCTTGATCTGTCCACAGCTGACACTACAGTGTGAAGAGCACTTAGAAGAAGTCCTCTGTATAAATCTGTCTCACAAGGAATTTACAACTCCCTTCAGCTCAGCGTTGTGTTCCTCTCCGCATCACTCTCAGTGTGCCCAGGCACTTACGCAAAAATAAATCACGCTCCTAATTATTATACAATTTATATACAACAAAGCAAGACAGTGCAGAATACTGTAATTTGCATTATAATGACAAAGGAGCCTTAGCAGAGTTAGATTTAAGTAGCTTGTCGAGGGAGACATTGAAAACAAGTCGAAACAGGTCAAAGCCGATACACTGCCACAATGTGATGCTTTGATCAGCATCAGCTTGTTAAAAAACTCAGCCTCTACCACTGTGTGAAACTGTATCAGTTATAGTTACAGTTTGTGTGATGTGTACTGCAGCAATAACAAGGTTTACTTTGAATGAGTAATATTTAAGGGCCATCTTCTTGATTTATTGCAGCTCATTTTTCACAAACTACATGTCAACTGTGTAAAACGTTCACACAGATACTCAGAAAGGAAGCAGGTGACAGGGGTGTCTCACGTCTCAATTTAACACAGACCCTACAACAATTCTGATCAAATTAAGCCACACTTTACCAAGATTCTAGAGTGGGGAATGAAGCCCAGTAGGCATCTTACATTGTCTATAATAAAGAGAAAAGAAGAGACCTCCATAGCTGTCATGCAACAAGTCCTCCAACTCATACGACCAAATGGGCCGATTGTTCAGGCCCTTATTACGACCAAATATGTCGTTTGTTCAAGCGCTTAATACGTCCTATAATTACGTTTTAAAGTTTTCGCCCTCTAGTGCTCCCGTTGAATGCAAACGTTACAGATGGTCGTTTATTCACAAATAACCCTCTCTGTAAAATCCTAAATTGTCGGATAGTTTGGCCATTAAAACGCTTTTTGATTAGATTTCTAGCGAGAAATGTATACTGTACTTTTAGAATCCACGTCCAGTCGATATGTCTATAGTTTGATAGATATTACGAAGATGATTTGAGGTATGCGGCAGCCTCCATGTAAAGTTACGGGTTGAAAACAGTATTTCCGGTCTCGACGTTTTCATAATAAAACCAATGATCAAATGATTTAACAGTGATATCTGCAGTAGCCTACTCATCAACTAAAAAACATCAGTTTATCCTTGTTAATTATACGACATTTATTTGTTTAAATTGTGTACAATGCTTTTGTGTTTTTCCAATAGGCTTTTCTCTTTCGATTCTGAGAGAGACCTTTCTTTTTTCAGAGGTTTTGATAGGCTAAAACATTGATTGTTTTAGCCGCAATGCATGTTGGGAGATGGTGTTTATGGGATATGAAATCGGAAAAACTTTTTTTTTAAAATAAAATAATACTTTATTCCGAGTGTTCTTGCTCTTCTCTTTGGAAGTCATCACATAACGGCATTGTAATACACGGTTCGGCTGCATTAAATATTACATATCTGCCGTAGATATTTATTTATAGAGCCCTGATCAGAAGACCTTTTGACAAACTGTAAGAAATGCCGCCAAAACTGAATACGTGACGTGGATCATAAATATATTAGCAATTAAACAACATCTTCCATTTATTTTCACACAATACGTCTCCTTGCAGTATCAACACTAATTCGGCTGACTTTTATATTTGATCCAATTGGTAGATAGGTTATATTTACACCATAACGGTGCACAGCTCATAGAAAGGGATTTTTTTGTAGTTTTTAAAGATATTATTTACTACCTTTCCAACTACTCATGCTGTTGACTGTTACAGGTCTATACAGGTTCATGGTGCAATGCATAAGCTTCAAATCGAGAGACTGAAACTGTATTTTCCTTTACCGTTCTGTTTTAATTTCACAATAAAGTTAATAGTCTGATGTTTGATATTACTATGTTTTATTAACTACACCACTGTTTTTTTTAACCCGCACCGCCTAGTGGTTAAAGCATGTTATTGAATGTTGTTGTTGAATAAGTTTTATTTGATGAAAACATTTAAATATTAAGAGTAGCCTACATACAAAATTGGGGGAAAGTAGAAGGCATGATAGTAGAAATATAAAATAGAAAAGATCAAGAAGATACTGTAGTGATCTCTACAATAAAACAGTTTAGTGCAGGACGTCCAAAGATATTAACAGGAGGATGTGCAAAACAGACAAACTAATAAGGCTTTATTCAAACATTAATGATTACTTTAAGTTAAGGTCTTCTTTTGAATAAGAAAAAAACATTGGGGTTATCCACAGATAAATATGAAGTCTGACAAAGTACTTAACGTCCAATATATTGCATAGTTTATTTTAGCACTTGACAATCACCTTCCCTGAATTTGACTCAGGTGTAACAAAAGTCTGATTTAAGGGTTGTTTATATTTCACATCATTAATCAGAATCTGCACAGTAACTAAAATAAATGTAGTGGAGTAAAAATATCAGATTAACCTCTGAATTGTAGTGGAGTAGGACAAAGTAGTATGCTGCTGTAACAAAAACATTTCCCAACTTGGGATCAATAAAGTATATCTTATCTTAAGATGATCGATGGCTACTGCCATATTTGCAAAATGTGCCTCTGAACCTTGACAAGTGCGTGTTTCAGGCTTATCAATGAACAACAGGAGGGGTCACAGACATAAGACCAGCTGTTAAATAAAGCTCTTCTGACCTTAGGTGTCATGTGGGTATATTAATTCACCCATTTATTAATTATATGTTTTAAATTTGATAACACCACTGTGTTTCGTATCCCCTAAACCTCCAGGGTGTACACAGTTTAATACTGGCAACTTCTAATTGTGTAAAATACGAAAACGTCTTATAAAGAGACGTGCCATAGAACATGTTGCGAAACACACAATAGCCAGCATGTAGTTCTGGGGGGGGGCTGGACCCAGGGGCTGGACCCGGGGGCTGGACCCGTCCAATTCCAGTTTTGGAAAGTCTGCCGTTGTTCCATTCCATTTCATAGAGCTGTTTGACGCTCAGCGTAACCTTGTCGCACTGCCACTCCAACATCCAATCACAGGGCTTGATGACTAATCACGGGGTTTGTAAAGCAAGGCGGGTGTTGTAGTCCCAAACGATAGCTGGGGATTCTGGGTAGTGTAGTGTCTTCGGAAACTGTAGTGTCTAAATTCCGAAAAAACTATTTGTTTCTCTGAATCAGAGGTTAAAAACACAAAAACATTGTACACAATTTAAATCAATCAATATTGTGTAATTAACAAGGATAAACTGATGTTTTTTAGTGGATGAGTAATGCAGATATCACTGTGTAATCATTTGACAGTGAGGGGAATATATCCGGTTTTATTATGAAAACTTCGAGACCGGAAAAACTGTTTTCACCCACGCTAACTTTACATGGAAGCTGCATACACGTTATCCTGGCGAGACCTCAAATCATCTTCGTAATATCTATCAAACTATAGATCCTACACATCAACTGGACGTGGATTCTAAGAGTACAATATACACTTCTCGCCAGAAATCGAATCAAAAAGCATTTTAATGGCCAAACTATTCCACAATTTAGGATTTTCCAGAGAGGGTTATTTGTGAATAAACGTCCCTCCGGAGCATTTGCAATGAACGGGCCGGGAGCATGTTGTTTCTTACACGACCACTAGAGCACCTCTAGTGGTCGTGTAAGAAACAACATACACTTTAAAATGTGTCTCTGGGTCGTAATAAGGGCATGAACAATCGGCCTATATGGTCGTTTTTTGTAGGAGGACAGGCTGCTGTCATGTTTGGGATAATTCAATTGAGGAAGCAAGTAGCTCAGGGTCAGGCTTTCTGTAATTCATACATTTTGGTCGATTAAGTGGCACTAAAAAGTGACTGCAGGTTCTTGTGCCTTTTCCGTTTACCTTGACATTTGGAAGTCTCCCAGTCTCCCAGTCTCCCCCTATTTAACCTCTTCTGTCTTATAGACGTTTTTCTCTCTGCATCTCGCTGACTATTTCTCACGCTCTCCAAATCAATCACTCCCTTTGAAATTCAGCTGAAGTCCACACATTTAATTGGTATAAAGTGCCAACACAGGAATATGACAGCTGTATATGCAAAGCAGGAAGAAGGGAGTTGTTCATTTTGCCACAGCCTCCCACCAGCCATCTTCCAGGTAAATGGACTGTAGGGGAAAGAGGTTGCTGAGCCTGGTGGAAGCTGGTGAAAGTATTGGTGTTAATTCATCCTGAACTGTACAATTAAATCAGAGAGAAGCAGCGTGAATAGGCCACTCCCCTGGAGGGCGGCAGATAAAAAGGAGAGGGCTGCCTTGGTAGGAAAAAAATACTTTATGGAGCTCCTACACAAGTACAAAGAGCAGTGAGACCGGACACCCTGCTCTCACCTTTAACAGAGGCTCTTTCCCTTTGTCACACACTGTGATGCCCCTGTGGGTTCATCTGGAGAGGGTGTGGCTGTGCTGTGTCCAGCCTTGAATGCTGTAACTCAGGGCTGGGTCTGGTGCCCTGCAGCTACTTAAAGCCTCTCTGCTCCTCTCTGTTTCTCCCTGCTCTCCCCTACAGGTTCTGTTGAGTATGCTATTTGTTACTTCAGTTGCTTTACTTTGTGCACCTCAACCCTCTCACACATACACGTCCATGCAACCCTCACCCTGCATTTACACTACTGATACCACTGACGTCCACACCTCATGCTTTACTCACTTTGCACTTAATTAATTTGGTTGATTTGAATTATTTGCTTAACCCTCCTATTGTCTACATTCCCCCCCCCCCCCCCCCTTACTTTGGTGTTCGCGGTCAAATTGGACCGGTCCTGTTTTAACTGCTATTACATTAACACAAAAACCATTAATCACCAAATTTCATTTAACACCCTTTCAAACTGTAAATATGGTATCAGACTACTGGTATACATGAACAACTGCAGTAAATATACAAAGAATAGACACTGAACATGTATTGCGTGTGCCAGGTGTGATCCATGTGGGGGGATGGGCACATAAGAGCGGGAAATGTGTCAAATTGTTCTGCGTGTTTGTGTGTGCCAGGTGTGATTCACATGGGGGGATTGGGCGCATAAGGGTTGGGGACACATCTAGAGTATGTGTGTGTGTGGGTGTGTTATCTGATCCGGATGGTTACTAATTCCTTTTCTTTATGGCGGTCATTTTTGAACACCATGGATGTTACAAATGTGACTAAATCATCCAAAATTCAATGAAAGTGGTGATCAGCAATTTTATATGTTCAAATGTCTACTGTGAAGGATATCATAAAGCCTTAATGCAATCGAATCTAAAACAAAAAAGTTATGATTGATGAAAGTAGTAAATCGGTCAGATTTGACCCGAAGACAACAGGAGGGTTAAATAAACATCTTTTATTAACCGTTGATATGGTGTGTCTCCTCTTTGTTGTGGCCTTTTGAGCCAGGCCATAACACACACACTCACATTCTCCCTTACATAATCCAACAAAATCAATGTAGAACATTTCTGAAAGTCATTTGAAGTGTTTTTCAGGTACAAATAAAAGTTTTAAAGGTGGGGTAGGTAAGTTTGAGAAACCGGCTCGAGATACACTTTTTGTTATATTCCATGGAATGCTCTTAACATCCCGATAGCAATGAATATCTTAAGTGTCTTAAATGTGATGAAAATGGAACACTTGAATACATTCATTTTGAAGTCATCCGTTGGATGAGTTTAATTTCAATATTTCAATAAATATTAATTCATTAAGTTTCCCTTTTATTGGTCATATACATTCTTTTTTTATTATAGACTCATATCCTTTCTCTGTCCTATTTCCCTTCTTCCTCAACCTTTTCTCATCCTCTATTCCCTGCACCACCTTCTCCGTCAGCCGCCCCAGCTTCAGGGGAAACCACTCAGTGGACGGAGTCAAATCCATCCAATTCAAACGGCTGTGAAATTGGGTCGGAAATTATCTTTCGTGTTGAACGAGGAGGAAGTTAAAATGTACGCAGCGTTAAACATTTCGGTTGATGGGGTTTATCGATAGTCTGCTGTTATGAAACGAAGCACTATGGAGTATGAACTGAGACAAAATGACAAAATGTCCTATGATTTATTAAAGAAAGGCCATGCAAGAGTGCATCATCTTACTTGACATTAAAGTTTGAGATAGGTAACTAGTTTTACGTTCATGTGAGAGGTTTTTGAATTAGGTGGTTCATTTTTCAGATGGAAAACCTCCACGCTTGGTTTAAGTGAAGTGACCCGTGAAAGGTCTTTGAATTAAAAGATGTATACGGCTGTGTAGCAAATGTATGTGGATCAGAATGACAGGGCTACATTTCCTTAAAATCTTTGAGTTGAAAACTGGAGTTAGGAGCACTATCAGCCATCAGTTTCCCTTTCTCAACAGCACTGCTTCTATGTTTTGCTTATTCCCAGCATGCACTAGGAGGTTTCCATTACCCCATTAAGCCTTGTTGGAGAGATAAGACTGTGAACGAGCTCTCCTGAACTCCCAAACACACACACACACACACACACACACACACACACACACACACACACACACACACACACACACACACACACACACACACACACACACACACACACACACACACACACACACACACACCACACACACACACACACACACACCACACACACACACACACACACACACACACACACACACACACACACACACACACACACACACACACACACACACAGGTTACAAGCTCTCCCTAAGAGGCTGTGCTGTTGTCAGGAAGAGTATAAACATACACATTTGGTGTGTGGGTGGTGTGTGTGTGTGTGTCTGTGTGTGTGTGTGTCTGTGTGTGTGTGTGTGTGTGTGTGTGTATGTGTGTGTGTGTGTGTGTGTGTGTGTGTGTGTGTGGTGTGTGTGTGTGTGTGTGTGTTGTGTGTGTGTGTGTGTGTGGTCTGTCTTTCTGTCTCCCTCTAACCCATAGTTGTTTAATGTTAAATATAAACTATAGGAAATATATATTGTATGAACTATTAAACATTGAATAGTCTATATAAATGACAATTTAAAATAAATAGCACATAAGACCATAAGACACATAAGACATATTTAGTAAGGAACATTAACATTAAACATTAAATAATAGAGTATGTTTTAAGGGTCTTTTCTTGATTGACATGCTCCAGATTTTCAGGAACAGATTTAAAAGATTGTTGGCCAGTGAACATGGGTTTCTACTTTTGCAGATTTGCTAGCTGGCTATGTATGAAGGTTGAGGTAAACTCATACCTCTCAATTCATGTTGAATATCTTTCAGTGTAGAATCAATAACTGATGAATGTTTCATGAAAAAAAATCCTGAATTCATGAAACACATCTTTAAATTAAACAGCAAACTGCCCCTTTCTTCCAAAGAAAACAAAGGACTTTCTCATTCCGAATATGTTTTTAACCCTTACTGAAAAGGATTGACAGTCATACTGGTCATAAATCATGCACACACTTTAGATTCAACAGATATAAGTTCTAAATCCATTACAATGTAATGTATTATACAGCTATAAAGAGGAAAGAAGCCAGGCAACATTAGAATACTGGTGTAAAGCCACAGCAACCGCTTTACAAAACCTGTTATGCCCTAATGCTTGAGAGGGATTCAACATAAAGAATGACATTAATATTTCAATAAAACAACACAATTACGCAGCAAGACTAATACATTTGTGGTGGGAAAAACTAATGCATCTGGGAGAGCCACGCCATTAACCAGCATGACATCCCTTCAGGCTATGTGCGTGTGTGTGTGTGTGTGCGTGTGCGTGTGCGTGTGCGTGTGCGTGTGCGTGTGCGTGTGCGTGTGCGTGTGCGTGTGTGTGTGTGTGTGTGTGTGTGTGGATACCAATGGTGAATCATGGGGATAAGTGGCAGTGGGCCGCTAAGGGGCCACTAAGAAATGGAGGGCAAGATATGCAGGAGGCGTTAAAGAGATGGAGGGTGGTAATTGCCAGTGAGGAAGGACGATGTGCATTAACAAGAGGAAGGTTTCGTCATAAAGACTCTGAATGTGTGCATGTGGGAGTTCAAGAAGAGGAGGGTGATGGATCAAATGGATGGACAGAGTTTGGGCCAAAAGAGGTTACAAAACCCCACCAAAGGTTTCTCTAAATGAGTTTTGAGTGCTGGAGAAAAAACGATTTCCTCCCTGATCATGATGATGGAAGCTCACAGAGGGATGTTATTAAGGAGAGGAACTCAAGAGAGGAAATACTAGCCATGGGAGGGAGAAAAAAGGCATGATAAGCACTGTTGGCGAGGGACCCAAAAGAGTCAATATACACAGCATTTCAACAAATGCCCAACTGATTCAATTACAGGGGGCTATAAACTGGGAGAAATCAGGCCTGAGGTGAAACGCGTACATTTCAGAGGAGGCCAGACCTCAAAGTAAGACGTAAAGGGAGTGGAGATGCCTTAGGGTGGCAACTAAGATATATTGCAGGCGGTGTGAAGTTGGATTTAAAGTTTGGTAAGGAAATATAGCATCCTCACCAACATATTTCCTCTTCCAGGCCCTGAGTAAATCACTGGGAGGCGAACCACTGCTGCCAAGTTTGGGGATTCAATTCCGGCTGGCTAATCACATAGTAGATATTTTTGATATATATATATTGTCACTTTTTCACAGGCATTGTAGATGCACTTTCGAAATAGTTTTGTTTACCAAAAAAAGGCCTGCTGCTGGCAGAAGATGTTCACATTAAGAAGCAATATGTCTGAAATTATATTTGGGTATCTTTTCATTTAGATCCCTGCAGTGTGACAAACATATATGAATACCTCTAAACAGAAGAGAGATATTGAGGATGTTAAAGCTGACTTGATGAGCAAGAAAGAAATAAAGGTCTTAGTGTGGCAAAAATACTGTAGATTCAGATCCCTTAACACAGGCAAGTGTCTTAAAATGTCCCACAATAATATAAAATAAAGATAATCCAAATCCCCCTGAAATGTAAGTGTGATGTCATGTAAAAAACCCCTTCCTATAGGAGGAGCAAAAGGCGAGGCAGTGCTGTTTGATGACACTTTAGCGGCACACTGATTAGCAGATGGATGGTTGCGGAGATCGAGCTGACGGATACAGATGAGAGTTGTAATGGTTCTGACAGTGAGCCCGGGAAGCCAGTCGCCAAATAAAACACAAGCTCCTAGAGGCTGCAGTTTTGAAGATTACAGTCGCAAACTGTTAATATCACTTTGTGTTTGGGGAGTTCTTTATCGTGCCACCACGTGCATGAAAGGCAGCACAGATACGTGCCTGAGCAGCTTTAAAACCTGCTGACTGGTAATGCTACAGTCAAGAAATGTTCCTGTTTTCATGAAAATTAACTACTGAAAACTAACTTTTATTTTGATAAAAAAAAATGGTGGCGGTATTGTCGTAATGTAATCAGTGTCTGCCCTATCAATGTGTAACGTCAGTCACACATACTACTACAGCAAGCCTACTGCTGACCCATACGCCTAACACTGGATAGAAGCCCTCTTGGTAGCAAATTCAGCAACAACATTGACCTCAACTTGATGCCTTGCTCTATTTTAACAAATTATTTGTACACCTAGTCGTTTAAGTCCTTCACAAAGACTGGCCATGTTCAACTTGCTGCTGCATTAACTGCTAAGTGAAGCAGTTAAGGACAAAACAATGCTGAATATGTCGGTAACAATGTCAGATCACACATTAAGAGGATCATCTCTGAAATCTTCCATTATTTACTTTTCTTTCAAATGCTCCGTAAAACATTGTTATAAGCATTTGTTGTATAGTATTTGAAATACATTAAAGCATAAGATACAGCTTATATAGTTGCTATTTTTTGTGGCCAAAGATTGTCCAAGTTTAGAAGTTCCACTCAGTCAGTGATAGAGTAGGAAAGTATAGAGTGATTTTTCTCCTGCTTTTGTCAGAGTTCCTTCCTTGTACACTTGTTAAGAATGTGAGCACTTTCAGATGGTATCACGGCAGCACTTTAAAGCAACCAGTGCCCACTTGACACAGGGCGCTGCCGATATTCTCTTAGCTGTGGCAGTGTATCCCACTTGGCCACTTCCAGGAGGGGTCATTGGACCCATTTGAAGGTGGATGCATGGTCAGGTAGATGAGTGCAGAGCCCATTAACTTAGAGAAAGCTGTGGGACAGATAGAGTGGCTCTTCGATGGAGCCTTGAGCGATCTGTGCTTTGTATACCCAAAGGACCTGTGATGCTGAATCCACACAGTAAAATATCTCTACCTCGCCTTGTCAGCTAAAATGCCCTGTCATAAATTCCCGATGGATTGTTGCTGCTTACTGCTACAGATTTAACAGAGAGAGAAAGAGAGACAAGGTTAAGGGTCGTATCTCACACTTTAATTACAGCGTGCCAACGTCATTATCCAGAGTTTCATTGGAAGGCCGACACCAGCTCAGTTTCCTAACTGTACACACAACAGAACAATGCACAGCCAATCAGGATTAAGCACTAAAAAAGACAAATGCATTTGTGTACCTCCCATTACGGTAGCTTTGTTATTCTGCAATGTCTAGGCCTAAAGCAGCTGTTGTCCGCTTGGATTCACAACATTACAGATTTTATCAATTACAGCTCAGAAGTAGATAATGCTTTAAAAGCTGGTTTGTATAAATGTGTTGATACTTTTCTATATTCAACGTTAATCTTCCTAATTACTAAAGTAGTTGTTCTTTAAAGGAGAAAGCTAACAACTATTTAAAACCACCTATCATGGCAAAAGGTTTTGAGTACTTCAATGTCATTAACTTATCTTACAGACTTAAGACTTGTTTTGATTTGCTAAATGAAAAAAGTGATAAATAAAACTAAAATATGACCTTATACACTTGCTCCCACTTTATTTCCATATCCTGTGCCTTTGCATTAACTAAACTGAAGAGGTCATCATGGGTAATTCATTAATAACATGAAGTCCACACACACACACACACACACACACACACACACACACACACACACACACACACACACACACACACACACACACACACACACACACACACACACACACACACACACACACACACACACACACACACACACACACACAAACACACACACACACACACACACACACACACACACACACACACACACACACACACACACACACACACACACTAATCCCACATGATTAGGGCTAAAGAACAAGGGAAAGAGAACTGATTTAAAGTGAGGTACTTTACATCATGAGTTGGAAATGAGAAAGATCTAATGCTACCTCTAGATGCCAACATACTGATGTTGATCCATGCTGTTAGCAAAAATAAACCAGAGAGAATCCGATTTCTCAGTAGCAGGTGCGATACATCCAACACCTGGAGATGTGTGTGGCACATACAAAAACAAGAGTCTGCCCATATGAGATCGGATTCATCTTGTAATGGCTGCTAGAGAGAGCAACATCTCAACATGAGCAAACACGGCTGCTCACAGGCCTGCAAGAAATAAAGTGTCTCTCTAAGGGGGTTTGGGGAGAAGCAGCATTGAAATACAGAACAGACCTGCAGGAGAAAGTTTGGCAGGAATACACAATTGGAGAAATGCTTGGGAGTTTTTCAGTGAATCCATGCCTCTCTGCGTGAACAATCCAACAACTGTGCTTGTGAGAATTTGAATGGGCGTGTAAGAGAGAGAAGGAGAAAAGAGAGAGCATTGGTCCATCTCCAGGGTGAGGGACGGTAGGAGAGTGTGAGGGCAATTAGGAGAGTGGTGCAGCACCAACAACCCTCCACCAGCTTTAACTGGAAAATCACCCAATCTTATATCTAAACTAGCATTAGAGTTGAAACGGTGTTAAAAAAATAATAATAAGGTTATCAGTATTATCACAGTCAGTCTAAGGCAAAGGTAATTCAATTTAGTAATTAGTTACAGTAGGCTCTTAAAGGTATCTTTTGTTTTACTTTAAAATATGTGCTTCAAATCTCTTGTTTATGCACAAATAGCTGGATTATATTGGTGTTGCTGTGGCACAGCGTGGAACTAAACCTGATACATCAAACAGAAACAACACAAAACAGAAAAGCCAATGCAAACACACACAATGATGCAACTGGTTGGACGGCGATAAAAAGCAGAGATGTCATTCTTTATGAATTGCACAACATGATGTTGCAGCACCTAAGTTAGCACACATGCCAATTTTCTCTCAAGTGATAGGAGTTAAAAATACTGAAAGCAACAGCAACTTGCAATCCTACCTCTAAGCTGCCTTTGTTTTGTCCTGACTACTGAGCTAGCTTAGGTAAAAGACACAATATGATGCTAACCTAGCTTGCCGAAATACACAGGCAGAACAGAAACCTCTGCTAGAATTTTACCATGGTTTAATGTGAAACCGGTAACTGTTATATCCCAAACTACCGTGACGTCTGTGTGTTTATTTTAGTGTCATTAAATGAAGGAAGGCCTCCTTCCTGTAGTCTTATCAGATTGGCTACAAACAGTGAGAGACATCTCTGGGAGCAATTGCAGAGAAAGCTGTAACAGCCTGGATCTCTAATTTCAGAATGTCAAACAGCTACTGTGTCTTGACAGCAATAGGTGCTCTAGCTCGGCTGAGGCCTGTAACAAGTAACTCCCCATCAAAGGCCAATATGGCGGCAGTTGGAGTAACGACAGGTTTTGGGAATTAATATTATAAACAAAGTGTTTATTAGAACTCCAGAGTGAAATAAAAGTCATATTTTGTGCCTACTGCCAGGCAGAAAACATTGTAACTGTCGGAAAATGTTGCCACAAGTTTCCACTCCCGTGTCAGTCAAGGACAAGAAACGTATAGATCCAGATCCAGATTGGAAGAGGCAAGCATGTGTCAAAGAGAATAAAGTTACGACTGTCAGATATGTCTCAAAAAATTTGAAGGTTGGTTTGTAGTGAATTCACTGCTACTGTTCAATAGATCTTTCATCATATTTATAGACCATGGCTCCGTCAGAGGATCGGACAAAGACTAGAATATCGACCAATTTAACTCTAACTTGACTCAAGAGAAGCCTTTAGCTTATTCATACTATGTACAGTATTAGCTCGTTGTTATGCAGGTTTTTCATTCACTTTCATTTACAAGAGACGACTAAAAGCAGAACATGCAGGTGTTATCTATATACAAAGGCAAGGCAAGTTAATTTATATAACACTTTTCTGTACGCGACAATTCAAAGTGCTTTACAAAACAAATTAAAATACTTTTTAGGAATAAATACAGTAAAAACACATTATATAATGGCATTTTACAACAGGCATTACAAAGTAAAGATAATAAAATAATTAAAATAAACACCACCGGTATACAATACATGTTTAAAAGGCATACTGTAGTTCGAATATGAGCATCTCAATTAAAAGCAGCGGCAAAGAGATATGTTTTTAGTCTCGATTGAAAAATAGTAAGCGATTCCGCAGACGTGCATGATTTGGGTAGTTTGTTGAGTGTCGGGGCATAATAGCTAAATGCTGCCTCTCCATGTTTTGTTGTTACTCTCGGAACCGATAGCAGACCCGTCCCAGAAGACCTGAGGCACCTTGATGGCTCGTAATTATGTAGGAGTTCAACAATGTAATGATTTAAAAACTAGCAATAGTACTTTAAAATCAATTATTTGGCCGACTGGAAGCCAATGTAGAGATTTCAGAACCGGACTGATGTGATCCACTCTTTTAGTGTTAGTGAGGACACGTGCAGCAGCGTTCTGGATCAGCTGCAGTTTTCTGATGGATTCTTTTGTCAGCCCTGTGAATACACTATTGTAGTAGTCGAGTCTACTGAAAATAAAAGCATGGACAAGTCCTGTTGTGACATCAACATCGACATATTCTTCAGGTGATAATAAGCAGACCTAATGACTGTTGTAATGTGGCTGTTGAAATTCAGGTCTGAGTCCATCACTACACCTAGATTTCTGGCTTTATTAGTGGTTTTGTAGTCTACCGACTGAAGCTCTGCGATTACTTTTAATCGGTCCTTCTTTGCTCCAAAAACAATGATCTCAGTTTTTTGTTTGTTCAGTTGAAGAAAGTTCTGAGTCATCCAGTCAGTGATGTGCTCAATGCACTTGCTCAGTGTTCTAATCGGAGAATAGTCTCCTGGTGTGATTTTAAAATAAATCTGGGTGTCGTCTGCATAGATGTGATAGCTTAGATCGCTCTTTTTAATAATTTCAGCCAGAGGTAGCATATAAATATTAAAAAGAAAAGGTCCTAAGATGGAGCCTTGAGGAACCCCGCATGACATATTTGTCAAAGTTGATGTGTAGTTGCCTATTGAGACAACGTTTTTTCTGTCCTTTAAGTAGGTACTAAACCAATTTAGAGCTGTTCCTGTTCCATCATTTACACTGATAACTAACATATGATTAATGGTCAACACACTGAACAGGGTTGGGGTCAACACTTTGAATTCAACAGAATACATGCACTGCTATGACCGACCGACCGGGTCACCACTTTATTTGAAGGGGCACAATCATGATGAAGTAATGACAAAGTCATGCTTAGTTAATCATGATTACAACACTTGGAATTGCTGTGACGGGTCAGTTTTTTGGCCTGACACTTTAATTGCAGATCTATATGAAGAAGACATGAACATCAATAATAACTCAGAAGTCATGATGATTGAGATACCTTAGTTGATGCATTAATTAAGGTATTGTTCCTGCATTAAGTCATGCATGAGATTCCATTAATACCTGTACATTACTGATAGTTCATGAGTACTACATGAATTAATTCATGCTTTTTCATGCATTAAGTCATGCATGAATTCATGATGATTCATGTACCCTTACCGTAAAGTGTTCCCACATTTCCTCTGTATTTTCAGTTAAAATCAAACAAGACTAAAACACTGAAAAGTACAATGTTCTTGGACTTCATGAAGTTTAGGTTTGATGAGCATACATGATTTCTGCCACTTTGGTGTTTTATACAAATCAATTTACCAGATTACATCACTATTAATAGTCATATGAAACAAGCTATGCAAGAAAACGTTTTTCAAAAAGTTCAGTAATATACTGATTGAAGCCATCAAATGCTGAGATGTAACATGTTAAATTGGTTTCTTGGGATACAGCTAGCTAAATGTATAATAGTAAACAATAGACATTAAACATTATTTGTAAGAGAACATCAAGTCTTCTCTAAAAGTAAACACTGTATTTATGTTTGACGAACCCAAGTCAGCCTCATCTGGAGACACACTCTTCATCAATCATGGAAGAGGGTCATTGTTGGTCATCAGCTGTTGCCATGCCAGTGCAGAGCTCTGAGAAGCCCTTGGTCCCTGCTTTGATGGTGAGCTGTGTGTCAGACATCCCTGTACTTTAGGAATCTTTGTTTAGGTTTAGAAGTCTGTGCCTGTTTGTATGGGTTTCTCTGTTTATCAATGCTAAACTACATGATATCATGTATCTATATTAAGTGGTAGGAGGCTTTTGTCTGTTTGTGTGCATGTCTTGCAAATCTATTTATGTATTAAAGTCTATATCTCCTCATTATTTTCCTCATTCATACCTGTTAGAAGCCTACAGTATGACTGTACACATCTCCCTGCTCACAAACTTGAAAGTAAAAGTAAATACCATCAGAATATCAACTTTGTATCCCTTTTAACCCCCATGCAGTCTTAAAGAATCCCTCTTTAAAACGTATTTTACTCTGTACCTCCCTGCGTCTATTCTTACCTTACAACCTTCTGACCTATCCTCCTCCCAACTTCCCTAGACAGTTCTTGTCCATACTCACTTCTGTATTTCCTGAAGTACCTTTCTCTTTCATCCATTCATCTCTTACCTTCCGTCTTCTTTCTCTCTTTAACTCCCTTCCCTTTCATTTACTCGCCTGCAATGATCATCCCCTAGTCTAGGGACATTACTCTTGCTTCCCTCACACTCCCCTCGGTCTCTAGCATTCCTCTCTTTCTTTACTGCATTTAACCTTGAATCAAGCCATTCCTAACTTATTGATGTTGTTGACGTTGCTGGCGGTATACCAACTTTAATTCACCAAGCAGAGAAAAGGCAAAAGGTCTGTTAATTAATGAACCTGTCACGCATTTAGATAAATGATCCAAGCTTGGAACTTTGTAAACACACATAAATAATCTAATTTCTAATGTTCTGTACTATGCACACATGGTTTTTTGATAATTGCGGGGAAATTCTGCTCCATAAGTACCTTGGTTTTGGGGATTTTGGTCTTGACATACTGTAACAGTTAAAAAACTCAAATACTGGAATCATTTCAACAGAAAAAGCTAAACGAAATATCACAGATGTCGCAGGCAAATGGTAGCTGATATATCACATTAATCATTTGCTATAATTTAGTATTGTCTATGACAGAGTGGGGTCACACATGCGTAACAATAAATAATATTGCATAGTCCACAGTCCATGATCTACATATCCAACTTCAGTTACACAATGTTGGCATAGTATTTGACACAAATTGTAGTAATTTATGAAAATTGCTAACCGAGCGCAGGTCGCATGTCCTAACACACGTTCTGTACGAGACAGACGAATACAAGCACCTTTCAACCCCAAGTATAAACCAATTCTGACTGTGCTGTTACATGTCAAAACCACAAATACCAGGCTTTTATTTCCATTGAGGCAGTTGCCGGTCACAGAAGAGGTATTGAACACCCCCTACCAACAACCATCAGCACCTTCTGCCCTCTTTGTTTGCTGGGAGAGAAAGGGGAAGAATCAAAGTAACGGAGAACACCATCATCACTCCACAGGAGGGAGGGAGGGTAATGATGGAGAAAGACAGAAGATGGAGGTGAAGATGAAAGGGAGAAAATTAAAGCAAGTGAGAGTTTTGAGATGGAAGAAATGGAAAAAGAGGAGAGTGCGAGTAAAAGCCGAGATGTGAAGGCAGGCTTTTACCCGAAGGGGAGCGACGGCTATCAAAATGTGTGAGTGTGCAAGCGAGCATGTGTGAGTGGTGTATAACATGCCATTTACAAGATCTGATGTACAGCAAATGGAAAGCCAAATACTGTGCAACACACACACACACACACACACACACACACACACACACACACACACACACACACACACACACACACACACACACACACACACACACACACACACATTAAAGTGTGTTATTTGTTTCTATACAGTTGGTGTCACACAGAGTTGTTCATTTACTGTAATTCTATTATAATGTAGCATCTGTCTGGTTGCAGAACATGTCTATTACTTAAAGGGTTATGTGTCTGTTGCTCTTCACCATGGTGGCTTCACACTGCATATGTTGTTCTATCCAATAAATACATTTGGCTATATGAGTTTCTTTAGTCTCTAAGGAGTGTTTGGATGGTGTAAATCTTGTTTCAGAGAATTCATTAGTATTGAATAGAGTGGGTAAGGTAAATGGCCCACAGTCTGGATGTTGTTTTAGATCCAGCAAAGAAAATAATAAATCAATTTACAGTAGTAGATTTCAAAATGCTCATTTTCATGCTTTGTTCCCTAAAAAACAAATGTTTTCTTTTTGATGTTCGGAGGACTATTTTAGTTTTCAGCCGCAGCCTCATGTCTGTCCCATTCAAACATCAGTCACTAAAAACGCTCATAATTTGGCCATTGTTGTAATGATACAGCACATAGAGATTCGGGGTAATTGTGTGTAGGTATTTCCCCATCTTTGGAAGGCAAGCATGAGCTAAACCGGTTTCAAAGGAAACACCAGATTCAGTGTACCAATGTTTGAAACGAGCTTAAAAGGCAGCTTCTCTGGAGACAGTTGAGAACACATTTTTGGCCGTTCATAATATGAGGGATGCCTGGTGGTTATCTCTGAGTTAGGACAATTTCAGCAGGTGGCTGGCCAGAGCCCACTCCAGCCCCCCTATTATTGGCAGTGTTTGAGTGTGTGTAGGTGTGGCATGTGTGTGCCTTGTAAAGGATCCAGGGGATTATGGACGTGCTACTGTATATTGGGTTCATCTCTCCCTTGTCTCCACGACAACACCCAATGCACCTGCCACCAAGATTTACCAGCTGCTACAAACACACATCTGCTATAATGAGATGCAAACGGAAACACAAGTTCTGCCAACCGCAGCCCCTTGTGGACAGAAGCAGCCATTTCAAATGACCAAAGTGTAGTTTCCCCAGACAGCAAAAACCTAGACCAGCTGTCTCTGCAAGACAGTAAGCTATTCTGCCTGACAACCTGCCTTACTTCGATATGCATTTTAATGCACTTGTAGGGGCACTCTTTGGGTTAATACAGTCACAACACTTGGTAGTGCAGGCACTCTTAGGATGTTCTCAAATAAGTGTTCTATTGTTATAATATTATGTATTAATTAATGACTTAAGCATACACTGCATGAACACAGTTTTTTTCTTTTAAAGCTTTTATTTTTCTTCCAAGCGTAAACAAAAAAAGTAAAGCTCTGGCCTGGCCCATTATCGGCTGTGATATTCAACATTTTCTCACTATAAGAATGATAGAATGATTGATTCAAATAAATACATTCAAAACATATTGGCTCTGATTCAGCAGCTTCTACATGTCTGTATAGTCTCCGTAGTCTTGCTCACACTGTCCCACTGACCGCAATATTTGGTCATCCCCCACAAGTGATAGCTTATCAACAGTAACAAAATATGTCGTGCCTCTGCAGGCAAAGACTAACACAGAATGGAGTTGGTACAGTGAATGAGAGAGCTATGTGTCAAAGCAGGAGATATTGCTGAGGTTGCAATAAACATCGCAAACCTTTAGGCAGAAGTTATATAAGAAAACTGCTGGTAACATTTTCCCATGTTTTGAAAAACACAAGGGGAAATAGTAGTGACCGGATTTAAAAACTGTAAGAAGTGGGGGAAGAGAAGTCATATGAAATGTGGGCTGAAATCATCAAATCACATGACCAGCACCCAGTGCACTGTATAGCCTAACATTGACCACAGTCAGCTGTACTGAGCCAGCTGTTCACCTTCGACCTTCAGGACGCTCCTCTCTCCCTACAGTCACTCCCGGAGCACTTTGATCATGTGCCAACCTGACATTTGCCAAAGCTGCCAAGCATACCGCCGGAGGCCCACCATCACCGCCTGCCATGCGTGATGCAGAGATGCAAGCCTCTGACGGGTGTCCTGTTACCAGGGTGAATTCATGAGGACAGCTTGGAGGCTTCAGTGGAGCTCTGGTCCATTAATAAAGTCCCAAGGTGGGGCTGCATCAGGGCCATCAGGATGATATAATCAGTACCTTGCTGTCATGGTCCTTGACATTCAGCAAATAAACAAACAACAAGAAAAACCTGCACAACAAGATGCATGTGATAGTCGCCATAACTGTCTCTTTCTGACAGGATCCCCATTGGGACAGAGTTGAAGAGAGAAGGGGAGGCAGAGAAGAGAACATTGGGGATAAGATGACATTATGATAAAGGTGACGAGGCAGACAGATAGACAGCTGCTGGTCTCTCATCAAAGAGACGAGACCAAGTTTCAACAGTAAAGAAAGACAAGTTACTATTAACCTTCAGGAAAGCAACATACTCTTTCTTAACTTGAAATCTTTGCAATATTACCTCAAACTCAGCTGACTGGCTTGAACCACATGGCATATGTTGCCTAGCAACCATAGCTTATTTAAGACAGAGTCAGTTGCTTCAGCACCACAACAGTTTTAGAAGGGAGCTTTGGAAACTGTGCTTAATCAGGAACAACAAATAATAAATGTATTAACAACTAAGGAAACTAAGACGACCACACTGGGAGCTCCAGGGCTCTGGGCCAATACTACAAGCTGTTCAAATGTTTATCAAAACTCCAATTGCTGTCTATTTAATTTGAACTGGCTATATTTATTATTCTGTGGTTAATGTTGGACAAAAAATCTGTGCGCAGAGAAACATATTTATTTTAGTTTTATTCAAATCAAGTTTTATTTAGATAGCACATTTTTAAAAACGATTTTTGGTCGAGCCAAAGTGCTGTACATACAATAAAAACACTTTACAATAAAAACACTTTACAACAAATACAACAGCAAAAAAAAAAAAAATCACACACAGGTAGGGGTGTAACGGTTCACAGAAGCCACAGTTCGGTTCATACCTCGGTTTGGGGGTCACGGTTCGGTACGGGTTCGGTACAACAAGGAAAAGCAAAAAAAAGTCCCAAATGCATAATTTTTTTTGCTGTTATTTATTTTTAACAGTAGTGCAAGTTTTGGTATGAAAATAAGTAACTCTAACATTTGGAATCATTAACTGTATTACACAGTTAAAAACAAACCACAAACAGTAACACACACACTCAGATGGCCATATTATTGATAATGGCTGATGTCAAACTAAAAGGTTAAATAAGCTGTACAATTAAAAAGAATGTCTTGAAAATATTAAAATAAATAATAATAAAGTGTTTCAATCCCAATCAATAAAAGGCAATACAGAACTGTATAACATCTCCTGATGTCAAAATATAAAATAAATACAATGATAAATATAAAAAAAAATAAAATCTGTACCTTTAGGAGCAATGTCTAACATGTGTAATTAACTTGTGAGTGTGTGAGGCCATTATGCCTAAATAAAGGTACTCAAGCTTTACTCTATTTTCAAGTTTTTCTTCAAAAAGATGAGTTTGTCTACGTTGTCAGTAGTGAGGGCAGATCTGTTGGCGGTAACTATGTCACCTGCCGTCGAGAAAACCCTCTCGCTGGGGACTGAGACTGACTCGGATGTGATTGAGCATGTTTGACGTGTTACCACTAGCATGTCGCTGTCGAACAACGCCGACACACTGTCCTCGTCCGATCCACAACTCGCACCCCATCATTGTTGTAGTCTACAGGGAACCCGAAATGTTCCCACACACCTGATTTAAAAGAAGCAGGTGGGTCTTCTAGCTCCTCTGTGTTGTGTGAACTCCACATAGCTGCTAACTTTTCTTCATGTATTGTGTTCGTTTTGTTGCGTTTTGTTCTTCATTTGTTATTTACGGGCGGCTGGCTTTTAGGCGCAATACCGCCCCCTGGATTATATATAGTGTAATACTGCCCTGAGTGACAGACTTTTTTCCCACTCGTAAAAAAAGGCGTATTCGCCGTGTGACTGCATGTGCCGAACCATGACGTCTGAACCGTGACGGTACGGGACGAATACGGATACCGTTACACCCCTACACACAGGGAAATGTCAGGAGTCGTGCTCCGCTCTGACTAGAAGGCCAGAGAGAAGAAGTGAGTTTTAAGTGTAGAGTATAGTATAGATCAGCCCCTAGTTTTGCTGATATAGGCTTAGTTTGTCGGGGACATCTTACTTCTTCCTTCTCTCTGTCTATACCTGTGTACTCTCATGTTCCGATTAACCCAGCTTCCCCAAATGTCTTTCTTTTTGGTGTCTATATACGCCGGGATCCGGAGTCATGGATGATCCTGCGGTCCTGTGTCCTGGATCGCGAGCCCTGGATCTTGAGTCGTGGCTGTGGTCCTGGATCATAGGTCCTGGATGGATATCCTCGTGGATTCATCTTCCTATTATACACACATGCATTTCCAAACATTTGGACTACCTATGTTGCAAATGTATTATCTTTTCAATTTACACACGGCATCTATTGCACGTCTGTCCGTCCTGGGAGAGGGATCCCTCCTCTGTTGCTCTCCCTGAGGTTTCTCCCATTTTTACCTTTAAACTGTGGGTTTTCTCCGGAAGTTTTTCCTTGTACGATGTGAGGGTCTAAGGACAGAGGGTGTCGTATTGTCATACTGATATTCTGTACACACTGTGAAGACCACTGAGACAAATGTAACATTTGTGATATTGGGCTATATAAATAAACATTGATTGATTGATTGATTTTATTGGTTTTGAGCCTGGTCTTGGGCACTATCAGCAGCAGCTGGTCAGCCGACCTTAAAGCTCTGGCTGGGGTGTAGCGATGGAGGAGTTCTGCTAAATAAGCCGGAGCCAGCCCATTTAGGACTTTAAAAACAAATAAAAGGAGTTTCAAATCAATTCGGAACCGAATTGGAAGCCAGTGCAGTGAGGCCAGAATTGGGGTGATGTGGTCACGCTTTTTATGGCCAGTGAGAAGACGTGCAGCTTTGATGCCTGGTCCATACCCACAATCCAGTCTTGAGGTAACAAAGGCGTTAATAACCCTTTCTAGGTCTTTAAAAGATAAAAACGACTTGGTCTTGGCCAATAGTCGTATTTTAAAAAAGCAGGTCTTGACTACGGTGCTGACCTGCTTATCAAATGTAAAAGCGCTATTGAAGGTCACTCCAAGGTTCATGACAGAGGAGAGGATGTTTTTATTGAGGGAGCCCAACATTTCAACCGGGGAGGCTGGAGGTTGGGGTCCAAAAAAGATGACCTCGGTCTTGCTCTCGTTGAGGTTGAGGAAATGTTGGCTCAGCCAGGATTTTATCTCTGTTAAGCAGTCCATCAACAGCTGTAATGAGTTGACATTTGAATTGAGAGGCAGATAGATCTGTACATCATCGGCGTAACAATGGAAGGGGATGTTGTGTTTTGTGAGAATTGAACCTAGGGGCAGTATGTACAGTAGAAAAAGGATGGGGCCCAGGATATAGCCTTGGGGAACCCCACAGGTAAGAGGGGCTTTAGCAGAGGAGAAGGTACCTAGCTGCACTGAGAAGCTATGGTCTGGCAGGTAGGACCTGAACCATGCAAGGGCAGAGCCTGTGATGCCTGCGGACTGTTCGAGCCGCGACAACAGGATGCTATGGTCCACAGTGTCAAAGGCAGCTGTCAGGTCTAACAGCACCAGGACAGCTGGGCTACCTGAGTCGGCGGGTAGGAGCAGATCATTAAAAACTCTTAAAAGGGCTGTTTCGGTGCTGTGCATAGGTTTGAAGCCAGACTGAAACTTTTCATGGATGCCATGCGTGGTTAAGAAACACTGCAGCTGGGCGTAGACTAGTCGCTCCAGGACTTTAGATAAAAAAAGTAGCTGGGAGATGGGCCTAAAATTTGCGAGAATGGAGGGGTCGAGATTTTTCTTTTTAAGTAGTGGCTGGACCATGGCATGTTTGAAGGCAGCTGGGACACATCCTGAGCTAAGAGAGGTATTTATAAGTAATAAAATACTTGCTCCGACTGAATCGAAAACATCTCTGAGAAGGCGAGAGGGAATGCTGTCTGAGGTGCAGTTTGTCGGCCGCAGGTGCTTGACTACATCCGAGAGAGAAGAGAGGGATACAGGCTCAAAGTGGTCGAGGACAGCAGGGCACAGAAAAGGAGCAGGATCTGGGGTAGCACTAGTGTGGGCTAGCCTAAGTGCAGATACCTTTTCGATAAAAAAATGTAAAAAACGTATCAGAGTGTAGTCGATGGGACAATTGAAGAAACATCACAGGGATTAATGATCGAGTTGAGGACATTAAAAATAACCTGAGGTTTATGGCTGTTTTTGGAGATTAACAGAGAAATGTGCTCTGTTTTGGCTGCTTTGACTGCAGTAGTCGGAAAGGCAAGCACGAAGGATTTCTAGGGAGACATGGAGTTTATCTTTTTTTCCATTTTCTCTCTGCACGCCTGCAGGTGCTTCTGAGAGCACGAGTACAGTCATTGAGCCACGGCTCTGAGAGAACTTTGGTGCGTCTAAGCGTAAAAGGAGCAACAGAATCCAATATTAGGGTACATGTCGAGTCAAACATGGAGATAAACTCATCCGCACTAAGAGCACGGTTCAGCTCTAATTTACAGATCAGGGAAGCATTAAAAACATCAGAAAACTGTGAGGCAGTGAAGGGGTTAATTGAACGCAGACGACGCGCAGGGGAACGTGATTCGACTCCTGCGGAAGGGATCGAAGTTGTAAATAGAACCGATAAATGGTCTGAGATACGCGTTGCTGCACGAATTTCATCCACAGAGACAGACCGTCCAAACGATAATACTAAATCTAAAGTGTGTCCTTTTTCGTGTGTTGGGCCAGCCACGGACTGAACGTGACCAAAAGAATCAAGGAGATTTAAAAAGTCCCTAACCAGAGGTTTGGACTCGCAACCAGAGGTCGCGTTAACCGAATATTTTCCGTCAATGACGGATTTTTTCTAACAATGACGGAAAAATCTGAAAGCAGTCCGTCATTTTGACAGATTAGAACACAACTCGGAACAGCGCCAAAATGTCCACCAGCGGCCCACATTATATTACATCCTTAGTGGCCAGGTCGACTGAGGGCGATCTACTCTACTGTAGTCTGTAACTATTATTTAGTCATTCACACCCCTGTCCAGTTGGTGACGAGTGTATGCATATTAAGTAGCTATTGTCTAGTCTTGTTTTTGACCTCGTTGTTTAACCGGCTTTTGCAATCGCAAAATGTTACGGCAGCTGATCGTCCGAAGCTTTTTTAATAAGCCCAGTAGTTGTGATGGTGTGGATAAACGAGGTGAAAAAAGAGGGATTGATGCTGTGGAGGATGAAGGACAAGCCAGTAAGACTAAAACTGACAACGTTCAGCCAGTGGCAGAGGGGCAAGCAAGTGGCAAGGAGTTCAAGCGGGAGTACTGGGTTCAGTGGGAGCAAGAATTTAAGTGGCGGAGGAGGCAAGATGGCAAAATGTTCTGCGACATCTGTAGAGAAGCTAAGATGAGTAACGGATTCGTCCGAGGGTGCACGGCGATGCAGAAATCAGCGTTCAGGCTACAGCAGGTCAATTGAGTTGTTCTTGTAAATGTTTTGTTCATATTCTGATTGTAATTGTCTAATTTAAAACGATGGCATTGTTCATATTTGCCTGTTTAGACACAATGGTCGCAGTGTTTTTAGCGGCCTCTGCCCCCCTCTGCTGTGCTGTCAGTGCAGGAACAAATAAATCATTCATGTTCGTGTTGACATGAAAAGTGACCACACTCTGTTCATCTTTTTTTTTCTCCATGCCCTTAAAAGTTCTGTATGAATCATTAAAAAAAATGAATGAATGAGCATTTGCTGCTCAGTACCCAAACATAAATATTAAATATGTCTCATCTCATCATTAAAACATGAAAAATAAAATGACGGGTAATAATGGATTATGACGGAAATGTTACGATCCTGTCCGTCAAAATGACGGACAACGAAAAAGTCTAACGCAACCACTGCTCGCAACTAGGGTTGGGAACCGAAACTCGGTTCCAGATGAGAACCGATAAGAAAATGCCGGGTACCGGGTACCCGTACAAAATACACCTTTTCAGTTCTGCTTAACGGTTCCTAAACGCGGTAGACCCTGTTTTCCAGCGGGTCCGTCTGTACCGCGGCGACCCGGTGGAATACAGGGCGGACCTGGAGAATCACAGAACGGCCGGTCGTCAGCGGGCCGTTGACGGCCGGCTCGGTACACTGATGGCCGGCATCGCCCTTAATTTTTTTAAACGGCATCATGTAAGTTGCGCTGACAGGCGACAGAGGTCCACAGTTGCCCCGCAGCGAGGCTCCCCCCGCCCTCCCGTAGACAGTTCACGAGCTCAGTCACTTCATAACACCAAAGATGGGTCGCGGTAAACGCTCTGAAGTGAGGCTCCACTACACTAAAAAATAAAAAGACAATTGGGCACAGTGTTAATAGCTTGCCACAGGCATAGCTCAGTTAAAATAAAGCACAGCTATTGTGCAATACATTTGTATTGCATGTATATTTTTTATTTGTAACAATTTCAGTTAAAGCTGAAAAGAATAAAGATATTTTTGTTATCTAAACGTTTGACCTCTTTCTTTTACAATTTTGGAATCGAAACGGGGAATCGATAAGAACCGGAATTGATAAGCAGAACCAGAATCAGAATCGGAATCGCTAAATTTCAAACGATACCCATCCCTACCCGCAACACACATTGACATTGAAGTCTCCGCAAATCAAAACACGATCATATACATGATCCCGGACAGAAAGTCAGAAACGTCGATGAAATCCTTATTGCACTTTGGCGGACGATTTAATTCTGAATACATTGAGGTATTCCACAATTATTTAAAAGTATTGGCCATCATGAAATATTCTGTATAAATGACCAAAATTGAAAGAATTACCGAAACACTTCAAGACTGCCTAAATGCAATGAACCAATTAACTAAACACATAAAAATAGTTGTTTTATACTTTTCGGCAACCCGCGGCTCGGCATGCGGCCCTTTAAGCCCTCTGCTCTGGCTCCCTTGAGCTTAGACAAAAATAAGAAGCAAATAAATTAAAAGTATTTGTAGGACTATTTATATTTTCTTGCATGGTTGAAAATGTTTCGTATCTTGTATTTTGAGGTGATACTGTGACACATAAATTTTAAAAAAAACGGTTTTAATTAGGTCAACTAAAATATGCGTCACATCCTGCTACGGTCCCGCGCAAGCGCCTTTTCTTGCAGGCGAATAACCTGACCCCCGGCTCGATGAACGAACTATGGATAAATCAAAGAAAAGTATCGGAGGAACACAGGATTTAATTCTGCGTGGACAGAGCTATATGTTTTCATAGCAAAATATGCTGGTTTACCGGTATGTTCGATATGTAGAGAGAAGTTGTCAAAGATGCTGCAGCCTTTACGTATCAAGGAACAACCATGGATGTATAATAAGAACTGGATACAGCGTGGGAGGCGGGGCCTCATTCATTCCTATGAGAGTTTCTCAATGGCACATGATGACAAAATGGCCCAACTTTTGAGAGAGCGAAACGTCACAGATTACCCGGCATGCCTGAGAAGTACCCGTATGTGCACTCATAGAGCATGTGCAACTTTAACCACGCCACCCAAAAGGCTCGTTCACATTAAGCACGTGAATTTGCATACACGTAACAGCACCGCGCGTTCATGACAGCATGGTACTGGATTTATATTAACGAGGCGGCAGTTAGCGGCTAGCTAGTAAATTATGCTAAATTACACATCAATCGTTATGTACTTTTATATTACGCTGACATCAGGATCTAGTGATATCCAAGCAACAGAGCTTCATTTAGCATGATACTTGTGTGGGTTGTACATGAAACCACTTGGTAATATATAAAAATGTATATGTTGAAGCATGTTATGATCAATTGTGAGTTAAAACTGTATCTAAAAAGTAAAGCTGATGATGGATTACTGTGGTGGAGTTGGACTTTTTTAAATGTGATGCAGTAAAAGGATAGTAACTGTGATTATTCATGTTAAGTAGCCCACAAGTAACTAAAACAATTGCAAGTGCAATAAGAAGCTACAGGAACGTTAATCTACGTCGGTAATATTAACTTTATTTAATACAATATTTACGGTACAAGATTTACATCATACAGCCCATGTAGTATAACATTTTACAAATGATGAATTACAGCAAACATGTGCAATATATCCATTATTACAGCTACGTGGGCTGGCAGTAAGGCGATATGGTCCGTTGTTATTGTGCATCCATGGGTAAAGAGAAACTCATGTAGTACTGACAGGGCCGCCCCTGGCCAACTTGGGGCCCCAAGCGACATTGTGAGATGAGGCCCCCCCCCCCAACCGACAGGAGTGAACTTTTTTTTTTTGGAAACAAAGTAGGCTACTTTGCAAATATAATTCCTGTTTATTATTATTATCAACGGTTACTTTTTTATACAGTGAGGTAAATGGTAAATGTGCATGTATGTCGTTCAGTATGGGTTTACAGGTGAATTTTGCATTTCCTGCCAAATACTAGCCTCAAAAAGATAAAAACATAATTAATGCAAATAAACTACTTCTACTAATAATGATAATCATAATCAATTCAATAATAAAAAATACTATATTGTTTTATTATAATATAGTTGTAATATAGTCAAGACAAAACATGCTTATGACATGCTCAAAAACTGATATTTCTTAAATCTGTATTCTAGTTCTCTCTGTCAGCAATGTATCAACAACTACACACACATTTCTATCAGTATTTCTCTGTGTTGTGGTTGACATGATGATGACTGTTAGGAGTAAGGGGAGAGGCTGAGCATCACCATGAAATGTGCAAATTGACATAAAAATGAATAAAAGGGGAAAAAATGCTCCATGTTTTTTAGGCTGTAAACTTTAACTGTTATGTAAGCCAACTAGACAGACAGATTATCACTCTTCCTCCTGTACATTAGCAGATAAGAGGCATAACATACTTGAATGAATGGTAAATAAAGAATGCTGGAAATAACTGCATCTCCATTAGCCTGTATGCTATGCAGAGACTGCCTTCTTCATGTCGTGAATTGCAGCTGATGTTTTAATATGGCAATTGGCAATTTGACTTATACAACATTCGTAAGTTGTACATTTGACTCATACAATAACCCACCTTCGAGTGATGCTCTAGTTTCTTCATGTTTTGTTTTTTGCGCCGGACTGAAACTGTCTTTTCACCGACATCTCTTCACCTGCACTAGTGGCCGTATCAAAGCCGTGATTGGTCAGATGTCGATTCATTGCAACGGTGTCGGGTTACAAACGTGCTCCTCTTGTCACCTCTCACGGCCCGTCCACACAGCGGCGTGCGCCACACTCTCACTCTCGCGGGGGGCGCGTGGATAACTGAGCGGAGAACTGCGCACAGCAGCTGAGGCCCTCTGGGCGGGGCCCCCTGCGCAAGGCGGGGCCCCATGCAGCCTGCGTGATTGGCCTGTAGGGAGGGGCGGCCCTGAGTACTGAACACGTAACATGAACGTGCCGGGTGGCGCGGTCCCGTGGGTTAGATGCGCGTTCATAATGCCGAGGGAAATAACTCTCAGAATTATATTTGTTTTCCTTCAAATGTGCAGACTAGGACTCCCCAAGTGCTGTGTTTAATTTATTTTAAAGTAGGCCTGTGTATAGAGTGGCAAAGTCACGCCCATCTACTTCCGATCCATGGGACCTTATTTCGAAAAAATAATGTATTGAAGTCAATGGGGAGAGAAAGATTATCTTTCGATCCCGTTTGAATTGTGCCACGAATTACACATATGATGTTTGTCAATCTTAAAAAATAATTTCCATGTCAAAAAAGTCAGTTTGTCTTAAAACTGTTGAAATATAAGACTATGAAAAATACGCAACTAGAAAGACTACAAATCCCAGAGTCGCGTAAGTGAATTCAGCTACCTGACATTAACGTTACACATTACACTCGTGTTACTCACCGAAACCTTGTAAAGCCGGTCCCGCATGCTGGAACCGACTAACTCCCCTTTTGTGTATGTATGTACAGTTCTCAACATGGCCAGACTTGTAGTGATTTTCACCTCTTTTAATACTTTTCGCTTCATTCTGAAAGAAAGAGGTGAAATGTGCTAACGTGACGGCCATCTTGGTGTTGGTGACGTATGCAAGACCAGAGTTGTAGTTCATTGAGCGCTTCATACAAAAAAATGTGTTACTTCACAGTTTTATGGCATTTTTTTTTTTTTTACTTGCAAAATTATCTTTTAAATTGACAAACATCATATGTGTAATTAGTTGCACAATTCAAACGGGATCAAAAGATAATCTTTCTCTCTCCATTGACTTCAATACATACTTTTTCTGAAATAAGGTCCCATAGAGGGGGAGGGACTTCGCCTCACACAAACACACACACAAAAACGAGCAAAATGGCTATTTTGGTCAAAAAGGTTGCAGACCCCTGTCCTAGATGATCAAATCCTTCTGCTCAGTTTTGAAATACTTTATTACAAGTTTCCCCCCAAGTGTTGCCACCCACTTCCCTCCCTCTCCATCCGAAAAAAAAAAAACACACACACTGAGGTAAATATCTCACATCTTCCTGGCACTTGCCTGGTTACTAGATGCCCCAACAGATGGCAACACGGCAGAGAATATGTGATTTTGCAATTATAGCCAACAAACACTGAAAATGTAGTGGCAGACTGGTGTCCAACAGACTGTGAGGCCACACACACACACACACACACACACACACACACACACACACACACACACACACACACACACACACACACACACACACACACACACACACACACACACACACACACACACACACACACACACACACACACACACACACACACACACACACACACACACACACACACACACACACACAAGTCAAAAGTCAGAAGAAGCCAGATGCTGTCTTATTAAATCCTCACACTGTACAAAACGGGCACTCCAGCTCCCCCCTTTCTCCCTCTCTCTCTCCCTCCATGCATATCTCTGTATTATCAGTCAAGGCAAGCTGATAAACAGTGAAAACAAAAGCCCTTTGAAAAGTAGACCTTTGCAATATGAGTGATAATCGTCTCCACACTCTCTCCTCACACACATCCGTATACACCCTGAGGATAGGAGATATGTGCGGCTGCTTGTATAACCTTGAATTGGTTTCATGTCATGTCTTTGCATAATGAGATCTGCTAATGCTGCTTCATGCCTTCAGGGAGGGATCGAGGAGCTGATAGGGAGAAGCTCAACACTAGTCCATTGACATGTCTGCAGGGTGATGACAGCTGACAGGGCATCGGGATGTGGTGGACGTTTTTTAAAAGGTTGAAAAAGATAGAAAACATCAGGCTGAAGCAAAATGACAGAGACAGAGAAGCAGATAAGAAGAGATGAAGAGTAGAATAATTAGGACAAAGGGGGAGATGGTAAATACATTTGAACATGTATTGATCCAGAACACACATAGTGGGGGGCAACAGACAGGGACAGACAGAAGAGGTGAGAGGAATGGATTATTTTTGTGATCCTATGGGGGGGTGTGAGGCTGACAAGTGAGCGGCCCGACCAAGTAAAGAGGCAGAGGCAGAACGTCCTGATACAACCCGGTGTGGGAATGTATTCATCCTTGGTTGACAACATCAATATCCCCATATGACTGTCTCCAACACTATCCCTTCCCTCAATGAGCCTAACATGCCACCTTTTATAGGCCCATCAATCGGACCGTACCATCAAAAGGGGTGGCATGTGCAGACAGGGCCGTATCTAGGATTTTGTAAATACCGAGGTCCAAACCTTCTCAGGGGGTTCAGGGGGTTCCGAAATTGGATAATATATTGATTTCAAATCAAGTCAGTGGGCTGCAATATAAATTCTTTTTGAAAGTGTAATGCATAAGAATCAGTTGATTGTCACTATTAATGATCTGGACATGCAGAAGAGGCTAAAATGATCACAAAACATTGTCAACAATCATTTTCCAATGTTTAATTCAATTGTTCAAGTAAACACAATTATTTAAGAAACTATATAAATCAATATTGTATGTTGTTGTGTACATGTGTTTGTTTGTGTGTGTTTTTGTGTTTTGCGTGTGTCTGCGTTAATTTTCTCATGGTGAGGGCAGTGGCATCATGTTTTGGGTTCAATTAAGATTTCTTGAAGTGCCACATTTTTAAGCATTATCACGCTATTTTCTATCAAATGCCAAAACTATACGTCAGGTGGTCACTGGAAGTGTGAGGTAGATGGAGAGGATACAGTGGATGTTGGGGTAACATTTATCATATTCAATGTGTCTTTTGCCGTCAATACCAGGAGTGTTGGAGGTTGGTTCTTTACCTTCCATCTGTGAATCTCCTGGTCAATGGCTGAGGTAGGTCTTCTCTGTACCATGACACCATCATTTCTTGCTTGTCTTTTGTGAGTCTGGACAAAGCTGACAGAATTAGGTGTGTAGCAAGCATGGCTGGCTCAGAGTTTCCCACAAACCTGGTGTTCAGTTGGCTTGTCACATGGTCAATAAAAGGGTAGAACAGATTGAGTCTGTAGTGTTCTTCGATTGACTGTGAGGGTGTGTTCGCTCTGTTTTACTGCCTATTGGTAACTCGCTTTTTTGATGGAACCACATCTATGGTGCTGGCCAGTTCTATTGACTGTGCATAAATATCACATAATCCTTCCTTAGACTAGAAATGACCTGAGCCACCTCTCTGGCCTTTTTGTATGCGGTCAAGGTCAATATTAGGTGTATATCTGTAACTCTTTAGTCAACGGCTGGATGTAGCCTAGAATTTTGTTAATTGTGACAGCCGTGACAATTGTGTCAAAGGACTCCATACTATGTTGTAGGTTGTTAGCCTTGTTTGAGTTTGATGATGTTCTTAATTCCAAATCTGTGAGTGCAGAGTGGGCTGATTTGAAGTAATCCAGGAAAGCACCCACCGTCTTCCCTCTGGAGCCCCAGTGTGTGTCCGACATGAGTGGTATACCTCCTGTTTTCCTTTTGACACTTGAGTGTTTCCATGCTTCCTTTTGGTTCTTCTTGTAACATGTGTTTTCAGACAGCAGATGCTGAGAAAAACTGCAATATTCTCAATGGTAGCCATGGTGTTCCTAATAAGGGGGATATCAGAACATCCATGGACTACCACAAGATTGAGTGCATAGCTTCGACAATGTGTGAAAAGGGCCCGGGGTTGAAGCTCTTTCATGCGTTGCTGTACTCCACTCACATGCCCACTCATTGCGCTGGCGCCATCATAACCCTGTCCCCTGAGATAGTCAATCTCGAGACCCCACTTCTCCAACTGAGAGAGAATTGCTTCTGTAATTGAAGCAGCATCTTGTTTGGCAAGAAGACAGAAACCCAAGAACTCCTCACATATTTCGGCTACATTAACATGGTTAATGTAGCGAATGCAGATAGACAGCTGTTCTATCCCGCTCACATCCATTGATTCATCTGCAAGGACTGTGAAAAACCTGGCTTTTTGAATTTCTTTTACTATGTCCTCCCGAATCTCAGATTCACAACATGGAATTAATTCATTCTGAATCCCTGGACAAATGTATTTGGCATTTTTTGCTGCTGTCTCAAGGTGATGTTTCAGTGTGGGATCAAATGCAGACTTCCAGGTGAGGAAATTATTAAAGTTGCCATCTTCACTTTCTCCTGTCCAGTTACCGCGCAGTGCTATGTTCCTCTTTGACAGATTAATGACAACATCAATAATGGAAAGTAGAGCTTTGCGATTCATTCCAACCTTCTCTGCATATGCATCACTCAGAACAGAATGAATGCTTTTCTGTTGCCCTTGGGCTACTGACAGAACATTTTCAGCCAGCTCCGAGGCATGTAGGTGTGCTGGACTACAACTGTGGTTAGAAATGATGCCCCGCTTCTCTCCAATGGCATTTTTCCAGTCTCAAAATCCGTCATTTATGAAGATTGTGTTTTTTTGTTTTTTACTAAATGACATACAAATTGAACAATAGGTGGAATCTTCTGAAACAGAATATCTTAGCCAAGGATATTTCTCCTCCCACTTCATGTTATAGCGTAATTGCTTTTCACCAAACTTAGTTTTGGAGTAATTATGTTCATGTTTGAACCACTTATTTTTGAGAAGGCAGTACTTTTCTTCATCAGTTAGTGCTTTATTTTTATACTTGGCTGGATCAAATTCATGTAGAATTGTCTCTCTTTGACCGTTATCATCTCTCTCTCATCTATTCCTGCCACCTCTCTTCTGGCCTGGTCTACTCTAGTATTGGTATTTGGTCTCTCTTGTCCCCTTGTGTCTCCTGTGCTATTTCCCTCAGTCTCCATTTCCATGTCTCTCTCCTTTCCATAACCTGCAGCCTCTCTTCCATTACTCTCTCTGTCCTCTACTCTTTCTCTTTGTTCAATCTCTCCCTCATTGTTAAATGTTTGCTCCTCCTCACTTGTCGCTCCTGCCAATGAATTAAAAGCAATTCAGCAATTTAGTTCATTTCACTTGTTTGTTTGCATTATTTTTTTGTATTTAAATCTGTTTTGTTTGATTCTCAAAAGTATGTTATTATGATATCATAACTGCAATATATGTATGTTGTTTTAAAATGATGCCTATTGTATATAAATGAAGACTATTGTTATAGATAATATAGTTAGATAGATAGATGGGGTTATTAAGCCTACATTATTCTGTGTGACTGTACCTGCAGTTCCTCCCTGACTTCCATCACTTTCTCTCTCTCTCTTTCTCTCTGCCTGTCCTGTCTCTCTCTTACCAAAGCTGAGCTTCGACTGACGTAGTCTTTTCATTATATCTGAGTCAGTGTAAAAAGACAATACAATGTTATATCTTCAATGTTTTACTCAAATTGAAATGAAGAAAAGCATTACAACGTTTGTTAAAAGGTAATCCATTTCTGACATTGGATGAATGTAATTAACTGTAGCTCTCTAGCTAGTTTATTCACGCAATTTAAACCAAAGTATAGCCTATAGCTGCAATAAAAGTTAGTGTGCATGTTGTCGGACGTCCACTGACTAACGTAGAGCGTTCACACAGGATCTGCTGGTCATATGATGTCCTCTGAGGAACAGAAACACAAGAAGCCCGCTGGACTCAGATCTCTAGATACCACATCACTCCTTCGCTGCTCCGATACAAGTCCGGGCTGCGGTGGTTTGTTGATGGTTGATACATGTTGTCTTCTTCTGTTAGCTTTAATCGAGGCTGCGTAGTTATGCAGCGCCCCCATGGTCAGTAAATGGAAGTACTACAAAGAACCCCGTTTAGTGCAGTTATTTCACAAGTTTTGTTATATACACAGCTCGCAAAATGTTACCGAGGTCCGGACCTCGGTGACCTCAATGGTAGATACGGCCATGTGTGCAGAGATGGTAAGCTCAGATAAGGAAACCAGTTAAATAACAATAAACATTTAGTTGAGAATAACAAACATCCATTACTTAAAATATACCTAATTAATGTATGAAAAGAAAAGTATTATAAACCAACAAGATCAATGTACATGATATAAAACCACCCCTGCCTCCAACCTGCTCTTTTAACCCCATCCGGAACGATAAAAGAGGGTTCGCCGTTTCCACGGGGACTCTTTACGGTGACGGATCTTGGGACCGGAGACGGGAGAGCAGGTGGAGGTGAGTGTTATGATTTTAACTACTGCAGGGATGATATGACAAATTGATAACCGAAATGTTTATTGCTTAGTCTAAACATCTAATGAATTCCTAGAAATGCTAATAACTTTGTTCACCCATAGGTTGGCGTGCCAATCCAGCCCCGACACCAAGGACCAACGCGCTCTCATACTGACGTCTTCCATTCAATAAACGGGTTTGAACGCCACACAAGCTCTTGTCTTTTATATCAAATGCTTCCTGTGCAATGTTTTACCATGGAGCAAATGAATACACTTCGCCCATAGTGAAGCTATATAATACGTAACGGAGACCGAGATCTACGGCCCCAGAGATCACCTCCGTTACAGGGGGAAACCACAATATGGAAGAATATTAGCGTTTAATCCAAACTGTTTGCCCTGCATAATTGTGCATTGCCACGCCCACAGCCCAGACTCAACAGAGTGATACATTATCTCATCATGGCAGGAACGCTCCGTAAACCTCACTTTGTAATCACAGCATGGATTTCTCAATTGTGCTTCTCAAGCAATTGGTGTCCAATATCGATATTTCGGAAGGACTTGTAACCCTTTATCAATTCTCGAGAGTTAAAAATGTTCAAATTGTACACAAAATCTGTGTAACAAATAGTATCAGCCAAAATACTGCTGCAAAAACTTGTGAGACATAATACAGCATTGGAATCGACGTCATATACACCGATCAGCCATAACATTATGACAGGTGAAGTGAAGAACATTGATTATCTCGTTACAATGGCACCTGTCAGTTGGTGGAATATGTTAGGCAGCAAGTGAACAATTTGTCCTCAAAGTTGATGTGTTGGGGGAAAAAAATGGGCAAGCGTAAGGATGTTAGCGACCAAATTGTGATGGAGTCCATCCTCGACGGGTCAGGTCTGTTTTGGCTTCAAAAGGGGGACATACATAACATTAGGCCGGTGGTTATAATGTTATGGCCCATCGTGTACTTCCATCATAATGTTCTAAGCCCTTTTACACGCTCACATTAGATTTTAAATGATTATTATTGTGGTAAGGGTTTAAATGGTTATATGGTTAAGAGTAGCAGTTCACGAAAAATGTTCTACAGTTTCGTAAACAGATGAAAAATGTTTTGCATTAACATATTTCTTAGGAGAAATTTGAAAGTGAAAAATGAAGGAGCAAAGGCATCTGAAAAACTGAAAAATGGTCCTCTGAGTGAATTCAGCACCAAGGACAGAGGCAGAGACAATGAGGAGAAATGCTAAACTGTCTGCACTGAATGGAGATTTTACACCAAAACACAACATCCAGTGAAAACCGAGGTAACCCACTCAGCACTGAACCATCCCTTAACTGACAGATTAACCCGAACACGGTTAGTTTACCTGTTTATCTTCTGCCACTTAAAGACTAGGCTACACTGGCAACATCTTGCAATTGTAATGTTTCATAAAGAAAATAATGTCAGGGGATGATAGTCCCAATTTGTTTTTGTTTCCTTTTAAACTCTCTCTGTAGGATGTTTGTTTGACACCAATACCAAACCTGATTTTCCGTCTTTGCAAAACAAACAGGAGGGTAAATGTTGCTGTAATCTAGTACTACTAACCTCAATAACCTAGCAACAAAAGTGCCAGCCTTCAGGAGTAATTCAGATGCAAACCACATTTCTCTCTTACAAACCACATTTCTCCCTTACATTTTATTGTACTGCAGAGTTAAAAAAAATGTATATCTGCTAAAAATCCCACAACTATGCTGTCAGTCAAGGAAGCAGTGAATATGTGGAGGTTCCACAAAGATCAATGACTAACTTTGTATTACATGATCAACCTTACCCAGGGATGCCATCTCAATATATTGGCTGAGATTCTTATATAAGCCCAGAGTTCATTTAATTACCAGTCCTGTCTCAAACACTCAGCTTGAGTTATTTGCACAGATGATATGTATCGAGCCATATTCAATTACATGCCATCACAATACATAGTTCCTAAGTGCTGAATATGATATTAACTCTTTTTAAAGATAGCTGCAGATTTTATTGCTCCACCTCTTACTACTCTTTTTAACCTCTCCCTCAGCACGAACAAAATCCCAAAAGTATGGAAGTCAGCTTATGTCCTGCCACTACTAAAAGGAGGGGAGGCCACCTTATTAAACAATTATAGACCCATCTCTAAGTTGTCAGTTCTGGCCAAGGTTCTTGAACGCTTAGTGAGTGAACAGGTAAAGGAGTTTTTATGTAACAATGACATCCTGTCTAAACATCAGTCAGGCTTCAGAAAGCAACATAGCACCATCACTGCCACAATGAAAGTGGTGAATGATATTACGAGTATTTTAGATAATAAGCAGAGTTGTGCAGCTCTATTTGTTGACCTATCCAAAGCTTTTGATACTGTCGATCATTGCATTTTGAAGCAAAGGCTGGTCAGTATAGGCATGTCCAGCCATGCAGTAGGGTGGTTTGTAAACTACCTCTCTGAAAGATCCCAATGTGTTCAGTTTGATGGGCTGTCTTCTGAGTGGTTAAACATCACTAATGGTGTACCACAAGGTTCAGTTTTAGGTCCTCTATTATTCTCTATCTATATTAATAGTTTAGGTGAAAATGTCGAAGGAGCAACCTTACATTTTTATGCGGACGATACCGTTATGTACTGTGCAGGTCCCTCGATTAACGAGGCTGTTGTTAAATTACAGGCTGTTTTTAACATTATTCAGGCTCAGCTCTCTGAGCTTAAGCTTCTTTTAAATATGGATAAAACCAAGGTAATGCACTTTTCTAAAGCTAAAGCTAAAAATACACCAGAGACTGCTTTGGATATTGTAACTACGCAAGAAATACAACTTGAAGTGGTTACCTGTTACAAATACTTGGGTATCTGGCTTGATGACTGTCTCACTTTTAAACTTCATGTCAATAACCTGCTTAAAAAGCTGAGGGTTAGGCTAGGTTTATTTTACAGAAATAAGTCCTGTTTCTCGCTTGAGGCCAGGAAAAGGCTAGTCACTGTGACCTTTTTACCTGTGCTGGATTATGGTGATTTGTTATATATGAATGCACCTGCCAATTACCTGAGCAAGTTAGATGCTGCGTATCACAGTGCACTGAGATTTTTGACAAATTGTAAAGCACTTACGCATCACTGTACCCTGTATACCAAGGCGGTTATGCCATCACTTACTGTACGGAGGCTCAGTCACTGGTACTTTTTCATTTACAAAGCCATGTTGGATAAACTACCATCTTATATCTGCTCCCTGATCTCTCTGCGAATTGAAAGTACTTATTGCCTGAGATCGCATGCTGTGGTTTTATTAAATGTGCCAAGTGCTAGGACTGTCTTAGGGAAGAAAGCTTTTAGATGTGCAGCTCCACTAACATGGAACAGTCTGCAAAAAAGAATGGAAAATTACCAAGCTAGTACCACTACATGTTTTTAAAGCTCGGTTGGATGCTACAAAATCAGATGCTGTTGGTACCTGTACTTGTGGTTAAATATGTAAATTGTAATCCCTGTACATTTTGCTGTATGATGTCCTTTTGTTGTTCTGTTGTTTATGTCTTCTTGTGGAACCTACTGCTGCAGGTCTCCCTTGAAAAAGAGATCATTGATCTCAATGGGATTTTACCTGGATAAATAAAGGTTTTGAATTTGAATTTGAAACTCCCCAAAAATATGGCTTGAGTTCAGAGGCAAACATGAGGGTTCATTTCAAGTAAATATTTAATGTTTGATGAAGAACTTTGTTCTTTATTAAACATGGATATCAGGGGAATGATTTCAATGACATGTGGTTCAGTATCAAAAGATATGGACATTTTTCGTTTTAATTTACTTTTTTAAAATTGTATTTATAACCTTTATTCAACCAGATAAAAGCATTGAGATACAATCTAATTTTCAATGCTGACCTGGCCAAGAAGGCAGCACCGTTACACATAACACATAACACAAACATATAAAATATAGAGAACATAACTAAGAAAACAAAAGACGAAAAAGCAGTCACTACATTGTACACATTAGGACAGTAAGAAAGGTACACTACTTATTACTGCAAGAGCAGCTGGTGGTAAGGACTTCAGACAACTTCAATTTAAAACATGCTATTGAGACAAGTGCCCTCAGTTTTAGGCTTGATTGAAGGTCATTCCAAGACCAAGGACCATAATAAAAAAAGACTCTTTTTTCCAGCCTCAGTCCGCACTGCAGGTACCTGGAACCGTATCCCGGCACTGGATGTGAGGTTGTAAGAGTCAAAAACTGGGGCAAATCTGGCACATATGTGCAGTGGAAGCTTACCTAAATGGCTTTATACATTAATAAAAACCAACATTAATAAAAATCAATAGCCTAACTGGATGGTCCTCATTTACTATGCGTAGGATACGCCCATCCAGTTAGACTATACAGTTTGCAATAATGAGTCTTATAGGGTGCATTTGATATACACTGAACAAAAATATAAGTGCAACACTTTTGTTTTTGCTCCCATTTTTCATGAGATGAAAAAACATTTTCTATATACACAAAATAACCATTTCTCTCAAATATTGTTCACAAATCTGAAAAAATCTGTGATAGTGAGCACTTCTCCTTTGCCAAGATAATCCATCCCACCTCACAGGTGTGGCATATCAAGATGCTGATTAGAGAGCATGATTATTGCACAGGTGTGCCTTAGGCTGGCCACAATAAAAGGCCACTCTGAAACGTGCAGTTTTGCTTTATTGTGGGGGTCTGGGGGGGTCCGAAAACCAGTCAGTATCTGGTGTGACCACCATTTGCCTCACGCAGTGCAACACATCTCCTTCGCATAGAGTTGATCAGGTTGTTGATTGTGGCCTGTGGAATGTTGGTCCACTCCTCTTCAATGGCTGTGCGAATTCGCTGGATATTGGCAGGAACTGGAACACGCTGTCGTATACGCCGATCCAGAGCATCCCAAACATGCTCAATGGGTGACATGTCCGGTGAGTATGCTGGCCATGCAAGAACTGGGATGTTTTCAGCCTCCAGGAATTGTGTACAGATCCTTGCAACATGGGGCCGTGCATTATCATGCTGCAACATGAGGTGATGGTCGTGGATGAATGGCACAACAATGGGCCTCAGGATCTCGTCACGGTATCTGTGCATTCACAATGCCATCAATAAAATGCACCTGTGTTCGTCGTCCATAACATACGCCTGCCCATACCATAACCCGACCACCACCATGGGCCACTCGATTCACAACATTGACATCAAAAAACCGCTCACCCACACGACGCCACACACGCTGTCTGCCATCTGCCCTGAACAGTGAAAACCGGGATTCATCCGTGAAGAGAACACCTCTCCAACGTGCCAGACGCCATCGAATGTGAGCATTTGTCCACTCAAGTCGGTTACGACGACGAACCGGAGTCAGGTCGAGACCCCGATGAGGACGACGAGCATGCAGATGAGCTTCCCTGAGACGGTTTCTGACAGTTTGTGCAGAAATTCTTTGGTTATGCAAACCGATTGTTGCAGCAGCTGTCCGAGTGGCTGGTCTCAGACGATCTTGGAGGTGAACATGCTGGATGTGGAGGTCCTGGGCTGGTGTGGTTATACGTGGTGTGCGGTTGTGAGGCCGGTTGGATGTACTGCCAAATTCTCTGAAACGCCTTTGGAGACGGCTTATGGTAGAGAAATGAACATTCAATTCACGGGCAACAGCTCTGGTGGACATTCCTGCTGTCAGCATGCCAATTGCACGCTCCCTCAAAACCTGCGACATCTGTGGCATTGTGCTGTGTGATAAAACTGAACATTTTAGAGTGGCCTTTTATTGTGGCCAGCCTAAGGCACACCTGTGCAATAATCATGCTGTCTAATCAGCATCTTGATATGCCACACCTGTGAGGTGGGATGGATTATCTCGGCAAAGGAGAAGTGCTCACTTTCACAGATCTTTTCAGATTTGTGAACAATATTTGAGAGAAATGGTTATTTTGTGTATATAGAAAATGTTTTAGATCTTTGTTTGTTTGTTTGTAGCCTATATTTAACCAGGTGAAAGCCCCTTGAGATCAAAAGATCTCTTTTTCAAGGGTGACCTGCAGGACATTAGTTACACATGTAACATAAAAACAACAGAACAACAATAAGGATGACATACAACATAATGTGCAGGGTACAGTTTACAAACTCTATTTACAGAGACAGGTACCATGAATATCAAACAGCATGTCAGCCAGCTGAGTTTTCTTTGAGTTCATCTCATGAAAAATGGGAGCAAAAACAAAAGTGTTGCATTTATATTTTTGTTCAGTGTATAATATAACGCAGTGCAGCATGGTAGAGTGGGTCAAGTTTGACCAAAACAGTGGGACAGGCAAATCTATAAATGGTATCACTGTAGTCCAGCTGGGACAGGAATAAGCCAGAGACCAAACTTTTACGGGATGAAGTTGAAAAACAACATTTAAGTCTGAAAAGGAAGCCAAGAGCGGATTTCAACTTATTTGTTAGAACTTCAATATGGTGTTTAAAGTTCAGATTACTGTCCAACCAAAAGCCCAGATATTTGTAGGTATCGACAAACTCAACAGAGACGCCATCAAGGGTGTCAATGGAGAGGCAAGAGGATGCTGACTTGGGAGCAAAAAGCATTGCTTTGGTTTTCTTACCGTTCAATAGCAGTTTGGAATCAAGAAGTGCATGCTGCATCGTGATAAAATCTGATTTTAAATTGGAAACGGCCATATCCAGAGAAGGAGCACATGAGTATACAATAGTGTCATCAGCATACATATGATAGGTAGAAAATTGCATCCGATTACAAATATTGTTTACATATAATAAAAAGAGCAAGGGCCCCAAAATAGAGCCCTGTGGAACTCCCTTCTCCAAGGTGACAGGGTCAGAGACAGTACTAACCCAACCTGACGCATTGAGTACGGTCGGTTAGATAACTCTGAAAAAAGCAAATGGCATTATGACCGAAACATGTAACACCTATTATCTCCTCCCTTCCTATTTTTATTTGTCATAGCAAACAGGGTATACCGCCCACTCGGAGTCTGATCACCTAAAAGCAGAAGTTTAAGTTAGCTGGTGACTCAGTGAGTCCCTACAATCCCTCTGGGGTTTCGATGGCGGTCTTATGTGGGTTGCTGGCAATGAGACAAGTCTCATTATGTGGAAAATCACACTGGCCCAGACGATTTCATGCCAGGCGATAAGACAGTCGCGTTGTCTTTCTATGCAATTTAATCGTCTACGAGACAATTGGAAACAACAGAGGCACCTCAGAGATCACGGCGAGAGTCGAGCAAATTGGACAGTTGGCTTTTCAGGTCTGTATTGAATGCTCTGTAAAGTTTTAATGTGCCCAGAGTGGGGAGGGAAGAGGCAGTTCAGAAAAATATATCATAACACACATGGCGGACACATTTATATCCCTACACTCATAATCTCCTCCTGCAGACATTAAAAGGGAAGAAAATAAATTGATAAATATATTGAACTATTCCTTTTATCAAATATCCATCCCTCGTGAGAGCACATCTCATCTGCCTAAAAGTGAGAGTATGGATGGTTAAATAGCTATTATGATTGAAATGTCCAGACATTAAAACCCAGAGCAAACTTTATCCCAGCACTTAAAACAAATGTAAAACCATCATTAGAGGAAGTGGTCGTCCCACAAATTGAGCTGGCTTCAAGTAGCCTGCGGACCTAAAATTGTATCCTAACCAGGATCAAAACGACTACTAGCAAAAAATCCACGGAAGAGCTGCCAGCGCCTAAATCATTCATCAGCTGTGAAATATTAAGGAGCTATAAACCAGGGTGGGGAGGAGAGGGAGGGGGTGACCTGTAACTTAAACTGAGCTGAAGAGCCTGTGGCTAATTAAGAACGGAGGGAGAGAGAGGAGAGGAAAGAGACAGAGAGGAAGGGTGAGGTAGGGGGAGGAAAGTAAGAAGGAAGTTGAGACATACATGAGGAATAATGAGGTGCAGAAGAGAATAAGGAAAAGCATTTAAAAAGAAGGAAATGCTAAGAGAAAATTACATTCTTCATATATGTCTCATGAGCGCATAGACCTGTGATCGGGTAATTAATGGGTAGTATCTGTGAATTCTATAACAGTAGGTTTTTTTTTAGTTGTCTGTACCTGAATGATGAAAATCACTTACAGAGCAGAACATGCAATCATTCTTCAACCATGTTTTCACACCTCTCTTCTTAAAGATTACACATCAGTCAGTGTAGCCACAGAGCTATGACATCTCTGCCTTAGATTTACTCTTCTCTTTATTAAAGTGGCTATCACTGTCAATACCCATTTCTTCCTTGTTTAATTAAAGTCAATTTGCTTTTGCTGCCACTCGAAACCAAGACCTACTATACAATGGCTGTTAGTATTAGAAATATAAGAGTTCTCATGAACTTGTGATCTCAATTATATAGTTTGGCAAGTGCAAGCAGAAAATAATTAAATTAATTCATTTGTGTCAAGGGTTGTTCTTAATTGCACTTTAAAAGCTTGTTAAAGCGTTGAAATGAAGTTATCCACCATTCCTGGTGCGCTCTTCTACTCAAACATCTTCCAGTTGGCGCCACAGAGGTCAGGGCCACAGCTTTGGTTGGACAAGGTGCAGAAAACCTACAGGAGAGTCCTCTATGCACAGTGACAGGGTGCCAATAGCCTGATGCAGCCCATAGAGCCACGGAGCAAACGTGCTAAATCAACAACCACAACCTGTCAGATGCAGAGGAAACTGACAGCTGCGATGCCACTAACGGGGGTGTACACAAAAAAGAAAAAGAGAACAGAAGAAAAGAGAGCTCACAAGGAAAAGAGGAGAGGCCTCCAGCTGCCCCTACCTAACCACGACTACAAAGAACATGTCTTTCTCAAGCAGCCCAATTCAATCACAAAACCTATCAATACAAAAGTGTAGAGCTGCTCAAATGGGTTCAGAGCCAAATTCCAACATGGCTCTGTCCGTGCACTGGTACACTGTTGAAGTATTAGTCCTTTCAAATTGCTCTTGTTTTTTGGTTGAATCAAAACATGACTGGTCTTGCTCTACACAAGAACAGAAAGTCTGTTTAGGTAGGAAACATATTAGTCTTGCAAACTTTCTATCCCACTGTTTTTTGTATCAATGTGTGGTTTGGAATACACTTAAGAATAAGGACTGTTGAGGTACATCATTCCACAGCTTGTCCTCTAATAGAAATGTATAGAGGAACATATTGTAAGCTATAATTATATCCATGGCAGATTGCCTAAATCAAGATGTAAATGAACTTGTTTACTTACTGATTGGATACATACAGCGCAGGGAGGTGATGAGATGCAGAACCCGGATGTTGCATTAAGAACTCCCACAGTGTCTGTGTAATTTCTAAAGTGTCCAACAATTAATCCGTTTTGAAATGTTTGTTTTTGGTACGGTTATCTGCAATTTGTTTAGCCTTTGTTTTATGAGGATTCATCAACGAGGCCATGTTTGAACAATAACTTAATGTCTTGCACATCAATCTGAGAAATGTTAAGCTGTTGACTGTCATAAAAATGGATAAAATGAAAGATCTTGTCTGTCTGCTAAAGGGCTCAACTCAACTATGAATCACACTTTCCATTACATTGACATTTTCATTTGTAACTCTCAGTTGAGAATAAAACTAGATTAATGTGTGTTTCTTCTTTTTTGGGATGCATTGTTTGCATTAGTATGTCTGCATGTCTGTCTGCATTTGTCTGTTTATTCTTTAGGTAATTACCAGGGTATCAGTAAAATATAGGCACGGCATTGTTAATGGTCTAAAGATGAGTCTGAGCTAGGAAAAAACACCACTATAGATTGTTGTAATAATATTGTTTTAACATAATGTATATGAAGTTAAAGTACAAAAGGCACAGACGGTTCCGTCTTCATACGCAGCCTAAATCAACACTAATGTAACCTACAAAGCAGCACACATTCCAGGAGAATTTCAAGATTTTTATGCTAGTTAATGGACCTTGTTCAACTAAAACTTGCCATGTGAAGCAAGAAGCGATTTATTTTTCTATGTTCACCGCCCTCATTTTCCTGGTGGCCAATTAACAGGGTTTCAGGGTGGCAGCAAAGGAAAATATGACTGCATCGTTATCTAACAAGGACAAGAGATGGAGCAGCAGGTGCTGCGACCCAAAGCCAACATGACAGGACCAATATCAAGAAGATCACTATACAAACCCACATACAGTATGTACACCGAATAGATTTTCAGAAAATACAGTTCAACGTATTCCTGGGTCAACAACTTGTAAAAAAAAAAAAGGATTAGATTCAGGTGTGTGTGTGTGTGTGTGTGTGTGTGTGTGTGTGTGTGTGTGTGTGTGTGTGTGTGTGTGTGTGTGTGTGTGTGTGTGTGTGTGTGTGTGTGTGTGTGTGTGTGTGTGTGTGTGTGTGTGTGTGTGTGTGTGTGTGAGAGAGAGAGAGAGAGAGAGAGAGAGAGTGTGATAGCGCAAGGGTTTGTGTGAATGAGAAAGAGATAAGGTAGTTGTGTTACTTATTTACCACCTAGAGATCGATGTCAACCACTAACAACCACACATTTAGTAACAACCTATCCACTTTCTACAAAAATAACACTTTCTACCCTTGCTTTAGTCCTTGCAGTTTTTCTCTCTGGATCTTATTAAAGTCTTACACAACTGCGGCAAACATCACAACAGCTGGAGAGGGCCACAGTGAGAAGCAGGAGGGGTGTGAAATGAACCGTATCTTAATTAAAAACTGCCTGGTTGAGGATATGGGTGAAACCAATGATCTTGACCAGTGTTTCCATTAAATAAAAGGCTTGTCCTAATATGTGCAGGGCCATCCAGCGCAGCACACCCATCTTCATTCTCATCCAAAAATGGTGCACACATAACATGCCTCTATAACTACTTTGTCAACTGTTATTTACGCAGGCAAACAACACTTGATACGCGAGTCTGATGTTGCTTGCTGATGATTGATTTTGTATCCAAGGATTATATCGGGCCGGATTTAGAACTGGTGATGGTATCGGTTTGGGGTTATTACAAAACTATGAAAACCACAGCACGCTATGGTGACAGATGGACAGACAGATTTACTGAATGACCGAGGCCTGCAACATTCTGGCCTGATCATCTGTGTGCATGTGGGCGTACAGTCCATAGATGGTGTGTGTGCATGTCTGAGAAGTGTGAGGGACTTGCAAGGAGAAAAGGAACACACTGGTCACGGTATTTGTGTAACATTACAGAAAGTGGAAGAGAGAGGAAAGAGATTTACACAAACAATTTCTGAACTTCAAGTCAGAGAACATTATTGTTGTTGCTGTGTGATAGTGTTCTACGTCGTTGATTAATGACCACTGGCACCCAACCCACGCCCTCTGGCCTGCACTGTGGAGCCATTACACAGAGATCTATTAGAAAAATGGCACTGAGAATGAATGGAGTGGCTCCCTGCGTCCTATTAATTAAGCAGGTTGTCCATTGAGCTCTGGTGGCAGCCATATTAAATGAAACCCTAATGTCATAAATCATAAAGTCCGTCTCACGTGCTTGTGCAAACCAACACACCCCAGAAAGATGAAATACACATGTGCATGCTTGCACACATACCGCGCACATACACACTTCCTCTCTGTCTTTGGCTGACCTGATTAAGACTCCATTTAGCCGAACCCAGCCCAGTTCAGCAGAGCCAAGACAAACTCATTTTACAGCGTTTAGTCACATGCATTTTCTTTGGGAGAATGTTTTCCGTTTCTATATCTAACAAATGTATATAAAAGCTGTACAGTATGCATACACGGCAGCATAGTAGAATCCATTCTTGGGTGCCTTCATCAAGTGATACAAAATTAGGGGTTACAACCATCTGTGGTATCATGGTTGGCATCATGTACTGATTCTTCTGTACCAGCATATTTTGTATTAAAAAATAGTTGTAAAAGCCTGAAGGCAAACCTTATGATAATAACATACAGGGATAGGCAAACAGACAGCCTATGATATAATACACTTAGTAATTAAGTCTGTGTGACCCCATGTGGCTACAGAATGTGTGATTGTGCTTGATATTCTCTGATCCATGTATGCATAATAAACCTCCCCATGTTAGCACTAATCAGGAATCATCCCATTACGTTTTGTAATGATGGCCAGCTAATGACTGCTAACATGACAAGATGTAATAACCTTAAAACAAAGAAACACACATTAATACTGGCTCAGAACTACATGTGAGCAGTGTTGGGCAAGTTACTTCCAAAATGTAATATATTACATATGACGTATTACTGTCTTTTGAAAGTAATAAGTTACATTACAATATTACTGTCTCTGAAATGTAATGAGTTAAACTACTTTTGAGTTACTTTTGAGTTACTTTCACCAAAATAACTGCAAAAGAAAGGCTAGGTATTTTAAATGCTAAAATGTAGTTTAGTGCAGCTCATTATACATCCAGTGAAGGGCAATGTGGTTTAGCATAACCACTGTGTAGGCTACTAACAACTTTTATTACACGGCTTAGTTGAATACTCGATTCTGATTGTAAATTCTTAACATGTGACACGTTGTTAATACAGTAGTACAGACCACTGTCAAGGACTATAATGAAGGTTGCTAAGGAAGATCCAGAAAGAGAAAGGAAAAGAGGTTAAAAGACGGAGCGCTGGACATCAGATAAACCACCAGAAGAAGGCAGACAGGAAGTAAACAATAACAGGACACAGAATGGGCTCTGTAGTTTGTTTAGTTTATGGCCGTGTACAGGCCCAGTTCCAGAACAAAATGACTCAGGGTGCATCTGGGGTTACAGGGGTAATAGGGAGTAGGTTTACATGAGCAATAGTGGCCGGCAACAGCAAGGAAAAATAGCATTGATGGTCCCCAATGAACAGATTATGGCATTTGTTATGTTTTGAAGCCAAGCAAGTGAGAACATTTCAAGTGAGTTAAAAGTGCAATCCTGAAATATTTCATATAGTCCAAAGTGGACAATGGCAAGGAAAAGCACAAAAGCTTCAAAACTGTACTGATAAAACAAATGAGAACAAATTGTAAATCAAGGCAAATATGATTTGAACCAGCTCATGGTTTGAAATGGCAAACATTGAAAAGCAAAAGTATTATTAAAACCATGTACTAAATCATCACCTTGGTCCCATCATATACTCTGGGAAGAGAATATTTACTGTGCTTGAAAACTGGTATCACATGATGATGTGATACCAGTTTTCAAGCACAGTAAATGTGAGGTTGACTTTGTGAGCTGGAGAACATTTCAGCTGCAACATCAGCTTGTTGATAAGCTTGGGATATGAGATCTTTTTGTAGCCATTCGTGGTGAAGGCATCTGTGCTATTGTATGCATTATTTTTGACCCAACATCTCTACAGGCATGGCAGAATATGGCACTATTTTCACATGAATATTCCATTGTCTATTTTTATACCACGAGCTGCAAAATGATCGCCTAACCCCACTGTACATGCGGGTACTTGTTTAGATATACCTGGGCAGGCTCTGTTTTGCAGTGGTATCCTGGCACCTGCGGGCTGCAGAGGGGCGGCGTAGTTTCCGGCGACAAAGACTGCTGCTCCGGGGGCGAGTCAGGCGGGAGTAAGCTAGTGTCCACAACGGAGGGTAACGTGATGTCCCCATCTGACCTGTTGCTACTGTCTGCAGTAGATTCAGTGTTGCTGGCGTTTAGTGATGGTTACTTTAACCATTTTCGTATAAATGATTATCCTCAGATGTGTGTCACTGCTGTGGAAGCACTTTGGAAATGATGCACGCGCAGCGGAGCAGGTCACGCGCACCTGACACAATTTGTTGTTTGTATTTTTCGCTCCGTTCTCTTTTTTGAATAGAGGGTGCATAACATTCAACTGCCCCGAAGATCCCGACGCTAAGCCTGAAGGGTAAAACACACCAGGTTTACTAATCTACCCGCACAATTTGTCTCCGGTGTCCGAATGTCTCGCTATGTTAGTACATTCTTAAAAAACAAAACACCATTTCATTTCGGGTTAAAATGTGTTGTAACTGCGTTACTGAGCATTGTAACGGGTACTATATTACCCATATTTCATTAGTAATGCGTTACATTACTTCGTTACAGCAAAAAGTGATATATTACTGTAACTCCGTTACTTTTGTAACGCGTTACACCCAACACTGCATGTGAGTGGGTCAAGGCATCAACCAAGCCAGATTGTGCCCCACCAGAGGCCTTTAGTGTTGGCGGAGATTACACCCTGAATCCTTCTGTCCACAATGCAATCACAATTCCAAGATACATCAGATAACATCATCACCATGGCTGTAACCGGGAATTAAAAACTGCCAAGATTGTTATTGCAGTTTAACAACCAGACAAAGTGCATTGTCCACTGAATTGGCACATCATAGTGATTCTATTGACACAACCTATTGGGTTGACCTTTCTGTCAGTGGCTGCTTTGAGTGAGCACTGCAAGGCTTCAAAAGGGACATCTCACAATGAGGGAGCAGTTTAGAAAGTTCTTACCTCGTCATTTAGATGAGAGAGATGGGAATGAGTAATCACAATTTCAGTCTAATATGATGTAGTGGGAAACTCACAGTGTAATCAAAATAACTTCATTACAAAAAGTGTGAATTATCTAAGGCTTAATATGCATTTACTTTAATTTCAGCTATGCTTAAGGGGCTCCTTAAAAGAGATTCTGATAAAACATTTAATAAACATAATACATTTATTCATTGTTATGTTTCCAAATGTTGGTTTTCTTTTTTATAAGATGTTGACAAAATGTCAAAAACAAGGGATAACTAACTTAAAATGAATAATGGTCAAGTAATCAATGGTGAGAGTGGAAATATAATTTGTATTAAAATAAATAATGAATTGAACTAAGTCAGATAGAAATACATTGGACAGTGAGTGACCTAGAGTCATCAGCAGGAGAGTGCAATACAACATTGCCAATGGGTTGGATGGAGCTCAGTTTACAACATCACAGCATCCATTATCATCAATTAAACTGGTGGCCTGTAGGCTCGCACTCACACACAGCATTCAGTCAATAAATGGATCATTACAGGGAAAGTAATGAACTAATTGGAAACAGCCAGAGGTTTGCATTACGAGAAGGGAGTCAGGAGAAATGGGAGAGGTGGGACAGAACAGGAAAAGATGTAAGAGAAGGGGGCAGGGGGTCAGTAAAAGATAAATAGATTCAGGAACTTAAGCCAGAAATGTCCCAAAACACACTAGAATTATACTTTATATTATATGATTATTCTTCAAAAAAAATAACTCTAAATCAGGTAAAAAGCTGTGAAGGTCCGAAAGAAGAAGTACAAAAAGACTACAAAAGTTGTATATATACTACTTTTATTTATAGATCATTGTTTTCTCCCTTACTTGAGATGAGGTGCATTATTATCTCAGATCATTCATCTTGTGTTTAATAAGCACTAATGTAACATCCCCAAGCACACCTAAGAGGGGATAACATTTGATTATCTCCATTAAAAAAGTAATTGTCAAGGTAAAAGCAAATTGAAATGAAATTGAATAATGGAGTAGTGTTAATGCCCTTCCGTATTACTACTACTAAGTCAGAACCTCTTATTTAACATCGTAGACATACCCCCGTGTCTAGAGAACCCCCCTTATGTCCCTATAGACATATTTGTGTCCTTAAATTTTACCCTGAAAAGATCAGTGTCATCTCCCAACTTAGTTTTTCAGATGTCATTTATTTTTTCGACAAATTTGCTATTGGCAATTGTCTTTGGCTATTGCTTTTCTGGTTAAGAAATGTCCACTGTTTGCTGCTGAGCAGGCACAGACACGTTGTGTGTCAAACATGCAAAGAAGTAAGAAAGTGAGAGATTAGGCAAGACTGAAGGAGAGGGAGAGGGAGAATAAGAGCAAACTTAAAATTGGCCATAAATTCAAAAATCGATTGAATAATGGAGCAGTTAATGGCCAGTCTAATTATAACCAGGCCTGCCATTAGCGGATGCTAGCAGACGATGTGCCACAGCTGGAAGAACGCTGTCTCTACACAGCCTAGAGGACTGACAGTGGCTTCAAACACACATGTACATGCATGCAACACATCCAGGAACATCTGCCTGCTGTATTACACATAAAGGAAATGGTGAAATGTCTACAAGAGCTGCCATCACAACTGGCTTTAAATATAATGTATACAAAAGGAACTCCCTATTATGCCATATTTTAAGTCCCCAGGCTTCATTGGGCCCGAGGTGCCCTGATCCTAACCTTATTACCACCACGTCAACAGGTCCTTGTACTTCTTAACCAGAACAATCTAGGCCAAGCCAAGTCAACAGTCACATACGTGCTGTACTTTACTGTGTTTTGCCTTGCATGGCCTCAGATCTACTTCATATAGTAAACAAATCTCTTCACTCAGGTATTTTTCCACAGGCCCTGAAAACTGCAGTCATTAAACCGCTCTTAAAAAAGAATAATCTAGATGCTTCAGTAATGAACAATTACAGGCCCATATCAAACCTCCCATTTCTAGGTAAAATCATTGAAAAAGTTGTTTTTCAACAGTTGAGTAATTTCTTGCATTTAAATAACTGTTTCGATGTGTTCCAGTCAGGCTTTCGTCCAAACCACAGCACTGAGACTGCTCTTGTAAAGGTCTTTAATGACATCCACTTAAACACAGACAGTGGCAGAACTTCAGTGTTAGTATTATTAGATCTCAGTGCTGCGTTTGACACTGTTGACCACAGCATATTACTAGACCGACTGGAAAACTGGGTGGGACTTTCGGAAACAGTTCTGAATTGGTTTGAATCCTACTTAAAGGACAGAAACAACTTTGTTTCTATAGGTAAATACACATCTGAGTTGACAAATATGACATGTGGGGTTCCTCAAGGCTCCATCTTGGGGCCTCTTCTCTTTAACATCTACATGCTACCACTGGCTCAGATAATGAAGAACAACAAAATAAGTTACCATAGCTATGCAGATGACACACAAATTTACGTAACAATTTCACCAGGAGACTATGCTCCAATTCAAACACTGAGTAAGTGCATTGAACAAATCAATGACTGGATGTGTCAGAACGTTCTCCAATTAAACAAAGATAAAACTGAGGTAATGGTTTTTGGAGCCAAGTCAGAACGTATAAAAGTTAGCACTGAGCTTCAGTCTGCAATGTTCAAAACAACAGATAAAGCCAGAAATCTAGGTGTAGTCATGGACTCTAACCTGAGTTTCAACAGTCACATTAAAACAATTACTAAATCAGCCTACTATCACCTAAAGAATATATCTAGGATTAAAAGACTAATGTCACAGCAGGATTTGGAAAAACTTGTCCATGCTTTTATCTTCAGTAGACTCGACTACTGCAATGGTGTCTTCACAGGTCTCACTAAAAAATCTATTAGAAAGCTGCAGCTAATTCAGAACGCCGCTGCTCGAGTCCTCACTAACACTAAGAAAGTGGATCACATCACTCCAGTTCTGAAGTCTTTACACTGGCTTCCTGTGTGTCAAAGAATAGATTTCAAAATACTGCTGCTGGTTTATAAAGCACTGAATGGTTTAGGCCCAAAATACATTTCTGACCTCCTGCTAAATTATGAACTATCCAGGTCTCTCAGGTCTTCAGGGACTGGTCAGCTTTCTGTCCCCAGAGTCAGAACTAAACATGGTAAAGCAGCGTTCAGTTATTATGCTCCAAATATCTGGAACAAACTCCCAGAAACCTGCAGGTCCGCTGCAAACTCTGACTACTTTTAAATCCAGGCTGAAGACTTTTCTTTTTGTCGCTGCTTTTAATTGAACTATTCATATCTTAGACTGCACTGTAACTTTTATCCATGTACTTTTTTCTTTTAATGTTTAATTGACTGCACTGTAACTTTTATCCATGTATTTTTTCTTTTAATGTTTATTTTATTAGCTTTTCTTTTTAATGACTGATTTTAAATGCCATTTTCTTAATCTCTTTCATTTTTTGTAAAGCACTTTGAATTGCCTTGTGTTGAAAAGTGCTATATAAATAAACTTGCCTTGCCTTGCCGTGTGTGTGTGTGTGTGTGTGTGTGTGTGTGTGTGTGTGTGTGTGTGTGTGTGTGTGTGTGTGTGTGTGTGTGTGTGTGTGTGTGTGTGTGTGTGTGTGTGTGTGTGTCCTACACTTCTGAGTTTCCAGTTGATGAGAGTGCATCCCTCGGTGTGCTAATCTAGCTCTCATGCGCTTCCTTGGCAATCAGCAGGCTTCAGAGAGCAGAGGTGAAACACTTGATCGATCCCCGTGGCCGCTGGACCACCAGAGGGGTCAGCCATGTCACACCTCAAGGTGACTGAATCATACATATTCATAGGTGCACACACACATACTTGAGAAACACTGATTGCATACGAAGGTTGGTGAGAATTCACAGGCAAGCATGCAAGCTAACACAGAGGACACACACACTTCATTCCGCCCTCATTTTTTAATGCAGTATACCAAAAAAGATCAGTCTATCTAATAGGTCAAGCTAGGAATTGATGTTTTAATTAAAACTTTCAACAGCCTTCGGTCGTGCACTTTAATCTTCTGCACCTAATTACATTAGCAAGGAACAAACACCTGTGTGAAGGTGCTGAAAGGTTTACCTGAAGTTGTATTTTGGTTTCAATGGTCATAACACTCCATGCATTTTTAACTTTCTAAAGGAAAGTCCCGAGGTTGTTTGTACCATAAGTGCTATTGATGTGTGTGGTGTATCGGACTCATACTTGAATACACCTTTGGTAGTAGTTTAAAAAAGTACTGAGAGGATTAACGGAACAGACAGCATAGATGTTTACAGACACAGAGTACAGCACACACATACGTACTGTATAAGGCAAGGCAAGGCAAGTTTATTTATATAGCACTTTTCAACACAAGGCAATTCAAAGTGCTTTACAAAAAATGAAAGAGATTAAGAAAATGGCATTTAAAATCAGTCATTAAAAAGAAAAGCTAATAAAATAAACATTAAAAGAAAAAATACATGGATAAAAGTTACAGTGCAGTCAATTAAACATTAAAAGAAAAAAGTACATGGATAAAAGTTACAGTGCAGTCTAAGATATGAATAGTTCAATTAAAAGCAGCGACAAAAAGAAAAGTCTTCAGCCTGGATTTAAAAGTAGTCAGAGTTGCAGCGGACCTGCAGGTTTCTGGGAGTTTGTTCCAGATATTTGGAGCATAATAACTGAACGCTGCTTTACCATGTTTAGTTCTGACTCTGGGGACAGAAAGCTGACCAGTCCCTGAAGACCTGAGAGACCTGGATAGTTCATAATTTAGCAGGAGGTCAGAAATGTATTTTGGGCCTAAACCATTCAGTGCTTTATAAACCAGCAGCAGTATTTTGAAATCTATTCTTTGACACACAGGAAGCCAGTGTAAAGACTTCAGAACTGGAGTGATGTGATCCACTTTCTTAGTGTTAGTGAGGACTCGAGCAGCGGCGTTCTGAATTAGCTGCAGCTTTCTAATAGATTTTTAGTGAGACCTGTGAAGACACCATTGCAGTAGTCGAGTCTACTGAAGATAAAGCATGGACAAGTTTTTCCAAATCCTGCTGTGACATTAGTCTTTTAATCCTAGATATATTCTTTAGGTGATAGTAGGCTGATTTAGTAATTGTTTTAATGTGACTGTTGAAACTCAGGTCAGAGTCCATGACTACACCTAGATTTCTGGCTTTATCTGTTGTTTTGAACATTGCAAACTGAAGCTCAGCGCTAACTTTTATACGTTCTGACTTGGCTCCAAAAACCATTACCTCAGTTTTATCTTTGTTTAATTGGAGAAAGTTCTGACACATCCAGTCATTGATTTGTTCAATGCACTTACTCAGTGTTTGAATTGGAGCATAGTCTCCTGGTGAAATTGTTACGTAAATGTGTGTGTCATCTGCATAGCTATGGTAACTTATTTTGTTGTTTTTTCATTATCTGAGCCAGTGGTAGCATGTAGATGTTAAAGAGAAGAGGCCCCAAGATGGAGCCTTGAGGAACCCCACATGTCATATTTGTCAACTCAGATGTGTATTTACCTATAGAAACAAAGTTGTTTCTGTCCTTTAAGTAGGATTCAAACCAATTCAGAACTGTTTCCGAAAGTCCCACCCAGTTTTCCAGTCGGTCTAGTAATATGCTGTGGTCAACAGTGTCAAACGCAGCACTGAGATCTAATAATACTAACACTGAAGTTCTGCCACTGTCTGTGTTTAAGTGGATGTCATTAAAGACCTTTACAAGAGCAGTCTCAGTGCTGTGGTTTGGACGAAAGCCTGATTGGAACACATCGAAACAGTTATTTAAATGCAAGAAATTACTCAACTGTTGAAAAACAACTTTTTCAATGATTTTACCTAGAAATGGCAGGTTTGATATGGGCCTGTAATTGTTCATTACTGAAGCATCTAGATTATTCTTTTTTAAGAGCGGTTTAATGACTGCAGTTTTCAGGGCCTGTGGAAAAATACCTGAGTGAAGAGATTTGTTTACTATATGAAGTAGATCTGAGGCCATGCAAGGCAAAACATCTTTGAAAAATCCTGTTGGAATAATATCAAGGCAGCAGGAGGAGGATTTCAGAAGTTGAATAATGTCCTCTAGGTTTTTATCATTAATCTGATGGAATTGTGTCATGATGTCTGAATTGATGTTAAGTGGAGATAGGGACAACACATTTGCTGTTCCTGATGCAGAGGCACTGACTGCTTGTCTGATTTTCTGAATTTTGTCAGTGAAAAAGGAGGCAAAATCATTGCACGCCCTGGTGGATAGAAATTCAGAGGCTACTGACACTGGGGGGTTAGTTAGTCTGTCGACGGTAGCAAACAAGGCACGTGCGTTGTTTTTGTTTTTGGTAATGATGTCAGAGAAGAACGATTGTCATGCGTTTTTCAATTCCAAATTATAAAGGCCAAGTCTCTCTTTATAGATTTCAAAGTGAACCTGGAGATTTGTTTTTCGCCACCTGCGTTCAGCTTTTCGACATTCTCTTTTTTCTGTTTTCACGGTCATGGCCTTTCTCCATGGAGATATTTTCTTGCCAGACACTTCCTTTACCTTAGTTGGAGCAATGGCATCTATAACATTTTAAATTTTTGAATTAAAATGATCTACTAGCTCATTTACTGAGATGTTAGCAGGGGCAAGTGTGGAAGAGAAATTCTGAGTAAACATTTCCCTAGTATTTTCAGTTAAATATCGCTTTGTGGTTACCTCTTTTTGAACATTTTTGTGAACAGAAATAGAGCTCTCAAAGAAAACACAGGAATGGTCAGAGAGTGCAACATCAGTCACCACAACCTTAGAGATATTCACACCCTTTGAGATAATTAAGTCCAGAGTGTGCCCCTTATTGTGCGTGGGCTCCGTCACATGCTGAGTCAGTCCATAGCTATCAAGAACACAAAACAGTTCTTTAGCCCCTCTGTCCTGGGGGTTGTCAACATGGATGTTAAAATCACCAACAATGACTAGACGGTCAAAGTCAATACACACTATAGACAGCAGTTCAGTAAAGTCATCAAAAAAGCTTGCACAGTATTTGGGTGGTCTATAGATATTTAGGAACAAAGCTCGAGAGGAGCATTTCAGCCGAAGGGCCACATATTCAAAAGAATCAAAGTTTCCATACGATGTCTTCCTGCATTGAAGGGAATCATTGAACAGAATAGCAACTCCACCCCCTTTCTTATGCATTCTTTCCTGACTCATAAAACTAAAGTTGGGAGGGGTTGATTCGATAAGAACAGCTGCACTGTTATTTTGTTCAATCCAAGTTTCTGTTAAAAACATAAAATCGAGATTGTGCTCAGTGATAAAATCATTGATTAAAAATGTTTTTCCTGCCAAAGACCTGACATTTAATAAAGCTAGTTTAAGTTTGTTAAACACACTATCAGTCATGTTTTTTGTAACAAGCTGTGGCTGACATGGAATCACTGCTAAATTAGATAAACTCACACAAACGTTTGAGCGCTTCCTGTTTCTATGATTCACCGCTCTTAATCTATTACCTATCAACACAGATATCGGCAAAGCTACTGGCAGGCAGGGCCCCAACATGTCCTGGAAAGAGTTGAGAGTGCCATACGCCCTTGAGCCTGGACCCATCACATATCAGTAAGAGTTTGTTGTGTTTTGTACACACACATCCTTATCAGGCTTCGGAGACTGCAGATGCCCCCTCGAAGGGAGGGGAGGTGGTCGACGTAGGCACGGTGATGGAGACGGGCGAGATGGTGCGGGAGTAGAGGACATGCTGCCACACACACACACACACACACACACACACACACACACACACACACACACACACACACACACACACACACACACACACACACACACACACACACACACACACACACACACACACACACACACACCACACACACACACACACACACACACACACCACACACACCCACACACACACACACACACACACACACACACACACACACACACACACACACACACACACACACACACACACACACACACACACACACACACACACACACACACACACACACAGTGACAGGTTTCATAAAGAGCCTATAGGCATTAAGTGCCTTCCCTGTCAACTGTATGAGCGAAACTAAAGACTTGAAAGACAGTCTAAAATACATTACATTTGTTTGTTTTTTATCAAGAATAAACATAATGAGAAATATTCATGAATACTTTTGGCCATGAATATGTATCTCATATATTAACAATTGTGGAAAACAAAAGTGATGCCAGAAGGGTTCATGTGTTCAGATGCTTGCATCTGTTTCTAATAAGTCCCATTTTTCTGTGTTAGATAATATGGCCTTAAAATCAAATTACTGTTTTTTTTTTTTTTCAAACATCATATTAATCACAGCGCATATGATTTGAAAACATTAGTCATATTATAGAAATTGAAGGTGCATTTAGTCTATTCCACAGACTGTTTTGTAACTGGAAAAGAGCAAAAAAGTAAGTTCCGCAATTACTCAGAGGCATCCAACTGTGTGGCTTCAGTATTACAAAATATATATCAACACGATCAACTATTTGCTGCCTCTGTCTGACAACTGTTATTATCTTAACAAGAAAGCTCCTGCTTGGCAGCACAAGGCGAGATAAAACTCTCCTGAAAAGTATTTTATAGCCCTGCAGTTAAGAGAACTCCTTTGATTGGTTGTCAAGATATTCTTCAGTAGAAGCGATGTGTTATCTGTACTCTGAAAGGTGCACACAAATAAAAAAGGTATCTGATGTGCAACAACGCTTCGTTTTGCTGAGAATTAATGGAAAACACTTTTTTTGTCATAGAATATCCTCAAAAAACTCTTAACCCTGCATGGATATGTATGGTTCCTGCTGGTACGTTTGCAACATCGCAGATGGGACGGTCCATTTATTTTTACTGAGGGTCACATGACCTGGGTTCTTATGAACTGGAATAGGGAGTTGCTCTTCTATGCAAGCTTCTTCTAAGTTTCACACATGTGTTTACACTCACAAAATAGAAAGTTGAGATGAACAGCTGACAACAATAACAATGGAAACAATTTCACTCCTTCCTGTTTTAAACAATGAGTCCAGCAGAGACAAAAGTAATGGGTAGGGAATATAATTAGGACGTTTTCCTTACTGCACTGCTGATTAAGGTACAATTAATTACATGCATCCAAAACGTTTCCTTTTTAGTATTGCCAAACTAATGAGATTTTGTGCAGAGGCGTTACAAAAAGGGAACAGTAGAAGCATGCTGCACTATTGCTCCAGTACCAAGTTAAGTTGTTTGGAAAAGGGAAGCATTAATGGCTGCCAAGGGGCAAAATGGATGGGGATGGAATCATCTGCCCAAGTGACGGTGTGTTCCTTTTAAATGAAGTGTGTGAGATGGTGTGTGTGAGACAGAATAAACATCATCACTCCAGACTGAGGCTCAATGACGTGTAGCTGGCGTGTATAATTTTTCCTACTAGACCTGTTACATTGTGTTAAGTACATTACTCCAGCAGTGTGTTTGTGTTTCATGAGGGAGATAATCTGTTTTAATTAAACTAATATGTGATTTACGTGAAATGCAGAGAAGCAGAACCGTTGTTTATGAGTATAGTGATAGATGATTATCAGAGAGAAGCAAACAATGGGTAAGATATAAAATCATAAAATAAGTGTGTAAGGTAAAATGTATGTTTAACATAATCTGCATTAGATTCAAACAAATTAAAGAAAGCCACACCCGTATTGTCTATATCAGAATACATTGGCAAGAGATTGGACGACTGTGTATTGCACACTTCAAAGTTTGAATAGTGACTTTTAACTGCTAATCCACCACTTTCCCTTGATGTAATATTAAATATTACCTTTATTGAATTGTTTGTAATTCAGATGGCAATTTAAATAATGGCACTTTAAATCAACATGCAAGAAAAGAAGAAAATATATTATACGCAGGGCTGCAATTAAAAAAACTGCATTGAGGAACGATTTAGGAAAGAGGAAAAGAACATGAGCATCAGAGTAAATTCATGGTTTATAAACCCTGTAATTAAGACTTAGTAGTTCCAAATTATGATTATACTAAAAAAAGTTGAGAAGTGCTGTCAAAATAACTGAGCACTAAGGTTTCATTCCATAACCCTTAAGAGTGAAGTTTGTGTGTGTGTGTTTGTTGCAGCAGCTAGACGACAGAAATACCTAATTACAGGGGCTGGGGAGTAGAGGCGGTGGGTGTTTCTCAATGTCGAGGACGCTTCCTTGGTAGGACATGTCCCTCCGAGTCAGGCCTTTCAGAGGCTAGGCAAGAATCCTTCCTTTCATTCGGAGAACGAAGAATGGGACAGGCTAGCAAGTGTGCAGGTGTGCATCATATGAGATTACATTTTCCGCCAAAGATTTTGGAAATTGGTCCGTGCGCAAAGCATTGTGGGGATTTTAAGACCGCGGAGGATACACATGTGCAGCCTCGAAATGTACCGCAACGAAGGACACCGGCCTCGGTAGAATTCCAAGGATCCTGGACATTGGAACAGTTCTTTGGCGGAACTCGATGACGTAGTATCCTTGAAATAGTGGCTCTGAAGGATCCTTCCTTGACATTGAGAAGGAAAAAAAAATGCTGAGTTGCATCCAAAGAACACCATACCTACTATGAAACATGGGGGTGGAAACATCATGCTTTGGGGCTGTTTTTCTGCAATGGCACCAGGACGACTGATCCGTGTAAAGGAAAGAATGAATGGGGCCATGTATCGTGAGATTTTGAGTGACAACCTCCTTCCATCAGCAAGGGCATTGAAGATGAAACGTGGCTGGGTCTTTCAGAATGACAATGATCCCAAACACACCGCCCGGGCAACGAAGGAGTGGCTTCGTAAGAAGCATTTCAAGGTCCTGGAGTGGCCCAGCCAGTCTCCAGATCTCAACCCCATAGAAAATCTTTGGAGGGAGTTGAAAGTCCATGTTGCCCAGCGACAGCCCCAAAACATCACTGCTCTAGAGGAGATCTGCATGGAGGAATGGGCCAAAATACCAGCAACAGTGTGTGAAAACCTTGTGAAGACTTACAGAAAACGTTTGACCTCTGTCATTGCCAACAAAGGGTATGTAACAAAGTGTTGAGATTCACTTTTGTTATTGACCAAATATGTAAATAAATTCTTTAGAAATCAGACAATGTGATTTTCTGGATTTTGTTTTCCTCATTTTGTCTCTCATAGTTGAGGTATACCTAGGATGAAAATTACAGGCCTCTCTCATATTTTTAAGTGGGAGAACATGCACAATTGGTGGCTGACTAAATACTTTTTTGCCCCACTGTATATAAAATGTCAGGTGTCTGCATACGTTGTGTTTGGTGCCGTTTGAACAGTGTTTGGATGTTGTTACCTCAGATAAGAAGTAATACATCCATCATCACCCTAAACATTTATTTTCAAAAGGCAACAAGCAGCCTCACATGATGTATCGCCCTCAGTTAAACTCCCAGGTGAAATGTTGATTGTTTGATGCACATAATAAACCAAGAGGGCATTGCTCTTATATAATAACCAGTGGTTTGCTTTCAGATTCTATTCAGCACACACACCTTCACAAACTGCTGCTGGCCCACTCTCCCTGTGTGTTTTTTTGACTCGCTCTATAGGCTGATGGATCAGATAGACTATCCGTGTCCATTCATCATCTCGGGGTTGTGACACAGCTCTCAGAGGGACAGAGAGGGTAAGCATCGGTGCTGATGTAGTATTCAAAAAGGTGGCTCACCTTTGTTGAGTATCAACAGATGCTTTAGTGGTGAAACCTTTTAAAAGTGTCATGGATTGTCAGTATTATCGCAGTATTTTTGTTAAATATGCTGAACATTTTGATAAATATTGTCCTATTTTTATTTATTTTTTGTTATCTACGAAAACAGATAAACTTACACATTCCAAAAATGGACAATGACTCCACCTGCACATCACTCTTCCTGTTGTGTTATATGCCAGTTTGTAATCATTGCATCTTCATTATGTTTGCTAGCAACCTTTCTCTGTGATGAACATTACATTCTCTCCCTCTCTTAGCCATACTTCATTAACCAGAAGGATTTGTTTGTGTATTTTGTAACCAGTGGTTGACCAGGGAGCCTGATTGATGGCTGCATGGGGTGAACTCATAGCAGTGGAGATGATTTAAAGGACCTGTCTCCGAGGTGACCATTATCTCCATCCCACAGACTGGTGAGGTTGTCACAGTGACAGAAGTGCCCCTCCATTTAGAGATGTGGGAGCAGACGGACCCATATCAGATCTTTCTCTTTTCTTCCTCAGTCTCATCTTTAAAGCTTATTAATTATATGCATATTTTGTATGATGCAATTATCCAATCTGAAAAGTAACAATATAATATATATTTTACTGTGTTTTCAGAAGACTGATTATAAACATGTCCAAACCAATGTGGATTTACTATATACACAAAATAAAAAAGGACTGACAAGAATCCTGGAGTTAACTTGGCATATTTTGTAGAAAAATAAATATTTAGTGTAAGGGGAAAACAAAGGGAAGTGGTCAAATAAGAGACAAAACAGAAAGGGGGGTGGATAGAGAAATAGAGGGGCTGGATTTGAATGAAGACAAGAGCAGAGGATTACAAATAGATTGGGAAAGGCAGCCTTGTGTAATGGTGAGACATAGTACAGTTTGGCAGGGAGCTCGGATGGGGGCAATTAGGAGAAACCATGGCCATCACTCTCATTAGGCTGGTGGGTGGGTGAGGAGGGGGGGGGGGAAGCGAGAAACAACAGAGGGAATGGAAGAAACAAAGGATTGGAGTTTAACTCTGACCAATGTTCCTGGCATTATAACGTGGTATCTTAACATCATGTCGTTTTCCCCACCTTCCCATCTGTCATTACCACCTATTTCAATCAACCTTTTTGGATCAATGTCTTTCTCCTATCATTACTCTTCTCATTCCTACTTCCTTCTGCCTGCGGTATCCATGCTCTTCATTAAACCCCCCTATCCACTACTGCATATGTATGAAAAAAATATCCTTCTTGTCTCTCACTCTATTTTCAATCCTTTCTCTTCTCAGTCGTTGTTGTTATCACCCCCTTTAAGATTAGAGGATGTTTGTGTTTCGCATGCCTCTCCTCTTGACATTTAGAATAACCACAGGGAGCGAACCTTGTACAACTTTAAGCTTTTGTAACTCCTGGTGCTCGAGGACGGTTCTTTGACAGGACTTGTGTTGCGTGACCACTCTCTGAAAGTACAGGAGTCTTAGGGGGACTTGAAAATAACCACATCCCATTTGATGTACAACTTTTTTCTAAATTGTCAAATTTAGAAAATAAAGCACAAATAATAAATAAATATCTCTTCTAACTGATGGCTTTTTAGCCTTCCCTAAGCCTTCAGAATTTAACTTGTTTTTGGAATCAAAGAAAACAAGAAACAAAATGTTTCATTTGGGGGATACTTTGTGTGACTGAGATAAAAGACAGCGAGGCAATTAAGGAGATTTGAGACAAGCTGAAGTACTTAACAGTAAATAGTATGGACACAAAAGGCTGGCGCGGCCTTGCTTGCACTGACAGAATGACATTGAAACAACAATAACTAAATAACAACTCCAATTAGTAAAAATCCTGACAAGCGTGTCCATTCATCTTTGCATTGACTTGATATGTAATGGTGCCATGAAAATCTGGTCCTTGTCCGATGTGGTTGAACCATAATTCCTGTTCTAAACTGCAGTGACAGAATGTGCCAAATGATATTAGCAAGACAAATTCCTGAGTTAAAAAAAGTGCATGATTTTTTGGTTGAAAGGGGTGGCAGTTATCAAGCATAAATGTGGTGAGTTTTTCATAATAAGAAATTAGATTTACACTTGAAACATGTCACAGGTCTTACACACAGTTAGAACAAGGAGTGGCTTTAACCCTCTGCCCCTTTGTATGCTAACAGACGAAGCAGATAAACATAGTTGGTGGAATAGACCCTTCCATTCATGTTCACTCGCACGTTGACTTCAACTCACTAGTGCAGTGTCCATTTAAAAAGTTGACTGTTAAAAAAAGAGCCATTTAATTGGCCTCTCTGGTATTGCTGCAGCTTTCCCGATAACAACTCATTAAAACAACTTCACACGCGACACTGCTGTATTGTATTTTGTATATTGTAGCAAGTGATGGAGAGCCATACACATACAGTAACGCACTTCTAATGAATATGCCCAGTAGAGCTCCAAGGCGTCCACTGATCAGTTCCTTGGGTCTTTTGCAATATACCTTCCAAGTGTGAATTTGATCCAAGTTGATGCAAAAAAATAAAATGTAAGGAAAGACAGAGACTTTTTTTCTAATAGAGATATGAGATGTTGGATTAATTGCCCTGCAGCTAGCCAAGGTTCATGACCAGGTCAATTCATTCTAGGCAGTGTCAATGTCTGACACCAGCTGGATTCATGCCTGTGTGTGTGTGTGTGTGTGTGTGTGTGTGTGTGTGTGTGTGTTGTGTGTGTGTGTGTGTGTGTGTGTGTGTGTGTGTGTGTGTGTGTGTGTGTGTGTGTGTGTGTGTGTGTGTGTGTGTGTGTGTGTGTGTGTGGTGTGTGTGTGTGTGTGTGTGTGTGTGCGTGCGTGAGTGCTAGAGTGCGTGAGTGCGTGCTAGAGTGCGTGAGTGTGTGCGTGCGTGAGTGCGTGCGTGGGTAATAACAAGACTAAGTGAAGTCTAAGTGGATAAGGAAAATCACGCGCATAAATAAATGTCTTGAATTTCAATCAAGATAGATAATATGAGTCTCAGAGTGTTCAATTACCATTAATTGAACATTAGTCTCTGCCTACCATAGATTGTAACCCCCAAGATCCCACTCTCCTGTTTCTGAGACTCTGCAGTCCCTTTCCGCTTCCCTGCAGTCGTAATAAATAACAAATATTAAAAAAAGAGTTCTCTGCATGTTATCCATAAAAAAAATGGATTCCTGAGGGCAATGACAGGGTGGGAGACCCTCCCTAGCCTCTTTTTAATATGAGCCATAAAATGTGGGCCATGGCATAACCACACTTTGATGTCTGTGGTGAATAATGCATGTGGACGGGGCCCCAGGCTAGCCACAGTTCCAATGTGTGGTCACTGTGATGGGGCCAGAGATGTGAAGGAAAGCTCAGCTAGGGTTTCACCTGGCATTAAGGGTTATCTGAAGTCAGCAAGAGCAGTAGGGATCCACTTGAAACCAGGGTTTATCTAACTGACATGTAGTCAGATTTGAGAATGGCAGTGTGAGTGTCCCCAGATTAAGGATAAGTGGTTTTGAATGCAGGTTAAATCCCCTCAGGAATCAATGGGGAAGCCCATAGTGACACCCACAATTCCTTCTTTACTTATCTATTGGTGATGCAGCTGAGGCTTCTTGAGATGACAACTCAGAATGCTTACTTAATGATTAAGATGATAATAACTGTGTTTTTAGAAGCAACATAAATAGCATTAGCAATAATTTGGTTCATGTTAATGGTAATACAAAGGATCATGGTGTTGATAGCAAAGGAATTAAATTGTATTGAGAACAGTAGGCACAGCATTGCTTTTTTTATTTAGGTTTGCTACATAGATTAAATAGGTTGTTGCTTAAATTGCAAGGCATGTCTGGTCATGTGACTCGTCTGCCTCATTAGCTTGCCAATCGTAGCATGTGTTCAATTCAGTAGATGCTGTTATGAATGACTCCCCATTAGCTTTCTACCCTATTCTCCACTCCCATTTGAATATGTTAATTAAAAAGACAAATGGATAAGATATATTTGAATGAGAAGCCAACTTCATAAACTCATTGTAGCAATGCCGTGCATTTAATGTGTCAGTGTTTGTCTGCTTTTTGAGATGGCAAAACAAGAACAAATTTGAATGATATCTTATATTGATCTCAAGGTTTGTGCAAGAAAAATAACATGTAATGAAACTGTTTTTTTTTCTCACCAATGCTCAAAGCATTTTTCCATTTTGAAAAGCACTACATTAAGCCTTAATATCATTGGAAAAGACATACTACCCAATAACCTGGGTCTGTTCAAGTGCTATTTATCTTTCCTCTGCCTCTTAAGTGCTCACATAAATATCATAGCAACAACATTAAACGTGATTGGCTTGGTATTGAAAGACTAAGCAAAAGTGGATGAAGTAGTCCCCATTTTATCATGAGCGACAGTTGTTTTTGTGCTTTTTGCGGGAACCACACTGGGTGAGTAATACTGTCACTGTCAATCGACAAAGAGATGCATTCAAACATGGCCATTTGAGCAGATGAAAATGAAATGGAGTTGCTAATGTACACACAGAAACACACAAATGACTTAATATGCCCATACAAACACAGAAACAGGACTACATGGAAAGGCAAATAACCCATGACATACACACATGCACAGACGTATGCACCTGGCCTTACACACACAAACACAAATGAAAAAACAGGTATACACATATAATCTTTCACACAGACAAACACACGCATCTAGATACTCAAAAACACACACAAAATTGAGTTTGCTGAAGCACAATAATACCAGCGGGTTCAACATCATTAGTTGTGCTGGGTTATTAAACATCCCCCTAACAGTCTTTCACAATTATATGTCAACACCATTCATCAACTTTGCAAACATAAGGCTCTGGCTCTCAAAAGGGTTCAGAGCAACACCAGCCAACAACATAAGGTATTGTTTACTGGCAGCCTATCCCAAATGATCTGACTTTTTTAAAAGATACAGAATGTTTTGTATTCATTTGTGTTATTCTCATAAACTAAAGCCGGCGATGAGAAAACTACAAAGCTGTATCATCAGTGAAATAGAAGTTCCAAACTCTTTTTGAAAAGAGATCAAAAACTATACATCTCTTCAGAACTTCATATGGAACAGTGCCGATGCTCCACGGTCAGCATCAACTTTGAACTCTTCAAACCTGGATGTTCAAAGCCCCCTTTGAACAGACACTTCTTTTCTTTTTTGACCCAACGTTTTTTTCTCCTTCTATATTATTAAAACCTGATCACCACTGCACCTCCTGTTTTCACACACATTGAAAAACATCAACAGTAAGCTACAGTAGATGTAATTTAAGTCTTTCTCAATGCTGAATTGAAATAAGATTGACAAAGCGAAGGCCTAATTTTAATTTGTAAAATAAGTAGTGTGAATAAAATACATGACTGCTGCAGAGAACATTGTAAAATAATCAAGACAATTGCTTTCCACCTACTGTGTCTCTCTAAAAATCATGTTTTTCCTTCTCTACTCCAATTTCCATTTAAATATGGAAAACTCAGAAGGAACACTTATTTATTTTTTAAATAGCTCCAAAACATTTTTACCAATCAATTAGCCTCTAACAACTCTAATTATTATGTCAGATAACAGCAACCATGCACTTGCTTAAATGCAGCATGTGTAATAGAGGTGCCACTGTACAATGGCTTTGAAGAGCTCCTGGGGAGAAGAATGTGAGCACTGCAGGGCGTCTTTATAATCCTGGAGGTACAAAAAGTGTTCTAATCAGAAGAAGACACACAGCATAATTTAAAAGAGTCCTGACAGGTGGGAAAGGATGAGGTGCCCTTCTTCCGTCGCAGACTGAAAACTCATCTCTTTCGACTCCACTTCGAGGGATATAATTACTAACAAATAACTGCTAACAAAGCACTTATATACTAATAAAGGACTGGCTTATCTAAAGCCAGTTGAGTAGCACTTGAAATGTTTTGGCTCTATGAAACCTGATGTACTTATATGATTCTGTTTTCTTCAAGTTTGTATCTTGGTCGAATGCACTTATATGATTCTGTTTTCTTCAAGTTTGTATCTTGGTCGAATGTACTTATTGTAAGTCGCTTTGGATAAAAGCGTCAGCTAAATGCAATGTAATGTAATGAGAGGTGTCACGGCTGCTGCTGCTGCTGTCTGCTCATTAACCTGCCTGTGAGTGTTTTCAGCTGTGGGTGATTATGTAAATGAGCTGTGTGGTTGCCCCAACGTCATTGGCTGTCATCTCCTGGTCCACTTCCGAGGACACTGATTGGAGCACGTTGGACCCGACGTTCTCCAATCCCTGTGCCAGCCCAGCGCACACCTGCTGGAGAGGACTACAAAGCCTGGGAACTATCACCACTCTGGAGGCTCTGCTGCCATCAGACGCCTATTATCTTTTTGCTCTTGTGTCATGGACATTACAGACTGTGCTTAGTGACGAGTGACAACTTATGTGCTTAGTGTTGAGTGTGGAGATATGTGTGTAGAAGTAGTGTGTTGTGTGGGATATTGTGAAACAGCTTAGACCTAGGTAACTAGCACCTGTTGATCAGCTACAGCTGTGCCTTCCTTTATTTAGTTGTACCACTGTTAAAGTGAGGTTTTGTTTCATTTTCTATATTAGTATTTATTTATTCTGTATGCCAGTAGAATCCTTTTTAAGAGTCCTCCCTTTGTTTGGTCAATTGTCAACCGGTGCCCTTTTGGCCCTTTTGTTTGTTTCAGGCTGCCTGCCTGCCATTTTTGTTACACTTTGCATTATAATAAAGCCACTTATAATTAATACCAATACCACTCTGGTCGTGTCGCTTCCCTTTAGTTCCCCTAGCCCAATAGGGAACGTAACAGAGGGTTGTTTAAAACATTTGAATGAAACAGAAAACTTGGAATTTATGAAAAATTTCAACTGGACGATATATATATATATTTTTTTAGGACGTGCGATATAGGCAAATGAACTCAAACACGTCATGTTACAATTATTTTGCTGCTTGCTAGAAAAAGGAAAACTTGTGTGGCTCTCATGTCAGGGGTACTTGAGTGAGTGACATGTAGGCTCTACCAATCACTACCATTCTTGATCAGATCACAGCAGGATAACCGAGCTAGCTCAGCTTGTTGCTCTGATAACTTAAGATCCAGAAGTCCGTGACTAAAATCCTTCATCCGGTTAAATATTGTTAAAAAAAATACCAATTGTATAGCATTAAAGTCAAAGAAAGGATGGTTTTCAGACAAAAAAAATTCATATCGCAATATATATCGCAGCGGAAGAAAATATCACAATGTCAGTTTTTTCCAATACCGTGCAGCCCTAAACTGGGATCTGTAAAGAAACGTATATGACAGGGTCATATATCATATATTTTTTAATAAACCCTAGTCACACTGTGCTTCAGTGATCTCAGTGTTCCTTTGAAAAGGTACAGATTTTTTTTTTCTGCCTGCCCTATAGGTCTATACCGGAGACAGGAGCTTTTTTAACCTTGCTATCCAAGAGGAAATTACAGATGGCTGGGTCGATGCTGGATACCAGACTTTTTTTGCGCTATCCGTAGCGCAAAAAAAAAAAATCCGCACAACCAGAAGAGCGAAGATGAGTTCCTTTCTTGGAAAATAAACTTGTTTTATGACAGGAAAAAGAGGCCAACAAGGAATATGACAAGAAGAGGGAGCAAAGAGACAGGAATAAAATAATGTTGACAGAAAGCAGGAGAAACATTGAAAAGAGAAATTGAAGAAGTGGGACAACGTGCCTGAGAAGTGGCCTTGGCTAGATTGTATCCATTTCTATTAAAGACTAAAAGTTTTGTTTTTTTTGTGTCCAAATTAGGTAATACACACATATTGTATGTGAATGAACAGGCCATTACAAATACAAGACAGCCAGTGAAAGAGTGAGAGAGTGATGAGGGGAAACCAGGATAGGCACTGTTCTGATGGGGCTGGACTAAAAAGAAAGAGGGAATAAGTAACAGTGCCAAGATAATGTTTCAGCTATTTCCTAAGGCTGTACCGCTGGGGAATGATGGTCTGCAGTCATTTTAATTAAAATTAAACTAATATGCCAGCAAATAAGCCAGGCCAAAAATACTAATGGACATGTACTCTATGTAGCAACAAACAACATTAGGGCTCTCCAGTGAAACAACGGGAGAGAGAGAGAGAGAATCTTTAATGCGTTAGAATTCAATATGAAGAATAATGGCGAGTGATAAATGAAGTGCTGCAGATGAATGCTACTTTTATGAGACTTTCGATTTTACACTTAGAGTAAAAGCCATGGGGACAGGCAGGTTAGTCAAGCCATGCTGTTTCACATATGAGCTGTATTGTCTGGTACTCTCTAAGCAGCAGGGGCTCTTCTTGTTGCTATTACATAACCAAGGAAATATAGAAGATAATGACAGTTCATTATGTCATAAACAAAAATGTACAGATATTATCTGCAGTATAATAAGACAAATATAAGATATAGATATAAGTATTCTATATATTGTAAGGATACTGAGTGCAAGACAAAAACATTTGTTTATTTAGATTTGAGACAGTAGCTACTTTCCAATATATGTATTATGTTCTGATTTGAATGATTTATATAGAATTATTAAACGTATTATACGTTTTTTTGGGCTTTTGTAGAAATGCTTTGTTCAGAACATTTGTGGTATACTCAAGATCACCCAAATAGATCTTCAAAACCTTTTAGAGACTGAAAAACTACAAAGCCGGCACAATCTGAATGCAGTACTTATACTGTAAGGTCACTCAGTCTATTTTTTGACAAAGATAATCAGTTCTTTAATCTTTGGTTAGATTAATCAATACATAGGCTATTGCTGATAAGCTATTTCAACCCTTTAAGAGAGAAGCTATAAAGCAAAGTATGAGCAAAGAAGGTCTGCAGACACAGAGCCGAGTATGTACATCCCTTTTGAGTGTTTGTGTAACCATGAGGTTGACAATGCAATAGAGACAGAAAAATAGAGGAAGAGAGGCAGAGGGGAATCCTTGGCCTGTGAGTCAGATCTCTGCTTTGTGTCAGCCAGTGGTTTGGCCACGACGCACATACACACTAATCAAGGAAGTCTCAAATAAACAATGACGTAGAGATGTAGGCATGCAGTCAAAATGTCTGGATAAGCATTTGTTTAGCCACACACATACACACCAAGCCACTTCCTCAGCAGAAGATCACTGATTGGTGAAACATCTCTGATATAGTGCAGTGCTAAAGGACTTTTTTCTTCTCTAAACACTCAAAGAACCTCCAGAAAGCTGTATTTGCACACAGGAAACTTAAAGTGGACCTATCATGCTATATTTGAATAATATATTGTAGGGCCATACCTATATATTTTTTCAAAATACCAAACAGATCATGCATTTCAGCCATGCCTCATTTCGCTCTATTTGCTCTATCCCAGCCCTGTCTTCACAAGGGCTGATTCTGTGGCAAATGAGCTGCAGCTGACCACGCCCCCCTGCAAAGGAGGGGGGCGAGGCACGAGAGTCATGTTACCATGCTGTTACCATGCTGTTACCATGCCACGCAACCTCTCTGTTGTGTTCTGTGTATAGAGCTGTGTGTTTGTGGGAGCCCCTAGTGGCGAGTGATAATAGCGCAGCTTTATCTATCACAGGAAATACTCATACAGGAAGTTGCGTCAGTCAGTTGGGCAGTGGCGAACCGTGTCTATCACAACTGGACCTTCTGTAGACACACACACCCCACCCCCCTCCGCGGCATTATAATGTCTGTCTTTTCACTGAATTGTCGTCTTGAAAAGGGTACTCACAACAATTCCGCAACAACTTCATCTTCACCTGTTGCACTTGTCATTTCAACGTTAAAAACAATAAAACGGCATAAATTGCTTCGTCGCATTTATCTGATCCTCTGTCTCGAGCCAGTTAACTAGCGGGCCTTCTACCTTTACCGAGGGAAACTCTTAAAGAATACGCCCATTGGCTACAAATCAATATATGATTGGTTGATCAAACTGTCAGTCCAAACGTACACTCTCATTCAGTGCAACGGCCAGGGCATTCTATCAAGGATGTAGAATACCTTGGTTGAAGGATACCCAGAGACCCAGAACAAGATCTGATTGGTTGCTTTCTTTTCTAACACAAAACTACTGAAATGCGTAGTGCATGGTCCGAGAATGACAAACAAATTAACGTAACACTGTAATATTACAGATCAACAACACAGATACGATTCTCATTTATTCATTTTATATATATTTTATTACATTTTATTTATATAATTAAATCGATTTTTTGTTTGTTTTATCTGAGTGTTCCAGGGTATTCTCTGAATACCTTGAAGGCCCTGACGGTTCGCCACTGCAGTTGGGAAATTACATGTGGCAGTCTCGTTTTGTTAGCTCCACAATCTGGCTGCATCCATCTTCTGGAGACTTGTTAAGCGCATTGTCTGTACGTAAATATGTTAGTTGAAACTATATTAATGTAGAACAGTGTTTATTTCATAATTTGATCGTATTTCATACCTTTATTATGTGACGTTAAACTGCATCTCCACCACTAGGCCTAAACTAACGCCTCATGTCAATGACAATGTAATCCGTTAGCTTAGCCTCTTTAGCATATTAGCTCGTTGTTAGCTTAGCACTGTTAGCATTTTGCTAAACTCTTGTTTTCTCTTCACTTATCAAATAGATTAGTTTGTTAGCCTTCTAAGCTGTCTAACTAGTCTAGCATTATCATAGCATGGTCATTTATGTCGTGTTTCTGTATACCTGTCATGTATACTTATCTCATTGCAACTGTAAAACAATGTATTTTTCTTGTGTGTTACAGTTTTACAATAAAGAATATAAGAATATTCAGGAGCTTCAGTAATCTCCAATTCGGAATCCCGTTCTCCTGGAATTATTTGAAGTTCATGTTTATGTGACTGATAGCTAGATTCCAGGAACATCTAGTGAGAACAGTACACTCTCATTCCCCTGATAGGTGGAGAGTTTCCCATATAGGCACAGCCCCACCTAGTGTCAGCAGAAAATATTAAAAAATAATGATTACAACAAAATGCAAAAAAAAAAAATATAAAATATATTTTAAGATCATGTTTAATCATCTGATTTGTCTGTACATTGCTGTTTTAGTCTGTGTTCTTCTAATTAGTGTCTACAGTGTGTGCCTATTGAGCTGTTTAGAGCCATGTGGGACAAAACCCGATAGTGCCCCTCCCTCTCACTGTCTAAGTGAACGGTGACTGTAAAAACTACACTGCGCATGCTCAGAGTATTGTCCTATTTAATGTGTGTGGCAAAAAAATAATGACCATAGGGGCACTGAGCTGCCATCCCCACCATACGTCATCTCACATAATTCAGAGCTGATTGGCTGTAAGTACGTGAGCCGCGAAAAGTGTGGTGTGTTAAGAGGAGAGACGCGTCCTAAAACCTGGAAGTAAGCTGCATGGGTTCCCTCCACAAAAAAGCAATGAGATTTCTCCATAGGAATTTAGAAAATAGCTTAAAATAAGATCTGTGGGAAACGTACCGGTTAGATAAATGCACGTTTTGTTCAGCCGGATAATATCCACATGTCTACCCTACTTTTATAATTTTCGAATCATATCGATTAGATTTATGATATACTTTTGAAACTACAAGAAGATAAGGAGGACTTTTACAAAAAAGTAATAGAGATTTGTGTCCAGAAGGATAGGCAAATGGACTTCATCTTCAAGTCAAGGAGACCGCAATTTTATTGAAAATGGGATCTTACTAAGAGAGAACAATTCAATATTTAAATGATAAAATTACATTTTGTGGGTATCCTTTTGTTGAACTGTCTGTTTAAAATTAATCGAAGCATCAGACTAAAAAAGCTTTTGAAAATAATATTATATTTTGATTTAGGTCAAAATATAATATGTGTAAACCTGAAGAGTCAGTGCCAGTGCCTCACCAGCCATGAACCTCACTGCAGAAGCTTATATAAAGACATCTACGTTTTTTGTGCCCCACCACTTTTGTACATATAAAAACGCCACTGCCAAGGACACACCAGAAACCACACATAACATTAACGTATCCTATTTAAAAGACCCTCTTTTCCCCTCAATTACATATTACTCTACCTGGCATTCGTATCGTGCCTCGATGTCATTTACTAGAGAGGCGATAGCAACACAAAGTCAGGCTTTTTGAGTGTTTGCAGGAGAATGAAACATATCTGAAGGATACTCAGGTTCTGTGACTGGTGGTTGATTGACAGGCCCTGATGGACAGGTGCCATGCAGGCAAATGAAGTAATAAGCTATAAGAATGCACTCGCTCTACCTATTTGCCTTATTACTGTCTATAAAAGGGCTCTGTGTGTCTATCAGTCTTCATAAGTGCTGTGTTAGGTGAGTCCAGCTGCCACCATGGCAGGACCGATAAATCTGCTCAGATTTTATGGAACAGTTGCTAAAGCAAAGCCTGAAGCAGTTTACTAGAGACAGGTCATTGTATGCAGTCTCATGCCAACCAGTCATTATACAGTGTTACGTATTCAACGGGTGAAGCCAATTGTTTTAGGAATGGATAGGTGCCACTGGCTAAACTAAAACCATAGAAATAGGGTGAGATAAGAGCAGACATTGAAGTGTTTGATGATGATTTTACAAGTTAAAAAAGTGTAATTTTGCTATTTTATATCCCCTAATTTAACAATCCTTAGAAAAGGAGAAGAGAAAAGATTTGGATCTAAATATAGAACAGAACTTTTAAAACACTTTTTATGTGTAAGGTTTTGTGAGTTAGAGAGATTTTTTAAAAACACCTTTATTTTCAACACACAATATGTCTGTTCAGATAGACATTAGGGAGAGCTTTGATTTTAGATTTTTTAAGACACCTTTTCACATAAAAACTGAATTAAAACCTAGTCCTCCCTCCACCACAGAGCACACAGCTGTGGCAAACACCAACGGCAACAGGTTAAAAATGCATCCATGTTCTTCATAAGACAGTGAAATCTCAAATCTACACTCACTATTGCTTTTATTATAGATACAAAAAAATGTGTGAGCTCCTATCCTGCTACACTTTTCACTTTGTTTTCCTGCTTTTATATATCGACATTTTTGCTTGACCTACAGTAAAGATCAAGAGTTGCTACTTTCCTGCATTTTTTTTCTTGTTTCTTCTGGAATGTTAAGCATCTGTTTCCACACCGTGTCCTTGCTCTCACTTAGCTTATTTTTATTCAGGGCCAGAGAGCAGGGTTTGTAGAATATTTTTCCATTTTGCATGTGAATTTCAGAATGAGATCTGGATTTTAGTCCAGTTAGGAAAAGGATCCCCTTTGTCAAATTGAGAGAGAGCGAGCGAGAGAGAAAGAGAGAGAGCGCAGTGAGGCATAGGCCCAAGTGGACAGGATACCCCTATTCATATTACAGTGGAGGTTTCCACATACATAAACACACTTTCCACTGAGACTTTCCACAACAGCCTACCTCTCGTTTTCTTATTCACTGACACACACATACCAACCACAGACACACACACAGACACTGAATTTAGAGAGGGAACATTTACATAATGTACACATGCAATCTGAATATTCAGATTAGCCTGGTGTGGCAAGAAACAGAATAATTAAAGTGCAAGAAGAGTTGCTTTGAACCTCCGTACTGATGACACACAGCGGCACCCTGTAGCCCAGTCATGTCTAGACAAAGCTTGAATAGAAAACAGTAGAAGAAGGAAGGGAAAAAGGAAGAGGGACATGGAAGTTAGATAAAGGCAGCCAAAATGCACTGTATGAAATAGAAGTTGTTCGGATCTGGACAGTTTCATTTGACATCAAGACAACGGAAAAATACTACACTATATTACATAATATTTATGGGGCTGTATAACAAATCAATATCATGGCTGCTTCCAAATAGTAGACTAAACGTTAGTCGGCTAAAAAAGTCTTAGTCGACATATTTTTCAATAGACTATTTGTCGAAGGGAAAAAAAGAAAGAAACTCCATATTTTTGCTGCGTGTGCTTTGAGGCATCAGCCGGAAAGAACCTCACACTTCATTCAGAGCTGTGCCTGGTCTTTAAGTTAATTTTGTCTGGCAGGAAATCCAAATTGTGGGATCTTTCTGAGTGTGTCAGAGACGAGACTCACAAGGTGACATGCAAACTGCAGGTAAAAAGTTGCTTCCATTGCATTTATATCCAGACGAGCATAAATATATAAAAAATGAGCAAACATTTATAGACCTCAGCTTGAAAAAAGCTCACGGCCCAAGTATCACTCATTGGTTGCGACTGGCAGGCCTTAAAACCAAACGAAGTGACAGGTCTTCAACGAGCTGGATGAAGAGCAAGTCTTAGGCTGCAGCCACACGAGGACGATATCGGCTACAGTTCTCTATCAGATAGACGGTTCGGCCACACAAGGCCGACATGGAAACGCAGAAAACGATAACAGGTCCCAAGGTGGGTAGATCTGCGGACGAAACGCTCTCGGGGGCCAAACGGCTCCGTGATTACGCCATATAACGATAATTTCCTGCTAACGATGACGCAATAGCCCCAGGGTTTCGAGCCAGGTCCCAGTATCTCGCAGGACAGTGCACCCAGCAGGAGATTTCAGCTAGATTTCATGATATGGACATAAACGCGAGTGAAGTCTAATCGGACAGGAGAGGAGACACGCAGCTCTGCATGATAACCTGCAGCTCCGCCCGCTGCTATGGAGCGGAACAAAACACACACTTCAAGTTAGATCATCACCCTTAGCTATTTTAATTACCTCTTAAACTCCCTAAACTAGTTATAAATATGTTTATTTTTACTGTCGGATCACTCATCATTACTGGATCAGCCAGCTGCATGAGACCACGGATACTGACGGGCTGTCAGGAGAGGGGGAGAAAAAGAGAGGCTCCGTCCTCCGTGTATTATTCTTATATTATTATATAGAGTCGTTATTTATTTATTTTAAAGCTCAATAAATAACAAAGAAGACCTTTGACCGGCACTTTTCTAATTTTGTCCGGAAGATTTCAACTTTAACGGACATGTTGACCGGCGAAACCCCACCTCTGCTGCTAAATCCAACGCGGAGAATAAACAGAAAGGCAACCATGGCAACCATGCATGTGCGAGAAGTCTTCTTCGCTGCTTTTGGTGTATTTTGTGGCAGAAGTAAAGCGCCACTTACAGGCCCAGCATATGTACTACAGCGTCTCCAGCGGTTCGAGCTGTCTCGTGTGGATGGACACGTTTCTGTTTCTGTTTTTTGTCTGGACTTTGTTGATAACGATTTCGGTGCGTCTCCGTTATCGTCCTCATGTGGCTGCAGCCTTAGAGGAGTTGAACATGGATATGTTTGAGGAACTCGAGAGTTACCAGGGTAATCCAGCAGACATTCCTACTCTCAAGAAGATAATAATTATAAGCCCTAATAATTATATTGCTCACTTATTTTAAATAGTTTAACGCAGCATGAATTTTAAAACCTCATTTGAGAATGAGAATTTATATTTGTCTCTTACTGATCTGACAAACAAGTACACACAAAGTATAGGAAAGAGCTTTTTTTGCAGTTACATGTGAGGGTACAAGTGTCTTCATGTGGTTTACATTTCCAGCTGTATGTACTGTATGTCTCTTTGCTGGGTGTTGACTAATTGAACATCGAGGTAATGACCTGAGCTGCAGTGTCTATAGCTCTCCCTCCTTGGTAAATCAATATGCCATCAAGATTAATGTTTTCTAATTGTAGGAGCAACATGCAACATACACACAAACACACACACATAAACATATTAATGAAAAAAACACCCAAGGAAGACCACTGTGTACACTGGATACACATTTGTATCTACAAATACTTAACTAGAGGCATTTAAGTGTTCCAACATTTGTACCGTAAACTTATATGGAAAAATCCTACACAGGAAAAAACATCTGAATTGGCACAATGCCACAAAACAAGTCAAAGTAACAGTTTCCGTTTGTGAGACACACAAAGTTATAAAGAGGGGAGTTGATGGCAATCTGCATGCTGATGGGATGTAGGTTTGCAGACAAATCAAATAGAGAGTGAGTATGACAGCGTAACACAGAGAGAGAAATGCAAGAGGGAATATAAGAGTCTGGGGCAATGGACTCAAACCGTCCACACATTTTGAGATAACTATTTGTAGGATAATAATTTAGAGAGCTTGCACAGATACAAAGCTACTTGAAAGCCTCCAACTGCAAAAGAAGGTATCCTTGAAGCTTTAAAGTGTGCATGTGAAATATAAGACTAGAGCATGTCAGCATTTAAGATATAAAATGTATTTGCATCCATCATCAAATGCTTTCTAGGGACTAAGTTTGAATTCCTCTTGCAGGTATTTACGGAGAACACATAACATGATGTGTTTGGTACACTGCTCAGTGTTTATTCATATGCAACAAACACACAGTGAAACATACTATGGTTTACTTGACTTTATAACACTACTCAGTCTTGCTTGTCTTGTGGTCAGCTTGTCAATATTTCTCATATCACAGCTCTGGTTTGAGTCAGACTTGAGTGAATAACTAATAATTGTAACAACGGGGAATAGGAAGTGATCGCTGTGATTCGTTAATACTCAATTAAAGCACACCAATGGCTATTCACTCCACAGTATCCAAACATATCATTAAAGGGCCTGGGGCATAATTGGGTCCACAAAATAAGGAATTATCTAAATGCCCAGCTTGCGACCAGAACATTGTTGAATTTATAAGCTGAAGCTCCACACTGAGTGAGAGATTTGTTTCAGCTGATTCCCATCACAAAGATATTACCAGTACATCTAACTAAGCAACTTCCAAAAGCATGATTAAATTGACTGCTTGAACTGAATAAAATGTGGTTCCTCAACCTCAATTGAGTAAGGTCACTGCTGTTTATTCGGAAAATATACTTACTACTATTGCGCTTCAAGAAACACACACACAACCATGAAGCATTAGATCACATGTGTAATTCTAAATGCACACATTGATTTGGATGGTGCTGTGATTATAGAGTATTTGGCCCTACACTATGTGTATAAGGATGTTTGTATGTTTCTACGAGAGTGTGCAGGACCATCTAGTACAGCACATTGGGTGAGTAATGAGGCATAGAAAATGTAGCGATATCGCACTAAAGTGTGTCATGATTCATTATTCGGGTCTCATCAAAAAAGGAGGCAAATGCCGTATTTACATAGATACACACATACCTACACTGTGAGCTCATTACACAAACTCCAAAAAAAGAGAATTGAAGTGTTTTGTCATTTGATCATGATGCTCCTTGATGTGGTGTTTTGTGATCTTATTCTGTTACTTACCACACAGTCCCCAGACCAGAACTTGTATTGAAAGTGCATATTACTGTTGATGCTGTTCTCTGAATTAAACTTCTTATCTCCCCTGTCCTCTATCCTGTTACATCATGTCCCAAAGTGCAGGTTCATGTCATTAACTTGTTAATTTGTGCTGAAACAAACAAATCTCCCATCTGATTTGAAAATGGATGCATCTCCCTTTAGTTTAAAACTCTAATGGAACTTGTTGTGTGGGCGACAGCGGACATCATTAGTTGTGTTTGTGTGTTCACATTATATGCTCTTAACTGGAGGCGGGATCATCCACGGCAGTCATTGGCGTCTACAGCTAACCTCTCCAGAGAGCTGCAGGTCTCTAAGTGCTTTGCTTAGCTACCGCTGCTAGGCAATCAAGAGTCCCCCCTGTCGCACAGGACAGCCTGCTCCTCTGGGCTCAAGGCATTATCACAGCAAAATGCTGTTAGGACACTCATATTCTCTGATAGACACAGGCTTGTCCTCAAGACCCACACACACACACACACTCAAGAGAGGGATTGTATAATGCCTGCGGGTGGTATCAGGCACAGGCATTGGGTACATTGGAAACAATGATGCTAATGTCTTATAATGGGGAGGAGGTTTTCCAGACTTTTCCTTCAGACTTTCAGGTAGCAGAAAACAATAATTGTTTTGTGTTGTTACGCCTATGCAGTGGCGGTTCTACAGGGTGGCACGGGGTGGCAGCTGCCACCTCAGAAAAATGCCTTGCCACCCCAGCTGCCACCCCAGTTGGCAGCTTTGTTTTGAAAAAAAAGTTGTGGCTCATCGGACATTTATTTTTATTTTTTTATTTTTTTATTACATCACAGTACAAACAACAGACACACAGTACACTTCCCCCCCCCCCCCCCCACCCCCACCCACAACAGAGAGGGTGATACAAACAATAGCAAAAAATAAATAAACAAAAAAACACAATAAAATGGTCGCTAGTGCATGGTAATAACATCAGTAACAACTCTAATACTTATGTATACGTTCGAGAAATCTGTCGATGCATAAGGCATAGAGATATAAGAGGACAAAAATGAATGAATCAAATCAATACAGTACAGCAAATGAACAAGATAAAATAAAATAATGAGATAGAATTGCAAAATGTGCAAATTGGCCTGGACCACATCATGACCTCCTATACAGGGCAATGTATTGTTTATGCCAGTATTAAGTTATAGTTCCTCATCTGAGGGGAGCTTTTGTAGGGCATTAAAAAAAGATATGAACGGTTGCCACTTTGAGACACATTTTTCATTGGAGCCCCTTAAGGAATACTTAATTTGTTCAAGCTTAAGAAAGAACATCACATCTGTTAGCCAGGCAGAAATAGAGGGAGGATGTTTGGACTTCCAGTTGAGGAGAATCCTGCGACGAGCCACGAGGGTTGTGAAAGAGACAATATCTGCTTCTTTGGAGGTTAATGAGGACAAATCTGCAGGGACACCAAAGATGGCTATTAAGGGGCATGGCTTCAGGGTGGTCTTGAGAACATCTGAGAGGGTTTTGCAGATTGATTGCCAGTAAGTTTTTAATTTGGGACAGTGGGCAAACATATGACTAAGGTCACAGGGGGATAGATGGCATCTGTCACATTTGTCATTTACATTGGGGTATATTTTGGATAGCCGGGATTTGGAAAAGTGTGATCTATGTAAAACTTTAAACTGTATGAGCCCAAGGCGAGCACATGAGGTGGAAGTTCGCACTCTGTCAATTGCCCTATCCCACCAGTCTTCGGGTAGTTCCAAGTTCAATTCCTGCCGCCAAGCCATTTTAGTTTTGCTCATAGAGTATGTATCTAGTGACATAATATGCGAGTAGATTTTGGAGATAGACCCCTCTCTCCTGGCATTCATTTCAAGAGGTCATCCCAGGATTGTTTGGGAGAGAGAGTGGGGAAGTTAGGAAAATGGGAGGAGACAAAATGCCTGACCTGAAAATAGCGAAAAAGATGGGATGCTGGTAAAGAGAATCTAGAAGCCAGGGTCTGGAAGCTAGGGAAAGTGTCATTTACAAAAAGGTCTTGGAATGACCTTATGCCTTTCCTTTTCCAGAGAGAGAAAACACCGTCCATTAAAGATGGGGGGAAGAGATGGTTCATATCGACTGGACCCTGAAGGGATGCAGAGGAAAACTTAAAGTGCTTGCGAAATTGGTACCAAATCTTCAGCGTAGAAAGAACTATGGAATTACTAGTAAAGCGAGAGAGGCTTGACTGGGGAGAAGAGCAGATAAGAGCAGGTAGCGAAGTCGAGGTGAGGGAGTGAGCCTCCAGGTGGCACCATGGCACATCTGGAGCACACAGCCAGAATGATAGTTTTTGAACGTTTGCTGCCCAGTAGTAGTACAAGAAGTTAGGTAGCGCAAGACCTCCACTTAGTTTGCATTGTTGAAGTAGGGATATACTGACCCTGGGCACCTTACCTGCCCAGATGAATGTAGTGACAGCTTGATTAACAGATTTAAAAAAGGATTTAGTTAATAAAGTGGGATTGTCTGAAACAAATACAGACATTTTGGTAAGCTATTCATTTTGACAGCATTTATCCTGCCTAGCAGCGATAGAGGTAGGTTAGCCCATCTCTGGAAATCTGATTTCATTTGAACACGGAGGGGAGCGAAGTTTGCAGAGAACAAGGCGGACAATGAGCGAGTTACTTTTACTCCAAGATAGGTGAAACCAGAGTGGCATATTTTAAAGGGCAGATCGGATTGTAGGAGCTGTAGTGCAGTTGTGTTTATTGGGAAGCATTCACTCTTTTGAAGATTGAGCTTGTAGTCGGAGAAAGAGCCAAAGTTGTCCAGAGTTGTGACAACAGAGGGCAAAGAGGCGACCGGATTCTCAATGTAAAGCAGTAAATCATCTGCATAAAGAGATAGCCTATGTTCCCTGCCCTCCCTTGTCAACCCCTGGAAAGAGGTAGAGGCACGTAAAGCCGCAGAAAGAGGTTCAATAGCCAGTGCGAACAGTATAGGGGATAGGGGGCAACCCTGTCGTGTACCACGTCCAAGGGCAAAATAGCTTGAATGAGTATCATTGGTGCATACACTAGCTTGGGGAGAAGAGTACAAAAGGCGAATCCAAGAGCATAATGTGTTCCCAAATCCAAATTTCTTAAGGACAGAGAATAAGTATCCCCATTCTACCCGATCAAATGCCTTCTCGGCATCAAGAGAGACAACCACCTCAGGAAGGGTGGAGGGTTGCTTAGAGTAAATTATGTTGAAAAGTGTACGTATATTCGAAAATGAGTATCTCCCCTGTATAAAGCCTGTTTGTTCCTCAGAAATGATTTCTGGTATGACTACCTCCAGCCGTCGTGCAAGGACCTTAGCCAGTATCTTGACATCAGCATTAAGGAGACTGAGCGGCCTATAAGAGCTACACAGAGTCGCATCCTTATCCTTTTTTAAGAGGAGAGCTATTGAAGCCTGTGTCAAGGTGGGTGGAAGTGAGCCATTACCAAGCGATTCATTGTACATGGCTAAAAGCAGAGGGGGCCAACTTAGCATCACATTTTTTCACGAATTCAGGAGGGAACCGTCAGGTCTTGGGGCCTTACCACTCTGCATTGACCTGGTGGATTGCATAACCTCATCAAGAGTGAGAGGGGAATCGAGGTCATCCGCAACCTCAGGTGGAACTGAGGGAATCGTTCAATTCTTCCAAAAACTGAGTCATATTGGTGGTGGTCTGATGGCATCTCCGACTTATACAAGGTAGAGTAAAAACTTTTAAAGGCATCATTCATCTGTGCTGGGTCAGAGGTCAAGTTGTTAGAGGAGTCTAGAATTTTATGAATTAATCGGGAGGCTGCTTTGCGTTTTAATTGGTGTGCGAGCAATCAACTAGCCTTATCGCCATGTTCATAGTATGTTCCCCTTGAGTGCAGTAGCAAACGCTCTGCGTCTTGAGTAGATAGAAGATTGAATTCCGAATGGAGATTCAGGCGCTGTTTATAAAGATCTGGGGACGGGGTCGAAGCATATTGGCGGTCTAACTCAAGTATCGCCTTAGAGAGCTCGTCCAGCCTAGCTCTGCGGGTCCTGTTAAAATAAGAGGCATAAGAGATTATTTGCCCTCTGAGGTAGGCCTTGAGCGACTCCCATAAGAGAGAATGGGAGGTGGAGCTTGTCTTGTTAGAAAACAGAAAGTCATCAATGGCAGTGGAGATTGTACTACAAAACTTGGCATCAGAGAGCAGGAGTGAATTGAATCTCCACCGTGAAGGTGTACGAGGTTGAGTAGACAGAGATATGTCCAGAGTTAAAGGACCATGGTCAGAGATGATGATTGGTAAATATTCTGAAGAGGTAACCTTGGGTAGCAATTTATGGTCAATGAAAAAATAGTCAATGCGAGAAAAATAATGATGTACATGAGAGAAAAAGGAGTAATCACGAGACTGAGGATTATTATATCTCCAGGGGTCGGCAAGGCCATTCAGAGACATAAAGTCAGAAAATGACCTTGCCATAGTGGACGGAGAGAACGTGGTGGGAGAAGAACAGTCTAAGGATGGGTCAATAGCACAGTTTAAGTCCCCTCCCAGTATTAAAAGGTGGGTGTTAAGACATGGGATTTTGCTCAGCAAGCTGTTAGAGAACGCAGCATTATCAAAATTGGGAGCATATACATTCACCAATACAACAGGAGTTTGCCAAACCATACCAGTAATAATTAAATATCTCCCATTTCTGTCAGAAATAATGTTAGTGGTGGAAAAATGTATCCTCTTATTTATGAGGATTGCAACACCTCTGGCTTTGGAGTCAAAATCTGAGTGGAAGACCTGACTATAATGTTGATTTTTTAGCCTATGGTGGTCTTTGATGCGTAAGTGTGTCTCCTGTAAAAAAACGACATCTGCATTTAACTTTCTGAGGTGAGAAAAAACTCTTGACCTTTTGACAGGGCTGTTCATAGCCTTTACATTCCAGGACAAGAATTTTGTGGAGTTAGGTCTATCTGGAGTCAAACCATTATCCGCCATCTATCCCATACGAACTGGAAAGTGCAGTGGCCCAGGCAATTGCAAAGTGGAGAAAAAAAACAAAAACAAAGCAAATATACAAACATACCCTCAACAGACAACGATACAACAACTCACCCAAGTCCCATGCCCAGGTCCCCATCCCCAAACGATGGAGACGGCAGGCAAGAAAACCTTGCGGTTTCCGGTGCGGAGGCGAAAAGCTCCTACTATCTATAGTACTCCTAACACATAACTGGTAGCTCTGCAGCTTGTTTACATAATCTAACTAGAGTATGGAAAACACATAAGCATATAACAAAAAGTGAGCTCATTTGAAAGATGGCTAATAAGAATTGCAGTAAAACACGTCTCAATCAGACCTTTAAGCCCTGAGTAAAGACCCAGTTAAATATAATATTCCAAAACATCTCCCTTAAAGTGAACTTAGGAAACAGCTTAGCAAAGCAGGAGACAGCTAGCTCTGAAAAAATGCTTCAATAATACTTAAGTTAACTTAAAGAAATGAAAAATGAAATTGCTTCAAATAGGCTGACAATTAAACGTTAAACGACAAATTAAAGTTGAATTGTATACATATACATACATACACATATACACACACTGTACACATACATAGGCCCACATACACACACACACACATACATATACATATACATATATATATATATATATATATACACATATAGGCCTACGCGGGGAAAGGATAAGTACACCAACCTATATCAACAGCCAGCCCAGGCCATGTATCTCTTAAATGTTTATAGATCATCCGTCGGGTGTCGCCTTCGGCCGTGCCTCGGGAGCCCCGAAGTGGCGCCTGGCGTAATCCAGTGCAGCTTTAGGGTCGGTGAAAGAGTGCTGTTGACCCCCGTGAGTGACGATGAGCCTGGCTGGATAGAGAAGCCCGTACCTGACGTCCGGTTTGTTACGCAGGATTTCCCTTGCCGGAGTAAACTCCCTCCTGCGATTTACCACAGTCGGTGGATAATCAGGAAATAGCTGGATTCGCTTGCCTTGGTATATCAGGTTTCCAGAGCCGGTGGCTTTGCGTAGAATGTCCTCCACGGCATGATAATAGTGAAGCCTCAGGATGAATGGGCGAGGCGGTTGTCCGTCGGAGGGACGCTGTCGGAGAGATCGGTGGCAGCGGTCGATCAGCGGCTTCTGATCCAGGGATAAGAGGTCGGTGAGTAGCTGCGAAATAAACTCTCTGGGACGTGTGCCTTCCTTCCCTTCAGGGACTCCAATCATGCGGATGTTGTTCCTCCTGCTACGTCCCTCCAGGTCTTCACATTTATCCGACAGTTTAGCAGTCTCGGCCGTCAAGCGAGCCACCTCGGTTTGCAGCCGGGTGATGTCATCTGAGTGTTGAGTTGCGGCACCTTCAACTTCCTTGATGGCCTCCGTGTGTGCTAGCATAGTAGCTTTGATTGCCGCCAATGCTGTCTGCGTGTCCCCTTTCATAATGGAGAATTCCTTTTTTAGGTTCTCAGTTACAGTCTCAATCCGGGAATCAATCGTGGCGCAAATTTCTTTTTTGTTTTGAGCCAACTCTCTGCGGAGTGTCTCAAGGGGGGCTAGCACCATGTCGGCCGGGACACTGCTCTCCTCGTGTTGTTCCTTGTCAGGCGATCTCGGTGATTCTCCCGGGCCTCCCTCCGCCGCGCAGAGCTTTGTCGATTTCGTCTTCACCATGGTTGAAAAAATCAAATGAATAGTTCCCGAAAGATGATATGATCATTAAATAAATAAATGTGTGATATAGTATTGAGCTGGTCGGATTTAAGCGTGTTTTTTATAGTAAAGCTGCAGAGCTCGTTCAGATTGCTACCACTAGTCCCTCATCGCTCCAGATCCTCCTCATCGGACATTTATGAGAGAAAATCTCTAATGTCCGAGTGCAAGTGAATGCAGCACAAGACGCGAGCCTTGTAACCTCTGGAACGAGCGTGGAAATATGATTGGCGGCGATTTCATTTGAACGGGGGACAGCGCAAAACGAGAAGCATTTCGGATCCAAGTAGACGGAAGGAATGAGGTATTTGTGGTCAGTGTATACTGGGGTAGGCAACAGCCATACCAAGAAATGGCTTAGCCCCACCATGAAAAATGATGTTAAGGTAAGCAAAATAAAGTTTGAGTAAATTGCACAGATAGCAGTTAGTAAGATTGATTTCAGTAGCCACTTGTCTGGAAATACCGAAGACTAGAAACAGTTTTGAAAACTTTTGTCACGTAGTGATTGTCTTCTCAATAGAACATCTTTGATAATGTCTTCTGGCCAATCAGAATCACGATAACGGCGTGGTGTTGTTGCAGGAAGTCCCGACGGAGAATACTTTTGCTGTAGTACATCTCTATATACATTGATACAACATTACGTGTTGATAGAAATCAACACGTAATGAAATAAGACCCCACGGTTTGATGATTGATAGGTGTGTGGGCTGTCTTTCATTTTGACACACAGAACAATGGGGGCTATCCACAATGTAAAGTCATTCACACAGCCTCTTCCCTCTTCTCTCTGTGAGGAGCAGCAGGTTCAGCTTTCAGAACAAAGTAACAACAAATTAAATACCATTCTTTTTTTTTTTAAATATGTCGTGTAGTAATAGATTTATTTATTTTTCTTCTCAAGAGAGTACCAGAATGTGTATTTTATGTTAGTATTTCAAAAAATCTCCTGGGGGAGAAACCCCCCAGACCCCCTGCAGGGGTTGGGTTTTTAGCATGTCAACTCTTTCACCTGTGGGGAAATTGCAGAATTGGCTCCAGGTCGCCCCTTTTTATTTACTACAGACAAATGTGCCTTTTTATTTCATACAGTTCAATTTGGATTGAGACAGGGAAATAATCTAAACCTCACGCGTGGCGTTTCACTGTCAAGGGGGGCGTGTATGTAATTACATTGCAAATACTGACTTGAGCCACACCACTGTATGGGTTAGCCCTACCATAGATTACCCAATACAAATACTCTGGAGCCGCCACTGTTTGCGGTCTACAATGACAGAGAAGAGCCTGTCAAGTTTGGCTGTACTCAGCATTGAATCAAAACACACCATAGCTTTAAATCTTAATAAGTTTGTGAGGCGTTTTGCTGATCAAGATGGTAATCGCCACATTCAGCTGTTATAGGCATGCCAACTTGATGCTCTGCTCACGGATGAGTCGATGAGAATAATAAACTGTTAAGATGATGACCTTACGTGTGTATAATATTTTTCTTCTTTGTGGGGTTCTGCCCCCAAAAAACTGTTTCAAGTCCTGAGAAAGTCAAATAAGACGGTGTGTAACACTTCACTGCCCAGCCAAAAGAAAGTAACCACTTTGATTTAACCAGGCCACTTTCCACTGGATAATAACTGCAGCGATGTATATGTTTTAGCGGAATACACATTTTTTAACCCTAACTGATGCAGTTAGTCACTTCTTTAATGTTTGTTCTTTCTGATGTAAAGTCAAGGTTGTAACTGTTTGCAATGAAGTTGTGGGGCGCTGAACTGTTCTTTTGATTCTTTTGATATATGATAGTAATTACTTGTCTTTCAAATTTGAAGGAGGGTGAGCAAGCATCTTGAGGAACATTCATCATTATCTCCTCCAAAAAATATAGTGTATTTAATAATAATAACTGAATATGTGAATCATAACAGTGATTGACAGCTGATAGGAATAATATGATTGTTAATATTATCATATTCATACAGACAAACATCGATGAGACAGTTAATTAATGTACTTATTGCAGCAGTCTGCATAGATTTGGTACCCCTGGTATTGTTCAGTTAAAATGCATTAAATTATGTGTGCCACCTTATATTTATATGTAAGGCTTTACTGATGTGCCACAATAATGTCACCTAATGTTATTGAGTTAAAATATTAATATTGTGGCTTTCCAAGTTAACATTGATTGATATGACTGTGATTAAATCAGCATATACAGCTATCGCTCCTGATATTCTACCGTTTCTCACCCATTTCATCAACACTTCTCTAACTTCTGGTCACTTTCCAAACAGTCTCAAGGAGGCAAGAGTAAACCCTCTCCTAAAGAAACCTACTCTCAACCCGTCTGATGTTATAAACTACAGGCCTGTCTCTCTCCTCCTGTTCCTGTCTAAATCACTTGAACGCGCTGTCTTTAAACAACTCTCCTGTTATCTCCATCAGAATAACCTTCTGGATCCGCACCAGTCTGGTTTCAAGGCAGGTCACTCCACAGAAACTGCTCTCATTGCTGTCACGGAGGAACTGCACACTGCCAAAACTGCATCCCTCTCCTCTGTCATCATCCTGTTGGACCTGTCTGCTGCATTTGACACGGTGAATCATCAGATCCTCCTTCGCACTCTCCAAAAACTTGGAGTTTCAGGCTCTGCACTTTCCCTCCTCACCTCATATCTGAAAGACCGTACCTACAGGGTGACTTGGAGAGGGTCTGAGTCCCACCCTTGTCAATTAACTACAGGGGTCCCTCAGGGCTCTGTTCTTGGTCCCCTCCTCTTCTCCCTGTACACAAACTCACTCGGATCAGTCATTAGCCCGCATGGTTTTTCATACCACTGCTACGCTGACGACACCCAATTAATTCTGTCCTTTCCCCGCTCAGAGACCCAGGTCGTCGCACGCATCTCTGTTTGTCAAGCTGACATCTCTCAGTGGATGTCTGCTCATCACCTCAAGCTCAACCTTGAGGTTGACGAACCTTGGCTCGTCTGGTCTTCAACCTTCCTAAATTTTCCCACACCACTCCGCTCCTCCGCTCCCTTCACTGGCTTCCGGTAACTGCTAGAATCCACTTCAAGACACTGGTACTTGCTTACCATGCTGCGAATGGATCTGGCCCTTCGTACATCCAGGACATGGTTTAAACCGTACACCCCAGCGCGTGCACTACGCTCTGCATCAGCCAAACGACTCGCTGCGCCCTTGCTGCGAGGGTGACCCAAGTTCCCATCGGCAAAAACACGTGGGTTTGCTATCCTGGCTCCAAGATGGTGGAATGAGCTCCCCATTGACATCAGGACAGCAGATAGCTTGCACATCTTCCGGCGCAGACTGAAAACTCATCTCTTTCGACTCCACTTCGAGCGATAGAACTATTAACAAAGCACTTATATACTAATAAAGGACTGGCTTATCTAAAGCCAGTTGAGTAGCACTTGAAATTTGTTGGCTCTATGAAACCTGATGTACTTATATGATTCTGTTTTCTTCAAGGTTGTGTCTTCCTGGTCGAATGTACTTATTGTAAGTCGCTTTGGATAAAAGCGTCAGCTAAATGCAATGTAATGTAATGTAATATACTTCTGCCAGGGGGATGCCACCCCTGAAATTCTCCTGCCACCCTCTTGCCACCCCATGAATATTTTTCTAGATCCGCCCCTGCGCCTATGCAACAGGTACATTTTTACAAGATGGTCTATAATTTAATTTAAGGGCTTAAAGGGATATTTTATGACACAACACCTCTTGAAATGTTAAAAGTAAAACCTCTGATTTAAGCCACAAAAAAAAACAGTCTCACAAATATATTCATCTGTAATTACTGTGCATTATTATGTACAAATTGTATAGATGTGGGTTGTTTTTATATATTATGTTTGTCTGTGTTACCATTCTGACTCATTTAAATGTATCCTTGCTCTCGTGATGAAGCTCTAGTACGGGGTTGGGAGTGAAACTTTGTCACTGTGATCTAATCATCATCTACTTCAAATTAGGTTGAAACTCTCCTCCCGGGTTTATCAACACAATTACATAGCCCCTTTCAAACAAGGGTTGGATGGCAATTACCACATAGGAAATGAGAATGGGTTTTTAGAGTGCACCTTGCTTCCTGTAATGAAAAGGCATAACAGCTGATTGTGCATGATTTCCTGACAATTAGAAAGTAGGCTTATTTTAAAGTCTTTATTGTGGCATTTTGGCTTAAAGGATCCATCTGTTGATCCTGACCTTTGTCTGGCAGTCTGCCAAACATTAAAGCTGGTGAAATGATTTATAATCCTTGCACATCAGTATCAGTATTAGATTGTCTACAACAAGTAAAACATCAACGGCTATTGTCTAGCATTGTGATTTTTTCCACTTCCTTTTGAACATACTCATCTGTACTCAAGTCAAATTTCGGTAAGGAAATACAACAAAAGCCAAAGCAAGTGCACGCATTGAATGAAGAAAATTAATTTCACGCAATGTCTCTTTCAATGTCGACATACCACACTTCTCTAGTAAAGTATAGCTCCATCAAAGGATGTCACGAGAAAATACCAAAAATGCTGAAAATGTACTGTTAAAAAGATACATGTTGTTTGTATCAAAAAAGCCACCTTTGCTCTTGATTCCCCTATTAAACTTCCTCTAATCACATCATATTTCCCTGTCAACAAAAGGCTGTAGGAAAACCAAATATCTGTGACATTCTGCTATTAAGTAGAATCAAAGACTAGGTCATTCTATACCAAAACGTCTTCATGCTAAGTGTATGTTTCCTATCGCAGTTATCTGGTGAGCATGACTGATTAAGCTGCTGAGCAATTGGATTCGGACAATTGAGTGTGAGAGCCAGAGGAGAGATCCATCTTTGTGACGGCTCATGCCTAACCTTGGCACTAGGTGAATGGGCTCAGATGTAGCCTGTGTGTGCACATAGTGTGTGTGTGTTCTCTATATCAGTGGTTGTCAACTGGTGGGTCGCGACCCAAAAGTGACTCGCGGACCCGTTTCGAGTGGGTCGCGGATGTGTGAGTGAAGAAAAAGAAAATGTGAAAAAATAAAATTTGGGAAAAAAGTCAAACTTTTATTTTGAAGGTCCAATTTTCTAACACTGTGCATGCAGTAGGCGTTGGACTGGAAGTACCGGAGACCATGGTTGCGGTCGAATAGTCCAAAAAACAGCTCCTAACGTCTATCCCCATCGTCTATCCCTTGACCTCTGTGTGAAACGTCACGGGGTTAAGGGATAGTGGAATGTGGATAGGAGAATTATAAAAGATTTAGAAGAAGAGACTGCGGTACTTTAGAGAATCCGACTGCACTTTCACTATCCGACGTGTTTATGATGCGCCAGCGGACGTCATAAATGTGCGTCTGCTGCTGTGGGGAAACTATGGAAACTACAGTTTTCTATACAGCGGACTACAACATGGATGTACAATAAGAACGAGGGACTACTGGAAACTCATCTAGAGACTCTGCACCATGCTCTGATGCTGTTGTTTTATGCTTTATGAACGTGGACAACAGAGAAACATATTCTTCATGACCAAAGTTGGAATTGAAATAAAGTAGGAAAGTGAAACTTATGCTCGTCATCCGGTCTACATTAATACAAATGATCCCAATAAGTATGATTGTATGAACTATGAAAATATCTTAAAATCAATACAAATGTATTTATTATAAACGTCAGTCCTTAACATCTATGTGTATATCACCATTCAAACATCTTTTAAAAGTTGAACAAATCCCACACAGCTCAGTAAGACTATGAAATGTTGACTTTATTTGATAATTTCAGTTAAAAACTAACATTCATATTTCTCTTTTTGATTATAATACTGATGAACGTTCAAAACAAAGCACTTTGGCAAGTTTCCATTTTAAAAAGCTTAATAAGCACCGTAACTTTCATGATATAATTTCTCGGTCATAATCGGTTGTTTCCGTGATGGCCGAATGTTGTGTGACGGCAAATGCTGCGGCTGCAAGGAATTGTGGGGCAGCATTTTCTCCTCTCCTTTCGTAAAGGGAGGTCCAGTGGTTCCTAAGCTAAAGGAGGTTATAAAGGAAGTTTGAAACCTCCTTTCCTATCATCTAGAACAGTGGTTCCCAACCTGGGGGGCGCGCCCCCCTTGGCCAAAGATCGCAGGGGGTGCGCCAGGCCTCAGATTATTTGAGGCCAAATATCATATTTAGACTTTTTTTTTGTTTTACATATAATTGTAATGCAATACATGATTGTTGCTAAAAGCCTTGTCTCTACATTACAATAAAATATAAAAAATAATTGATTAATTACTTTTAATAAAAATTCAAGTTATCAATCAATCAATCAATGTTTATTTATATAGCCCAATATCACAAATGTTACATTTGTCTCAGTGGTCTTCACAGTGTGTACAGAATATCAGTATGACAATAAGTTAGTAGCTATTAAAGGCATAAAAAGACAGACATTTATAATGTTTTCTTTAATAGAAATGTTTCTTCTGCCCGTAAAGTGTCCAAACCAGGGTTTTCTGGATAAGCGCATTTTTATAACATAGTCATTGTCCATGCCGGTTTCAGTTAGATTATTTGTCTACAGTTGCTCCGATCAGATCGGTTTCCTCCATTTTGTAGATTATTTACGACTTTTGAATCCACATAAACACATCGGCAAAATCCGGCTTACTTTGAACATGTGTTTTAAACAGTTTAATCCCTTCGTGAATTGTTTCCACTTGTGCCGTCCTTTCATTTCTTCATACAGCGGGAATCCAAATTAATTAATCCTGAGTCCAATAACCATCAAAGTCACTCCAATAGTGCTCCTTAATATTATGCTTTCATCCTCCTTTAACAAAATACTTCACATTCATCCAGTTTGTGACAGTAGTTGTAGCATTTTTGAGACTTTTAAACTGTAATTACCGCTGTTGCGCCCCCCCCTTGTGTGTGTGTGTGTGTGTGTGTATGTGGGAGGGGGGAACTTCCAACAGGAGTAATTTGGGGGGGCTCTTGGGAAAAAAGGTTGGGAACCCCTGATCTAGAGAATTCAAACGGCACTTATCATGGCTGCCACTGAGGTACTTCTGCGTCATTTCACTCCGTTAGGAAGGTTCCTAAGCTAAATGGACTATTCGACTGCCACCCATAAACGGTTTTGAAAACTTCTGTCACGTAGTGATCATCTTCTCAATAAAACATCTTTGCTGATGTTTTTCGAGTCTTTTGGCCAATCAGAATCAAGATTGTTGCCGGAAGTCCCCACGGAGAATAACTTTGCGGTAGAACTATTGACCCCCGGTTTAATGATTGACAGGTCACAGAACAATGGGAGCTATCTACCCTTACCCACAATTTAAAGTAAGTCACACAGATGGTGGGTCGTGATTTATTAACAGTAAAAGTGGGTCCCGAAGCCTGACCAGTTGAGAACCACTGCTCTGTATGTATGTATGTATGTATGTATGTATGTATGTATGTATGTATGTATGTATGTATGTATGTATGTATGTATGTATGTGTTGAGGTTACAAAATCCAAAATGTTCAAGCAAGAAGCACACTTATCGCATTTGGAGGTGTTCTAGATCAAGGCAAAGGCTATTCTTTCTCTTCCCCTTTGTGCATTTGAAAGAGGAGGAAGGAGTGAGGCAGGGGTGGAAGGAGGCAAAGGCATAGCGTTTCCTCTCTGTATGCATTATGGATGAGGTGTGTCTGTGGCGCTCGATCAACAGCTCTCTAATGTCTTGGAGGTGGCCTGCCAGGGGTTACCTAAGACTCTGTGTTTGTGTCTTTTTGTGTTTGAGTGTGTGTGACTAGGACTGAAAAAGTTGGGGTAACATCTGCCCCCCACACACAGATAACAAATAATACTTGTTATATTTATTTACAATCTTTAATTGTGACCAGCATTTCCGCCAGGGGGGCGTCTTGCCGTCATTTGACGCCCTTATTCAGCTCGGGATGCCCTGAACGCGAGCCGAGGGCGTCCAAAAATATTAATAATTCGAGAGAAGATCGAGAGTTTTTATCGCTTCAAATGACGAAAAGGAAAAGGACAAGGACATCCCTCTGTTGGAGGGGCAAAGGAGTCTGGTGGGATCTTTTCGGAGTATTTTTGAAGATCGTTTTCCCCGACATCTAACTTGTCCTGCTACAGGACAACACGGAACGTGCACGATTTGGACGCGATGAGCGGGGGCGTTTTAGTGGAGCGGGGGGGTTTTAGTGGAGCATGCGCGTGAGCTGCGAGCACCAGAGCCTCGTAGCGGCAAAACTGAGGCTCTGTGGTAAACTGTGGTAACATGAAGAGCCGTTTGGGAGCCGAAACAGCCGGCGCTTTAAGAGAGCCGAGCCAAATGATCCGGCTCACTAACGTAAAAAGACAGTGGCTGCTTCTCAGGTCGATTAAATGAAATCCTTGCTTCCCTCACTTGCGTCGTTTCCCTGCGTTTAGTCCTTCCCACCAGGGAAGCATGGAGGGATGCAAGGAAACCACGAGAAGCAGGGAAATGAGTTTTAAGAGCAATGGGACGTCCTTTCCTCCGGAGCGTCACGTGAAGCGACGTCCGTTTGTGATGACGCTGCACAGCTGATCGTCTGACAGCAGCTCTGTCCCTGTTATTTCCACACACCCCCCCGCCTCTGTTAGTACACATTTACTGACACAAACATTTGTATCATCTGTTGTAGATCCCAATAAATAAAATAAAATAAGAACTAATTCTCAAAAAAGATAAACGCCATTATTAACATTTATAAACGAACAATAGTTTGATTAATATTGATTAGAGTGCACAATAGAAATAAAATAATTGAGAGAAGAAAAAGAGATAGGCCTATGTTATCTATCAAAACCCAGTTTAGATTAACATTCATTGGATTGCACACTTTGTTTGTTTGTTTGGATATGTAGTAAATTAACATTTCAATAGCACTTAATGACTGACTGAATGGAAATGACAATAAATGAAAATGTAAAACGAAAAAAGCGATCATGAAAATGTTTCCAAAAATGAATTAAATGATTTTTGACCACTTTGTTGTTCAGATATATCACATATTTGTAACTAAATTATACATGAATTGAAACAAAACACGGTATAAACTGAGGAGTGACTCCCGTGAGGTTCATGTATTTTTCTTCACTCTGCTCTCATGTCAAGAAGCATCAGATCAGTGCATGCACTGCCTCGTCCAATCAGTGAGCGATACACAGTAAGGGGGCGGGGTGAGTATCTGAGGATTTCATCGGAGGATGGTCTGGTGGTTCCTCGGTTATCGCTCCTCCATTATCGCCTCCTCGATCCTCGATCCTCGGTCCTCCGGCAGAAATAAGAGCCATGGGACGGTACTCAAGATGGCGCAGGCAAATCAACTTCCGGTGGAGACCGAGGACCGAGGAGCGAGGAGGAAATGAAAATAGTCGACCTGAGAAGCAGCCAAGGGACGGCTCAAGTCAAAATTCAAAACACCCCCCTCCCCCTCTCTGGGTGGACGCCCTCTCAGCCCTGGTCTGGCAGAAAACACTGATTGTGACATAACTATATGTTAGCTTGTGAGTTTGATGCACTACACCGAAAAAAGAACTGAAAGGAGATGTTTCCAGAGGAGGGGGACATACAGTGGGGCAAAAAAGTATTTAGTCAGCCACCAATTGTGCAAGTTCTCCCACTTAAAAAGATGAGAGAGGCCTGTAATTTTCATCCTAGGTATACCTCAACTATGAGAGACAAAATGAGGAGAAAAAAAAATCCAGACAATCACATTGTCTGATTTTTAAAGAATTTATTTGCAAATTATGGTGGAAAATAAGTATTTGGTCAATAACAAAAGTTAATCTCAATTAGGGATGCACTATAATATCGGCCCGATAATTATCGGTCCGGATATTAGGAATTATGACGTCATCCCGATAACCCGATACCAGTATTAATAGCCCCGATAATATACAATATATTTTTTGGTAAAAAAAAAAGAAAAAAATACTGCGGTGTGGGTGGATTGGGATGAGGGGCGCTTATTTTTCACTCGGCTCCTCCCGTTTTGCCAGTACTGTGGTATATGTGGTTTAGGAAGAGGGGAGTTTTTCACAAATCCAGCGCTCCCTAACTCATGCCTGGCTGTGACGTAAATGGGTGTGCGGCCGTGAAGCCAGGACAGTAAACAAACATGTCGTCGGTGGTATGGGCGTTGGAGCTATGTGCAACTCAAGGCTATACTCGAACGGAAGCTGCCTGGACGCTGCAATCATGTTGCGCACTATCCGTGCTGAGTGTGCTGACTTTTCGTACAATGTCCCCACTGTCTGGCTTCCTGCATAAAGTCAAGTGCTCGGCGCAGTTGTGGCGAAATGTCGCTCCTCTGTTTTCATTTAAACAGCTCCGTATATCCGTTAGCGCAGCTAGCTAGCACCAGATGCTAACAACAACAATGCACATAAGGTCTCTCTCTCGCTCGCTCGGGCCACACATACACACACCCTCCCGGTCCTCCAGATGGCCAGTCGGTGCCTGCCGGTGAGCGTGGAAGTGTGGTCTGCCACAAGCGGGCGACAGGAGCGGGGCTGTCAGCATCAGCTTGTAGATTGTATTTTAACTCGATGCGCTCTGAAACTACGGGGCGGCCGAGGAAAAAAAATACACATGCATTAATCGCGTTAAAATAATTAGTGGCGTAAAAAAATTGTATTATCGGTATCGGTCTTGAGAAGCAGGAAGTTATCGGTATCGGTATCGGTTTCAAAAAACCAATATCGTGCATCCCTAATCTCAATACTTTGTTATATACCCTTTGTGGCAATGACAAGGTCAAACGTTTTCTGTAAGTCTTCACAAGGTTTTCACACACTGTTGCTGGTATTTTGGCCCATTCCTCCATGCAGATCTCCTCTAGAGCAGTGATGTTTTGGGGCTGTCGCTGGGCAACACGGACTTTCAACTCCCTCCAAAGATTTTCTATGGGGTTGAGATCTGGAGACTGGCTAGGCCCACTCCAGGACCTTGAAATGCTTCTTACGAAGCCACTCCTTCGTTGCCCGGGCGGTGTGTTTGGGATCATTGTCATGCTGAAAGACCCAGCCACGTTTCATCTTCAATGCCCTTTGCTGATGGAAGGAGGGTTGTCACTCAAAATCTCACGATACATGGCCCCATTCATTCTTTCCTTTACACGGATCAGTCGTCCTGGTGCCTTTGCAGAAAAACAGCCCCAAGCATGATGTTCCACCCCCATGTTTCACAGTAGGTATGGTGTTATTGGATGCAACTCAGCATTGTTTCTCCTCCAACACGTCTAGTTGAGTTTTTACCAAAAGTTCTATTTTGGTTTCATCTGACCATATGACATTCTCCCAATCCTCTTCTGGATCATCTAAATGCTCTCTAGCAAACTTCAGACGGGCCTGGACATGTACTGGCTTAAGCAGGGGGACACGTCTGGCACTGCAGGATTTGAGTCCCTGGCGGCGTAGTGTGTTACTGATGGTTAGCCTTTGTTACTTTGGTCCCAGCTCTCTGCAGGTCATTGACTAGGTTCCCCCCGTGTGGTTCTGGGATTTTTGCTCACCGTTCTTGTGATCATTTTGACCCCACGGGGTGAGATCTTGCGTGGAGCCCCAGATCGAGGGAGATTATCAGTGGTCTTGTATGTCTTCCATTTTCTAATAATTGCTCCCACAGTTGATTTCTTCACACCAAGCTGCTTACCTATTGCAGATTCAGTCTTCACCAGCCTGGTGCAGGTCTACAATTTTGTTTCTGGTGTCCTTTGACAGCTCTTGGCCATAGTGGAGTTTGGAGTGTGACTGTTTGAGGTTGTGGACAGGTGTATTTTATACTGATAACGAGTTCACAAGTGGAGGACAGAGGAGGCTCTTAAAGAAGAAGTTACAGGTCTGTGAGAGCCAGAAATCTTGTTTGTTTATAGGTGACCAAATACTTATTTTTACCGAGGAATTTACCAATTAATTCATTAAAAATCCTACAATGTGATTTCCTGGATTCTTTCCCCCCATTCTGTCTCTCATAGTTGAAGTGTACCTAGGATGAAAATTACAGGCCTCTCTCATATTTTTAAGTGGGAGAACTTGCACAATTGGTGGCTGACTAAATACTTTTTTGCCCCACTGTATATCCATTCAATTATAATTAGAGTGTCTATTGGTCACTATAATGACATTACACAGGCACTTTACAAAAACCAAACAAACACAACTTCCAATTCACAGAGAAAGATATGTATGATGGGAATATGATGTACTCTGATCTCTAAACTGAGACCAGTCCTATTGCCGCAGCAGATAACAACTTTTAACACTCGTTTCACTCATGACATACAGCTGTTTAATATTTATAATCTTTGCTTAAAGAGTACTCCATGTTGTCAGTATGTACAAGACAAATTGCTGGAGGATTTTTCAGGGACATTATTAGTAGTCGATGAAGTCTAGTATGTCTAAGACTAGAAGGCACTCAGAAAGACAAGCCTCCACAAACACCATATTATTATTATTCTCTCCTGCTGTAACACAAAACTCTTCAATGTACTTCTAAGTAAGGAGCTTCTGACAGTGGGACACTTGAAAAGAGTAGAAGTCTTTATTGCTTTTGCTGTTATCATCGTTGCACTAGTTTCTGTTCTCTCCTTTCCTCTCTTTTTTTTACTGACAACAGGGTTTTGAACACCACACACTATGTTGTGCCTGAGGAGACTGGCAACAAAACAAACACTTGACGTGCAACAAAAAGCAAGTCTGTTTTGTTTCTACTATTGGCATCGCAGCAGGAATGATCGCATATCAAGGATGGTCTCTAGCTGGTTATAATTATTTTCTGCACAGCTGACTTAGAGCCACCAGCACGCACTGGCACAATACCATTGCAGCATAAAATATTGTCGCCTCCAACTATGTGTTTTGAGCTATTTGACTTTGGTAAGCATAGATCGAAACACCTCTGTATTATATATAAAGGTAGGTAGCTTTTACAAGGTACTTTTGCATTTATAATAGCTGGGTGTATGTCTCCATATCGCCTGTCTAAACACTGGAAAGTGAAAGTGAGGTGCTGAGGGACCAACAAAGCACTCTTCTGAAGAATCACTGGAGGGGAGACAGCTGGCTCTATCTCTACGTTCCCGAATCTCTTTACTTCTCTCACAACCAACAACAACTTTCTGATGATGGACAATGATTATCCCTCTCACATTCTCTGACTTTGTTACTCCCAACTCTCTGGGGACACTTTACAGAGTTGTGGTTTTCTTAGTATTCTGGCCGTATTTTGTTTTTTTTCCCTACTATCCCGTCTTTCTCTGTCCCTTCCCCTTGTCCTGCTGCTCTGGTTGTCTATATACAGGTCGAAAAAGTCCAGCAGATGCTTTGGACCTAACTCAGGGAGACATGACCCTTATCACCATGGCAACTCTTTATAACCATGAAAGCCATCATTACCTGGTTGAGTTGGCATGTGTGTAACTATTGCCATTTGAGAGGATTCTCTAAGGGTTTCCCCAATTGACTGTCCTTTTCGTACATCCTACCATGGGTTTAATTTGGGTCAGGTCTATGAAGATTGCTAATGTTTTACTAAAATATTACAAAACCACAGCTGTGTTTGCAGTTTAAAGTATTACAAAACTGCCATAGTGTGTACAGATATGATTTAAATATTTTCGACAAATCAGCTGTAATCTATGCAAAAGTAAAGATTAGTCTTTTTCTATGAATACCATCTGGAAACAGACAAAATAACTATAATGCACTTTCTGCAGTGCCATGCTCATCAAAACAAGATATCTGGCAGTAGAAATGTCAAGGACAGACAAAATACATGGACTCATTAGTAAACAGCCAACATGTCACTCACACATAACAGCTCAGACAAAAACATGAGCATGTGGGTGTACACATACAAAAAACAGATACTCTCGCCAACTGACAAACAAGTACATAGTGTCAAAACTATTCACCTACACATTTGGTAAATTACCAAACAAGGACTTCTTGTTCCATCCCAATACATACAAACTCACACAAACACAGAAACTTGCATGGCATATACTTCATATTGTTTAAGTGTCAAATGCCACATTTCCACTAAGCTCTACGAGCTCTATATCTGCTTGCGTTAAGCAACGTTTCGGATTCAGTGAGTGTGCCATTTAAGATGATGTCACAAAAATTGAGTTTAGTCGAGCATACGCGTACTTTGCAGTGGAAACAGTGACCCCCTTCTATGATTGCATCACTGTCACCTCTAACGTTTATGTTAAGCCAATGTTCTTTCCAAACATGAACTGGCACGGTGCCATCTCTACACACAAAAGGACCATCTCCATATTCAACAGATTCCACATATCCTCTACTACATCCACACAAACACCTCTCAAATATTTAGCTTTATTCCTACCGTCTTTGCCGGTAAAGGTTGATCTCCCACTTTTCCTTTCCTCCGATCCCAGCAGGGCTTGTGCCATCTGTGCGATGGCCAATCTCTTGGTGTCAGGTCCATACAGGAAGTTACACGTGCATGCTTTTGCATGATCTCAGCACGCGAGTAACCACACATGTGGCAAAAGCCATCATTGCAGAAGATGATGGCGCAGTTTCTCCACTCTTGCATTGGCGATGACGAACTTGCGACCTGTGGACAGAAGGAGAGAAGTTCCGTTTTTAAAGAAGCAACAAACACCAATATCTAATCAATGATATTTGGGGTTTCCACCATGAGAGTAATGTTAGCGGCACATGGGGCATAACATTGGGACAGTTTTTCTGTGTACTTTTAAGATGTTAAAAAGTACACAGAAAAAACTGTTACAACAAACTCCTTAAATAAATAATTGTGTGCGTAAGTTGTGTGTGTGTTCGATTGGCACGTTTTTGGCCAGATAGAAGGAGTGAATGAGTGACCGCAATTTGACAGTGAGTATTAGTGATGTATGAAAACAGTCCACTAGTCCATTTAACGCTGCTGCCTTAATTTTCGACACCCAGAACTATATGTCGTTTATAGTATTATTATTTTAGTCATGTACAAATTTCAACATTTGTGGAGGACGTTTTTGGAACCTTAAGGGAAGTTAAAAAGTGCTAATACTATACTCTACTACTTGCCTATGCAAAATGTACTTTTGTGAGAAAAAGTAGAAGTAGTGTGAGAAAGTAAAAGTAGTTATAATGCAAGTTAAATGTTGTATGTATGTTGAAATGTACAGCTGACAGTGTTTAAGTTTCTAAATGTACTGTAGGTAATTCTAATAGCATTTTATTCTATAAGATATTCGTTGTAGTCTTTTGTCGCTGTCCTGTAAAACCTCAAAAAAGTCAACTTTTCACAAGGAATTTAGAGAGACAGCAAGCGCATTTCGTGGCATCTGCAGGCAGTGGCAAGTACTTTCGGCATCTGCCACAGAGGCCACTACTCCGTGGCATCTGTGGCAAGTACTTCTGGCATCTGCCACACAGATGTCACTACTTGCCGATTGCATCTGCCGCTGCTGAAACGGGAGTTGCCACAAGATGCCAGAGTAAAAGAAGGTTTAGTAGCTGCCACTCGCCTGTCCGTGGCAAATGCTGCTATTTAAACCCGTATTTATCGTGTAAAATGTTGCTGTTGTGTTTAGGCATTACTTTATCGAACTGGTGAATGATACGATCTCTATTTTTCAAAAAGATTAAACATTTATCATTCTCTATTAGATTTTACTTGGAGAACGTGGTTTGTTTAACAATAAATAAACGTGCTATTTTTATGATAATACTCGAGTCAAGATATATTTTAAGTAAATAAAGACAACTTATTGACATTAAGATCTATCATTGTTGACCAGAGGTGGGAAATAGGCTACATACTCAAGTACTGTAATTGTTGATTTAGAAATAGCCTACTTGTGCTTTAGTTGACGTATTTAAATTGTATGTTACTTAGTACTTTACCCCACTACCAATTCAGAGGTAAATGGTTTGTACTTTTACTCCACTACATTTATTTAATAGGCTACCTTTAGTTACTTACGGATTCTGATTAATGATGATGAAATATAATCAAGTCTTAACTCAGACTTTAGTTACTCCTGGAGTAAATTCCACAAGCTACTACAGTATACAAAGTCATTACAACTAGCTGCACCTTTACCCGCCTCTTGATAACACTTTACTGATCACTAATTATAATGAAAATATGTAATATGTACTTTAAGTATATTTTTAGTCTATTACTTTTGCGCTTTTACTTGAGTAACATTTTAATGCAGGACTTTTACTTGCAACAGAGTAGCCTATTCCTACATTTAGGTATGCTACTTCTACTTAACACTAGAAACGCCAGGGCGTCGCTGCTATAGCCTACCTAAAACCGCCAACGGGTAAAATGTTACCCGCTATTAGAATGCATTGATTTTCAAGGTACAATGTTATTCTTATGTATCATACTAGAACACAGGGTTAACAGTGAGTGTTGCCACTACTCGCCGTGGCATGTACCTTGGCATTTGTAGGCAGTGGCAGGTTACTTCCGGCATCTGCCACAGATGCACTACTTGCCGAGGCAATCTGCGGCAGATGCCACTACTTGCCGAGGCATCTGCCGCTGCTGAACGGGGAATTGCCACTCGCCTTCCGCCATATAAGGTCTCCTTCTTAGTTGGAAGGAAAAACTTTTATCTGAAAAGTAACTAAGCTGTTCAGACAATGTAGTAAGTCGAGTAAAAAGGAACACTATGTCTATTTGTTTCTGATGTGTATTGCAGTAGAGGAGTTTAAAGTTACATTTTAACCATTATTAATGTCTTAGTTTACCACGTATAAGCACTTAGGTTATGTATAAAACATGTGTGTAAGACAACGTTGCTAATTAAAGACGATGAAAATCACCTGCGCACTAAGCTAATAAGCATGCTTGCTATCTTACAAATGTTCATTTCCAAACCCGGTAAAACCTAGTTTACCTACGTAAAGTAGGCTACCTTTAAAGTTTGAAATAAAAAGTCACAAACTATGTGCCCTTTCCAGCATCATGTTAACATATTAAATATAATATTTCTTGACATGTTTACCTGCATGGCACTTGATGCTTACGTTAAGTGACGTGACATATCCTTGCCTCTCTCCTGACATGTTGCTTGCTACCATAGACTGGGTTGCTACATGTTGCTATATCACCTTCAAAATAAGAGTTCCATTTTCAAAATAAAATAAAAACAATATTAAATCCATCAAGAATAAAAGGTTTTTAAATAAAAACAATAAATGTAATCCTCTCTTCTGCAATCCACGTCAACGCGGACATAATATTTTATTTTATTGGTTTGCCATTTTTGTGTTTATAAGTGTTAAATCGCAGCTGCAACATTGGTGGCTCCATCTCCCACAAAGCTCTGATGTGTGTATCTTTCTAAAACCACTTACTGTAGAAGGAGCCATTTAGAATCCTGTCTCTGCACAATGTCAATGAATGATTTTAATGCACTCAGAGACCTGCTGTTGTGCTGGACGCACACACATAGACACATACACACATTACACCACTTGCAATACTTTCTTACCCAGCACACTGACTCTTTGGTATCTTGCGGGACATACATCTGTGCATAAGGCCTCTGTATAAGTGTGATTGTGTTTGTGCTGCGTCAGGGTGATATTCTGTCAGGCTGATAGATGGCCTCTCCTAAAGAGCCTTTAAGCTTCTGCGAGTTCCATGTACTTTCACTTTAGTACTGGGCCCCAAATGAGAAGAATGCCACACAAATAATAGAAGTGTGGATGGCCTGATGAACAAGGTAAAGGTTGTGAAAATCAGATGATTGGAAGGTAAGACTCTTGGAGGGAAGAATAGCAGAAAAAACAGGATATATATTGAGGAAATTGATAGGATGGGAAAACTAACTAATGGAGGCTGAATTGGAAAATAGTGTGGACAGAGCAAACCCAATCTGACGGGAATGGGTGGTACTGCAAGAATCAAACCTCTTTTTGTAACAATTAGCCTGCATCAAGTAAATGAACTTGAGATGGAAAAAACTATATTTTTCTCATAGCATTTCTCTCTGTTGCAGTGAAGTCAGATCTACAGTACTCAATTCAACTTTATTTATCCAGGTATCCTGTCTTGACTTCATGCCTTAACTTCATTATTTTTTTTTAAATAACACTGACATACACACACACACACACACACGGCAACTCATTTGTAAACAGTTGTTTATTTACATATATCAAGCAGTCACGGAGCAACATAAGCCTTTACTCTTAGTTGTGCTTGTGTCCAGATGTGTATAAATCCAATCTTCACTCTCTTTTAGATTTGTATTTGGTCTCAATCTATTCCTGAGGGAAATATCTGAATGGTTAATTCTCCATAATGATAACATGCTAGGTGGCTTTAAATAGCTGTTTCAGTAAAAAAAAAACAGCTGCTTGATGCAGCCAAAAATGGTGCAGTGAGAGTAGAGAGAGGTAAACCACTTTTAAGCAATCCTGTTGTTCTCACATGTTATTTGATACATTTGTTTGCTGTGAAATTAATAATGATCCAGCCACTTTAAGGTCTGTCTACTGAACTCAACTTTGGAAGTATAACCATAACTATCTCCCAAGATAAATCACTGGTCCCCTTCTCCACCGTGTTTGAGCCAAACTCTCCAACCTCCATCTAGAAGCTGCTGTCAATTCAGTAGACCTGATGATCTGCCTTAATGATACATGTCTTCTCTGGGATGAAGGTGCAGTAAGACCAACATTTACTCAACCATTTCAACGACGAAGGAAGTGAAAGGTATACTTCTAGAAAAATGTGAAATAGGTACAGTATACTTATTTATTTACTCATGACTGCATTCCCTTGAGTCTGAAAAACATTCACAACCTGGGTTTTCTTCTTCCCATTTTCAAGATTGTGGGTACCCTTTATAATGATTTAAAACAAGGTCTGAGCACAGGCAATTTTTCTAGCAAAGTGTTCTTCATTAAAGAGTCATTATGTACCTGTTACGATCTCAGGCACTTAGGATTGTTGGACCCAATTGCAGACAGGGAGACAGAGGTAAAGTATGGTAAGATACTTTATTTTCCAAAAAAACAAACACGATAAACAAAAGAAGGTCACTAACTAATCTCAGGATGAGATGACAAAAAATGAGACCAAAAGGAAATCGCTCACGTAGTGAGGAACAAAACTATTCTGAGCATTTAAAGAGCATAGACCTGACCATGGCAAGAGACAATACGAACTGACACTGAACACTGGGAGACAGGGGAATTTAAACACAGGGTAACTAGACACAGGTGGGAACAATCAGGGGCGGGGCTGACATGATGAGCACAGGAGACACACAAGGAGTGACAGGTGAAAACAATCAGGAAATTAGACACACCAGGGAACTAACGACAGACATGAAAACACAGGGAAAAGAGACAGACAATATACAGGGAGGGTAAACCTGACAAGGAGAACGGAAAAAAAACACCCACACCCTTAGACACGTGACCATGACATAATAATCCCTCGACAGAAACCCCCCCCCCATCAAGGGACGGATACTAGACGTCCCTAAACAAAAACAAAAAAATTCCAAAAGGTCCAGAGGGTGGGTGGAGGGGGGTCCGGAGGACGGGCCTTGACTGACAGCCCAGGGCACGCAGAGGACCAGAAGGAGGTCTCGGGCGGAGGGCCCGGGGGTAAGGCAGCGACCATGAATGGGGTCTCGGGCGGACGGCCAGGGGCAAGGCAGAGTTCAAAAAGGGGAAACTCGGGCGGACAGCCCCGGGGGCAAGGCAGAGTTCGAGGAGGGGGTCTCGGCGGACGGCCCGGGGGCAAGGCAGAGTTCAAAAAGGGGGAACTCGGGCAGACGGCCCGGGGGCAAGGCAGAGTTCGAGGAGGGGCGAAGACCACAGCTCTCAGGGGGACCGGGCAGGAGCCGGTGTTGACCGGACAGTAACCGGAGCCGGTGGGACAGGTTGTCGGCAAGATCCCCCACGGGAAGAGGACAAGGAGTTGGCAGGACCCCCGGCGAGACAGGTGATGTCGAGGCCTCCAAAGAAACAGGACATGGGGTTGGCAGGGCCCCCGGCAGAAGAGTAGTCGGCGGGGCCTCCAACGGGACAGGACACAGGGCCGGCAGGACCCCCGGCAGGAGAGCAGTCGGCGGGACCTCCAACGGCACAGGACATAGGGTTGGCAGGACCCCCGGGAGAAGAGTAGTCGGCGGGGCCTCCAACGTCACAGGACACAGGGCTGGCAGGACCCCCGGCAGAAGAGTAGTCGGCGGGGCCTCCAACGGCACAGGACACAGGGTTGGCAGGACCCCCCGGCAGAAGAGTAGTCGGCGGGGCCTCCAACGGGACAGGACACAGGGTTGGCAGGAGAGTAGTCGGCGGGGCCTCCAACGGCACAGGACATAGAGTTGGCAGGACCCCCAGCGGAACCTCCAACGACACTTGAGTAGGGACTGAGTGGGAACTCGAGAGAGGGCTTGAGAGGGAACTCGAGAGGAAACTTGAGAGTTGACTTGAGAGGAATCTCGAGAGGGAACTTGATCGGAGACTCGAGAGGTGACTTGAGAGGGAACTCGAGAGGTGACTTGAGAGGGGACTCGAGAACTGACTCGAGAGAGGGCTTGAGAGGGAACTCGAGAGGAAACTTGAGAGTGACTTGAGAGGAATCTCGAGAGGGAACTTGACGGAGACTCGAGAGGTGACTGAGAGGGAACTTGAGAGGTGACTCGAGAGGGGACTCGAGAGAGGGCTTGAGAGGGAACTCGAGAGGAGACTCGAGAGGGGACTCGAGAGGGGACTCGAGAGAGGGCTTGAGAGGGTACTCGAGAGGGGACTCGAGAGAGGGCTTGAGAGGGTACTCGAGAGGGGACTCGAGAGAGGGTTTAAGAGGGAACTCGAGAGGAGACTCGAGAGGGGACTCAAGAGGTGACTCGAGAGGGGACTGGAGAGGGGACTCGAGAGGGGACCCGAGAGGGAACTGGAGAGGAGACTCGAGAGGAGACTGGAGAGCCAACAGGAGACGAGGTGCTGGAGTCGGCCGGTACACCGACAGGACACGGGGAGCTGGCGTCGGCAAGAGAGCCAGCAGGAGACGAGGTGCTGGAGTCGGCCGGTATGCCGACAGAACTCGGGGAGCTGGCGTCGGCCGATGAGTCAACAGGTGACGAGAAGCTGGAGTCGGGACCATGACTGCTGGGGCCGGTACTTGAGCCGGAACCATGGCTGTATGGGACAGCTCTGGTGCAGGGACCATGGCTGCATGGGCCGGTTCTGGAGCCGGAAACATGGCTGTAAGATCCAGTTCTGAAGCCGGAAACATGGCTGTAAGGTCCGGAGCTGAAGCCTGGATCATGGCTGTGTGGGTCGGTTTTGGAGCCGGAAACATGGCTGTAAGGTCCGGAGCTGAAGCCTGGATCATGGCTGTGTGGGCCGGTTTTGGAGCCGGAAACATGTCTGTAAGGTCCGGTTCTGGAGCAGGGACCATGGCTGCTGGGGCCGGCACTGGAGCCGGAACCATGGCTGCTGGGCAAGAAACCGGAACACGGATCCATGGCTGTGTGGGATGGTACTGGAGCACGGTACCCATGGCTATGTGGGATGGTACTGGAGCACGGAACCATGGCTGCTGGGGCCGGAACCATGGCCGCTGGGGCCAGAACTGGGACCGGAATCATGGCTCTTGGGGCTCGGGCTGCTAGCCTGGACTTGCGACTCCTTCTCTTAGAAGCGCCTGAAAGCTCCGTGGACCTCCAAAAGCCGGACGAGTTCCAGAAAACGACTCCTGGACAGGAGCAGGAACTGGGGCAGAAGCATGGGTTGACCCCAGACGGAACACACCGAGACGTCTGCATTCAGCAGGCTGGAAATCACACATCCAGAGGAAGTTCAACATCCAGCCAGGTACGAATTTCACCAAGTCTGGTTTCTCCATAGCCAACCGGTGCGCCTCTACCAGAGCGGCCTCCCTCTGCAGAACACTGCACGCTCCCTTCCACCAATCATAGCAGCATGCCAAATAAAAGGGAAAATGTTGTAGCTCCACCTCAAAAGGATCATCTGCTGGGTCCATTTCTGGTCAGTTCGTTCTGTTACGATCTCAGGCACTTAGGATGTTGGACCCAATTGCAGACAGGGAGACAGAGGTAAAGTATTGGTAAGATACTTTATTTTCCAAAAAAAAACACGATGAACAAAAGAAGGTCACCAACTAATCTCAGGATGAGATGACAAAAAATGAGACCAAAAGGAAAATCGCTCACGTAGTGAGGAACAAAACTATTCTTGAGCATTTAAAGAACATAGACCTGACCATGGCAAGAGACAATACGAACTGACACTGAACACTGGGAGACAGGGGAATTCAAACACAGGGTAACTAGACACAGGTGGGAACAATCAGGGGTGGGGCTGACACTGATGAGCACAGGAGACACACAAGGAGTGACAGGTGAAAACAATCAGGAAATTAGACACACCAGGGAACTAACGACAGACATGAAAACACAGGGAAAAGAGACCAGACAATATACAGGGAGGAAAACATGACAAGGATAATGGAAAAACATCCACACCTAGACATAGACACGTGACATGACATAATAATCCTGACAGTACCTGACCCTGAACAGGAATTACTGAATCATCAAACAAGCAAAAGTGTATATAAAGACATTATTCCCTTTTAAAAGCAGTTCACAGAGGCAAGTTACTTCCAAAATGTAATACAGAACATATTATTTATACTGTCTTTTTTAAGTAATAAGTTACATTACAATATTACTGTCTCTGAAATGTAATGAGTTACACTACTTTTATATTACTTTTGAGTTACTTTACCAAGATAACCGCAAAAGAATGGCTAGGTATTTGAAATGCTAAAATGTAATTTAGTGCAGCTCATTATACATTCAGTGAAGGGCAATGTGGTATAGCATAACAACTGTGTAGGCCATTTATGCCCCGAGCCTGTTTTTCAGGCCTCAGGCTCGAAAATGACATTCCCAGAAACAATTGACTATATCTTCTCTTCTAAAAGGGGTAATTAATAATCTTTTTCTCAAAGCAATGATATACCTGTGAGTTGGATGTAGAAAAGTCAGAATCAATATAGAATTATTTATTTTAAAGCTAAATTCAGATTTGAAAATAAATAAATCTAAATGATAGTGTCCGTCCAAAAAAACTACTATACTTATAGTGAAAACCACCCTTGAATGATGGGATCGGAGACTAAAAGCTTTAGGAATCCAAACTATAACATATAATAAGTACCCTGTTATGCGTAGCCAGAATGCCCAAAACCGGAAGCTGTCATACACTCTCGTAGCAGCTAATATGAAAACTCCATTATTGACATAAATATGGTGATGGGTTATCTGTAATCATTTCAAAGTGACACATACGCATTGGATTAACCTTCAATAGCGTTTTTATCGTTTTAATGCCATTAAACACAACTTTTGATCAGAAACAGCAAAAGGTAAGACATATTTTCCGTGTTTGCTCCGTAAAGCTACGTTGTGTTATGTCTGGGTTTGTTTACCCTGCCGCGAGTTTTGACCGCTCAGTGATGATACTTATACCAGAATTTATTACATTACATTACATTGCATTTAGTTGACGCTTTTATCCAAAGCGACTTACAATAAGTGCGTTCGACCAACAAGATACAAACTTGAAGAAAACAGAATCATATAAGTACATCAGGTTTCATAGAGCTAAAACATTTCAAGTGCTAGTCAACTGGTTTTAGATAAGCCAGCCTATTGCGGCAGTAATCTTAAACAAAGTGCCGCGAAGGACTAAACAAGAGAAAAAACACTGTGGACGCGCAAAAACTCAGTCTTTCCAACACAGTATGCGTTTGACCTTTTATTTCCAAAGCAAAAATGCAATATTCCATATCCATATGATATACGTATATCCTTGTATGCGTGCATGCGTGCGTGCGTGCGGTCAACAAAAATTGTCCTTCTCGAGCTCACTCCCCCATCTATACAAAGTGCGCAGGTAAAAGCAACCGGATATAAGCACAAACGTCACCACATAAATCCAATGACACGCCCACCACCTATAGTGACTCAAAAAACATGTATCGTAACAAACACAGAAATGGCTTCATATGTGGCTCCTACATTCCGGCCCCTAATTATATCAACATAATTACACAACTGAAAAATGATGTAGGAGACAATCAAGGAAAAAACTTTTAAGGATAAAAACGTCCTTTGTTAAAGTGTCCTTTTCTTCTTTAGGCAAAAAATAGAAAATAAAATTAAAAATATATATTTTGTTAGCCTATGAAGTGATCTTTACTATCACTTAGAAAAAAGTCGGAAAAAACGTCAAGGTCTATGAAGTTCACTAATTTCCTCTCTGAAGGAGGGTGTTGTTGATTTTAGCAATATTCAACCTTTCTATTGCCTCTCTCAATTCACGCTCAGCTCCGACGAAGTTGGTTCCATTATTACTTGTCCACGTCTTGCGATGAAGCGTCGAAGAGCATTAACAAAGGAATCTGTATCCAAGGATGAAGCTACTTCAATGTGGATGGCTCTTACTGTTAAGCATGTGAAGAGAATACTTTTTAACTGTACTCCTTCCTCGCTTGACCTCAAAAGGTCCAAAATAGTCAACTCCAACACGAGTGAATGGAGGTTCATCTGGAGAAACTCTGTCTCAAGGTAAATCTGCCATCTGCTGCATTCCTGGAGCTCCATTTAGTCGCCGACAAACAACACATTTTGACAGGCTTTTCCTTATAGCCACACTAGCACCAGGAATCCAGTATCTTTGTCGCAGGCTAGATAGCATGTGGTTAGGACCACCGTGTCCCACATCTTGGTGTACTTGCCGTAGAATGATGTCAGAAATGTGAAGATCTTTTGCCAATATAGCAGGATGTTAGATTCTTCAGGCATTACTGCTCTACTGAGACGTCCTCCCCACTCTCAGAACAACATCTTCAAGTACTGGGTTGAGCTTGTAGATGTGACTAGTCCTTTTCACACCTTCTCCCTTTTGCAAGCCTTTGATTTCATCAGGAAACCTTTTTCTTTGGCAAAAGCAGATAATTTCTTTCTCAGCTTTTCGGAGGTCCTCAATAGAAAGAAAACCAGAGACCACCTGAGCCTTGATAGTCTGCATTTCCTTTTTCATCTCTCGGTCTTGTTGATCCTTATTCAAGCCAGACTGAGCAAGAGTCAGACTCAATTGCTTCCTCTTCCGACTAAGGCACAACAGCAGGTTTTTCAACCTAAGGATCCAACCAACTGTCTTCTTCAGGTGGATCCAAGAAGAGAAGTGATTGATCAATCGGGTTACAGCATCCATCTCTTTTTCAACCTGCACAGCGTTCACATTAAGACTTATCTTGACCTCAGGGTCTTCTGGTGCCATTTCAGAGCCATCAGGGTTCCCAGGCCACTGTTCTTCAGGTCCAGTGAGAAACTGAGGTCCAGACACCCATGTGTCATCTTTCAGGAGCGTTTCCACTTTGACTCCCCTGGAAGCCCAGTCGGTAGGATTGCTTGCGGTTGGAACATATTTCCACTGAGATGGATTTGATATGCTGCGTATTTTTGAAACCCTGTTTGCGACGAAGGTTCGAAACCTTAAGGTCTCATTACTGATGTACTTCAGTACGGAAGTACTATCAGTCCAAAAGATGGAGTCTTTAAGTTGCATTTGCAGCTCCTTCCTACACATCTTGTCCATACGACTTGCAACCACAGCAGCCGTCAATTCCATTTGAGGTACTATAACCCTGTCAACTTTAAACTCTTCGAGATTGCAGAGCTCCTTCAGCCAATTTTTCCACTCTTGTGCAGCTGAGGCTGGTATAATATCATCCCAACCAAGTTCTCTTCTGCACAAGTCTTGAAGAATCATCTTGGCTGATAGGACCACAGGTGCCAATATTCCTAATGGGTCAAATATTGAGCTGACCATGGAAAGGATCCCTCTTCTGGTTATGGCTTTGTCCTTGATCATGATCATGAACTTAAAGACATCTGACTCAACACACCACTGTACGCCCAATGCTCTTTCCACAGGGAGTGTGTCATTATCCAAGTCCAGATCCTTAACTTCTTTCGCTCTCTCCATCGAAGGTATAACAGCAAGCACGGTACGTCTGTTGCTAATCCATTTTGTGAGATGAAAGCCCCCTTGAGCACAAAGTGCACAAAGGTCATGATAGAGTGCCACTGCCTCCTCCTCTGAGACCACAGATGTTAGACAATCATCAACATAGAAATTGTGCAGGACAGTGTTGATTGCTTTGGGGCTGAACTGCTCCCGATGGTCCTCTGCACACTTTCTAAGGGCAAAACTAGCACAACTTGGCGACGATGTAGCTCCAAACAGATGTGCAACCATTCTGTGCTCTTCTAAGTTCTGATGATCTCCATTTGGCCACCAGAGAAACCTCAACAGATCCGAATCCTCAGCTGGTACTCGAACCTGATGAAACATGGCTTCAATGTCTGCCATGAGTACAACATGTTCCTTTCTGAATCTTGTCATGACTCCAACCAGTGTGCTGGTAAGATCTGGTCCCTGTAGGAGCTGCGCATTCAGCGATGTTCCCTGGAATGTAGCTGCACAGTCAAATACGACCCTGATCTGTTTCTTCTTTGGGTGGTATACACCATGGTGTGGTATATACCATACCCTGCCGTCACTGCGTTCCAGATCCACAACTGGCACTTTCTCTGCATAGCCCTTCGAAAGGATGTAATTCATGAAAGCGGTGTAATCAGCATGAAATGAAACATCTTTATCAAACCTTCTCTTGAGGCTCAGTGTACGTTGTTCTGCTACTCTCCTATTGTTTGGCATACTAACATCCCTTTTCCTTAAAGGTAAGCCAATACAGTAATGGCCATCCATCAACTTAGCAGACTTTGTGACGTACTCCATAAAGTGACAGTCCTCTCTTGACTGTCCCATCTGCTCATCCTGACTGCATTCAGGGAAATCAGCCTTTAGCTGCTGCTTCCACAGATCTTCAAGGTTTGCAACAGATATCCTATTGACAGTGACATCTGGCTGTCCACAAGTAATTTCACTACTCCTGTCTCCTCTGAGAGGTCCATTGACAGTCCAACCCAGCATCGTTTTGACTGCATATAGGCCCCCGTCTACACTCCGAATAACTTCCCATGGCTCCAGTGCCTCAGGAACATTAGTCCCAATCAACAGGTCCACATCTGAATCAATCTCAGTAATCATTACATGTTTCAGGTGTGGCCATCTCTGAAGGTATTTCTGCTGAGGAATGTTGCCTCGATGAACTGGCATAGTTTTCTGGGTGTAGGTGTCAGGCAGCTCACAATAATGACTGCTGTCTAATCCAGCCACGCAGGTCAGAAACAATGTGACTTCCAACTATTTTCCCCTGACCCATTGTCCGAAGGAGAATGTCTGTTCTTCTTCCCCTGAGATTCAGTTTGTTCATCAGCCGCTCCGTGCAGAATGATGCTGAGCTCCCAGGATCCAGGAAGGCATATGTTATGATTGTTTCATGTCCCTTCTTAGACTTTACTTGAATAGGCACTATGGAGAGAGTGCAATCTGGCTCACCGGCTCCTGTAAGACCACTGGACTGAACGGAGATCAGAGCACTGCTTATAGCTTTTCCTTTAGCTTGCATTGTGTCAGTTTCTTTCTCTTTCTGATAGATATGAAGTATGCTTGGGTGCTTCAGACTGCATACTTCGCATGAGAGGCGTTTCCTGCAGTCTTTACTCATGTGCCCAATACACAAGCATCCAAAACACACACCATGTTCCCTCAAGAAAGCGATTTTCTCACTATGAGCCTTTCTTTCCAGTTGAAAACACAGATCCAGTGTATGTCCACCTCCACAAAACAGGCAAACACTTGTATCTAGTGAGCCTCTCTCCTTCATTCTTATTCCAAGTTCCACTTTCTTTTCCGCTGTCGTAATAGTAGTAGCAAAGCTGCTTCCCCTCATCCTTGAACGAGGTTCAAACTTAGCTTTCCTCACATCTTTGTTGGCTGCTGGTGGAGTATCCTGTATATCTCCAAACCGTGGATCGCTCACAATATCCATCTGTCTTTCAATGAAGTTAACAATATCCATGAATGTAGCTCTCCGGCCCTGCCTTTTCTGTAAGTCATAGGCCAGAGTTTTCCATTTGTCCCTATATTTGTAGGGCAACTTTTTTATAGCATATTGCTAGGCATGTTCAACTCACACATGTATTCAAACTCTTCCATGACGTTGCAGCATCCTCTCAGAAAGAGACCGTAAGCTTGCAGAGCTCGCACATCTTCTACTCTTATTGGCTGCCATGAAAGAGCCTTTTCCATGTAAGCTGAAACAATTTTCTGTGCATTACCAAAATGCTGCTGAAGCAAAGCCTTTGCTTTGGCATATCCTCTGTCATGGGCCATATGCTGACAGCTTCTGACAAGCTCCAAAGGATGCCCCCTGGTGTACTGTTCGAGAAAATACAGGCAGTCTTTAGGGTTGTGAGTCTTCTCCTCAATGCTGTGCTCAAAAGCTCTTAATGCTTGATATTGAAACAGAGAGCCATCAAAAATCTGAATTTCTCTTTTAGGCAGAAAAGAAAGAGACTGTTGCTGAACCAACATGGATGTTATTTCATTTTGTCTTTCTAAGACATTAATTAAAGGATTCTGAGCACTGCTGCTTGGTGCCAGCACTCAAAAAAAGGACTTTGGCTGGCTGTTACATCAAATAAAATGTAACATGTATTTTAAACGTAATAATTTCATGTTTCCAAGATGAACGTGATGAAAACATGTATGGTTTGCATGAATCGCAACAACTTCACATTTATTAGATTCATTCATGTTGAGATAAACTGACACAAAGGGATTAGGGTACATATGATTCCCACTCCAGAGCAGAAGGTGGCGGTATAACCACCAATAAACTGGATACCAACTAATGTAATCAGAGACAAAAATCAATCTACTTTTAAATGTTCACGGTTGTAAAGATGTGAAACGACAAACAATAAGACATGCTACATTCTTGACTGCTCTTGGACACTTCCATGGATGTATTAAGAGAACTCTGCCAGACTCTGCCATTGTTTTATTTTGTCCGCGATCTGGCGGGAAAGGTTTTTCCCTGCATCCTGTGTGCACTCGCGATATTTGGACTTAACCGTAAACTTAACCATCATCATCGCGAGAGAGGATCATTCAGACAAGAAAGACCGATGGCGAAAGTTGGAGGAGGTAAGCAGAAAACATTGTCATCTAACTGTGAAGCTGTTAATAAATGTCATCAACTGCTAGTCCATGAGCGATATTGTGGTAACGTTGATAGTTAATGTGTTATTTAGTGTTCTTTTTTATCTCACTTAAAAAGCCGAATGAGCCGACGAACATGCTAAAGCCGTTAACTAGCTAGTCTGTGTAACTGCCAGTTAGGGAGATGGTTCAAATATAGAATATCAGGATTGAAAACTAAATGACGGAAGCATTACCCTGAGAAAGTTAAACGAAAAGTGTGCTACCCCCGGCGCTTATATGTCAGTAATATCAGCCCCTTTTACAAAGGAATGTTGCGCCGTTATTCGGCTGCGTCACGTAAATTAGCTGCCAAGCTAGCTGCCATGCGGAGCTGACTGCCACTGTGGTTTTCGCTCTGCAGTAGGGGTGGGCGGATCGATCCCAAAATATCGATACTTCCGATATTACGTTACGTTTCAAAATATCGATACTAGAGCCAATAGGATCGATACTGTTATACTTTTTTTCTCGTCTCCTCTACTCGTCAATTTCTTCAAAAAACTATGTGCAGACGAACACAAGTATATGCTCTTTTCTTCTCTCTCCACTGCTGTCCTCTTCTCCTCGAGGCTCCCTGCCTGAACGCCGATTATCAAGCTGACTAACAGCAGCCAGCAGGGCAGGACAGCAGCAGCCAGCGACTCGCGAGTGCAACACGCGCATGATGGCTGAGAGAAAGAGCAGCGTTGTGTGGAGCAATTTCACAACTGGCAATTAAAACTTAGCGAACTGTGATGTGTGCAAGAAGACAGTTCGCTACTTTGGCCACTTTGTATTGTTATTTTTCATGTTTGCACTTTAAATTTGCAAAAGTAAAACGTGTATTTGTCTATAAAAACTGTCCTGTCTTTATTCATGAAAATGAATTCAGATTTAGTCTATTTATGATGATTTCAGCTCAAAAATCATGTCATGCAGCTCTCCCCTATATGAAAGTACATAAGACGCTTTTCATTAAAAAAAGTATCGATATCGGTATCGGCGATACTGGCCCTGAAATACTTGGTATCGGATCGAATCCAGATTTTGTGGTATCGCCCACCCCTACTCTGCAGTTAATGTTGCGTGACGGGTGCCGCTCTGCCAGTGTCGGTAGTCGCACTCTGACTCTCTCCGCTAGCTCTCCCTGCTCAGCATATAGTTATGTTCGGCTCTGTGTAACTGCACCCCCGGGCCAGTAACCTACATGCTGCCTGCACTGCAGTGACAAAGAGCCGGCTGAAAATCGGCAACGTTTCCTTAATATTCCTCGATTTTAAATATTGATGTCCACACATTTGAAGTAATAATGTTGTCAGGCACTTAATAATAATAATACGTGTGCTTATCAGTGGCAAAAACAAGCACTTCAACTTTGAGTAATATAGGATAATGTAACAATTCAGTAGGGTACCGAGCCCTGTATTAATCAAAGGAGTCCCGGGAATTAATTATTAAAGACTCTGGTGCCATTAAGCTCCAATGTTATCAGTCTTTGTATCGGTACTGGAGATATTTAAAACATGTTATATGTATTATGCTACACAAACATTATATTGCAGTTTTAGTTTTGCCAACTCCGTTTTTAATATGCAAAAAGACTGCAAAATGCGTCTGATTATTTTGAGTATTTTCGATCTTTTCCAATCCAGGGTCTCTGTGCGAGGGGGCGTGTGAATATATAAGAGCGAGAGATTCAGTATTAGCATTGATGCTTTTGTCTTTATTGGTGTGATCACCAAGCTGGACCTGATGGATGAAGGGACAGATGCACAAGACATCCTGGAAAACAAACTACTGCTGCTCCACAGAGGTGAGAACCCCCCCACATGCACACATTTGATTAAATCCTTGATTGGAATCCAGCTATTACATTACAATATTTACAGACTTTATATACTACCCAAAACAGGGTGTCTTTTCTTTAGGGGTCAGCAAATCATCAATCTGCATTATTTTCCCTGTAATTCCTGACATTGAAATTAAACAATTACTATGGTGTTAAATTGACTAACAGCTTTATTTGTATTGTTCCACATGTGAACAGTTCTCCAATTGTAGAAGTTATAATAATTTAATATTTGGTCGCAAGTGCTTTGGAATCAACGTTTGTCTTTATTCCATAACTCACATTGAACAACTGATATTTGTCTTTCTTTAGGTTACATCGGGGTGGTGAACCGCAGTCAGAAGGACATTGATGGAAAGAAAGACATCCGCGCTGCTTTGGCTGCTGAGAGGAAGTTCTTCCTGTCCCACCCGGGGTACAGGCACATTGCAGAACGCATGGGCACACCACACCTGCAGAAGACCCTCAATCAGGTGAGACACACACGCAGGGCCGTCCCTCCCTACAGGCCGATCATGCAGGCTGGAAACTAGAGCATCACTCGAAGATGGGTTATTGTATGAGTAAAATGTCAAACTTTTGCCAATTGCCATATTAAAACATCAGCTGCAATTCACAACATGAAGAAGGCAGTCTCTGCATAGTGCATATAGGTTAATGGAGATGCAGTTATTTCCAGCATTCTTTATTTACCATTCATTCAAGTATTTTATGCCTTTTTATCTGCTAATGTAAATACATGATTTATGCAATTGCATGTCTTAAACGGACTGAACTGCTAAATTAAACCTGTGAACAGTGACATCAAAATAGCTAATCTGAGTTTTGTGGGTTTTGTTTTTTTGTTGTAGGTGAATGCAGAATTTAAGAGAATCACAACAATTAATTTGCAATCCAAGTTCTTCTCTTCGCTGGATATTCACTCTACAAGCCTGATCGACGTGTATACCAAGAAAGGTGGAGTTCAAGGGAAGAAGATCAAAAGCATCATGCTTCCCATAACCCAGGTATGAAAACAATGTAAAGGTGACAAAGAAACTGTAGGAGCTGTATAAAGTCTACGATGTTCCGTGAATAGCATAGCATCCGGAGCATTATGTTTTCGATATTATTTTGACACTTAGCACCACATCCATTCCCCCAGTGGGGGTCATTGTATCAAAGTGAGCGGCATACTATTATGAAGGCCTAAAATAACGCACTACAAAGCTGTCCCTGACAGCAGTCTTTCATGGAAATGGCAGATGTTCCTACCCCAATGGTCACTGAGTGTACTGTAGGGCTGCAGCCAGGGGCGGCGGGTACTGTAGGCTAGGGAAGGCTAAGCCTTCGCAAATATTTTTGTCACTGCATCCTGGTAAAATAAAAATAACATGTTTGTGTCTTTGACATTAGCGCTGCTATGCAGCCACCAGTAAACTGTACTACGAAGCCAGTTCAACAGACCCTGGATATGTTTGAGTTATCTTAACTAACCCTAACAAACGAGATCTCGCTAAGCGGTCCTACAACGCTGGTTATCAACTCGGTAAATCAAGCCAGGGATTCTTTCTCCAGCTGAGAGCACATTTATGTGAAAGGGGCGGGGTTAGCTACATTTGACCAATCACACACAGGGACAAGTGTACTGCGCAGCATCATACTTCAGTAATGAAAAGTAAACTAATATTAGACAAATATGAGCTTTAACCATCCATGACTTAAACATATAATCCAGGATACAAGCCACATAGTTGCACCTGCAAGGTGAATATAGAACAACTCGTTAAAAAATAAATAAACTACAGAGCGTTTGAAAGCGTACAACAGTTTTATGATATCACTGCCCCATAGACACGAGTGGATCTGACTTTAATTACATTTGAGTTGAGTGTTTCGTCAACCCAATGTGTTGCTTAAAATAATACTTCTGCATACAGTATGTGACACTAAGTGTTGCACGGCCAGATACGGCTCAGCTGACTCAGATAAGGAAATATATATTATCTGATCGATGATCTGATTGATGATGTGATATGAACGATAAGTGCGACACGTCGGCGTCTTCTCTGCATACGGCAGTTTAAACTGTATTTCCTTTATCCTGTAATATGACGTGATAGATTTAAACTCTGCACACTGAGCTCTGATTGGTCACTGAGTTGATCTATTTTCTATACACGCCGGTGGCGGGCAGCGGCAGGTAAAAAAAGTTATTTAGCCTTCCCAAACCTGAGCCTCACGCCTATGACTGCAGCTATCAATTATTTTAGTAATCGAGTATTCTGTCAATTATTCCATTGATTAATCGAGTAATTGGAAACAGATTAGCTTTTTAAAGCAAAAGTATTTCTTCAATAAAAAGCCATTTAAAATATTCAAAATAAGACAGGTCTTCTCAAATGAACAACTAATTATTTTCCTTTTTTAGAAAAATGTATTGCTTAAATTGCATAGTATGTTATCTGACTAAACCCATTTAATTAAAGTGCAATATTACATTCAGGGTTTTAAATAAAACATTTGTGAAACGGTGAAACCCAGACTGCTTGTTGTTCATAATGGGCTTTTTTATTGCATGTTCGACTGACAGCATTGACGTGAGACGCGAATGCATCCTCAAAGGTCTTTGTGTATACTTCAATGAAGATCCAGAGCTGGTGAAGGAATACATGGTATGTTGATGTACCTTTTTTATCTTCACAAAGAGGAGGATGATCATAGTTGGAATGGATTGTGTTTCTTCTAAAACTAACCCTTAGGGAAATGTTGCCTTTACATTTTGATGATGTTGGATGTGTTAATGCTTTTTGGAAACAGTGTTTTTTGTTCTTTCTTTTTTCAATTTGGAAAACCCAAACTACATAAAACTCAATATGACACATTATAGAAATGGGATGTAATGCACATCAGTGAAAATCACTCTCCTTATTTGTTTTTCACAGAGCATCGACAACAGCAGTCAAACGGCAATGGCAGAGACGGTCTTCGGAATATTTGTCATTCGACACGACGGTGCAGAGCCTGGGATGACCCCGAGAACGTTGGGATCATTCTGGAGGGGCTCGAAGTGTTGGATGAGTTGGGAAACGTATCTTTTGCGGTGGCGATGATGTTTGCTCTCGTGTATGCTCTTGAGCTACCCTCCAGAGCTGAAGTTTACATTTGAAGCACTGCAGAAAATAATGATGGAGCTATAGATGGAAACAGACTATCCACAAAAGGACAAGTTCTCAAAACATTGCTTTCCCGTGCCTAATGTCACTGTTTGGGATCGCCTCATCTTCCAAACACGCAGCCATCAGAGATTCGGTGACTCACCTCTTTGACAGAAATGTTGATTGTATGCAAGAAGTATAAAAGTAAGTAAGCAGATGTTACCATTGCCTTATTTGGTCTACTGTTGAAATTCAAGTTTGTTATACTGTTCACCCTAAAGTTGAAACATTTTAATATTTGGGAAGAAACTGTTTTTTCAAGCATCTGTCAGTATAAAGCTATTTTGTGAAATATATATTCACTGTTATATTTAATATCTGTCAGTGTAAAGCATTGTTTATCTTTGCCTATTTTGTGAAATATATATTCACTGTTATATTTAATAACAGTGAAAGCCAGTCTGCTTGTTGGCTGAGATGGTGTTCTTACTGGGCTTTTTTTATTGTATGTTCTCTAATCTGCATACTTAGACTGACAGCAATGACGTGAGACGCGAATGCATCCTCGTATTATATTTCATATAATATTTGGGAAGAAGCTTAATTTTTTCAAGCATCTGAAGCATTGTTTCTCTTTGCCTATTTTGTGAAATACAATTTTATTTCAACATTTTTGTGTTGCGTTTGTGTTATGTTTCCACCCTTGAAGCTCACTAGACTGTAGACTGTTGAAATTCTGTTACTGTTCACTCTAAACGTTTTAAATATGTAAACACTCAAAAGTTATTCTTTGAATGAACTTGATTAAATCATGGACAGTATTTCCACATGATGAAATGGCTTTCTTTCAGCTTTAAGCAATTACGTTGACCCAACCCAGGTCAATTAAGTTGGTAACACACCTTATAAATAAGTAGTATCAACCCTAATAGATTACGTTGACCCAACCCAGGTAAATTAAGTTGGTAACACACCTTATAAATAAGTAGTATCAACCCTAATAGATTACGTTGACCCAACCCAGGTAAATTAAGTTGGTAACACACCTTATAAATAAGTAGTATCAATCCTAATAGATTGCGTTGACCCAACCCAAGTAAATTAAGTTGGACCAATCAAATTGCTTAATCTTGAAAGAAAGTGATTTAATCATGTGGAAATATTGTCCATGATTTAATTACGTTCATTCAAAGAGTTATTTTTTTGAGTGAGTGCTGCTGGGTGATTGCTTTGGTGCTGTAACTGGATGTGATTGTGTTGAACTTTGATGTATATTGGCCTCTGAGCTTCTTGTGGCTTGATGTTGCAGATGTCCATATTCTACTTCATGTTCTCTGTGCGAAAACTGTGCCTCAGACTGGCCACCTGTAGGCCTGTTTGTGTCAGGCACAAATGTTTTTGCTCCAGCACTGAGTGTGGCTTCCTTTCGTCCCCTTTCCAAATAAGAATTCATGCCATGGGACTCACAGATGTGTTACTTGCAGCACGAGACCTTCCAGAGCGTCTTAGCACATTCATTTAAGCCCTTGATGCGGCTATTTCCACTTCCATTTCCAGTTGCTCCCTCTGTTTCCTGAGCTCTTCCTTCTTTTTCCTGAGCTCTTCCTCTTGTTCATCCAATGCATGCTTGTCTTTTAATAACATTTGTCGTGCCATGAGAGCGGCCATGTCAGCCTCAGCTTTGATGCATGATGATGTAGTTGAAATACTGGAACTGGTTCCAGCAGAGCTCCGCTTGCAAGACCCAATGTTTCTATATGTTTGAAACACTGTCGCTTGGTTTTATTTCATCTTGTGCTTCGGAAGTTTCAACATTTTTCCCAGAGTGTTTTTGAAACATGAGACATACTTTGCTGGTGTTCATCAGATATCTCAATTGAGGGAACATGTGCAATGGTGCTGCTCGGTTGTCTCCCAGTTTCAGAAAGCCATTGCCTGACATCGTCGATAAATCCATTATTGTATTTCAGTGTCTTGGCAAACCATACATTTTGTTTTTCCTGTTCGTCTGCAGGAAGAAGAGGAATTACAGACTTGTGTAACAGGATGGTTTCTTTAACTAGTTGAATTAAATGTTCAAGTTGAGTTTGTATTTGTGAGGCGTTGTCATTCCTTTGCATGAGATCCTTCATTGTTTTAATCACAGTTTTCATTTTGTGAACCTTTGATTGACGTTCCTTTTGGAGCTTTTCCATTTTATTTGCCAAAGCCTTGGCAGTGAGTATCGACTCTTTTGTTCATCCATTTTTGTCACATTGACATCTGAATTTGATCCACTTATTGACATATCCTTTTAATGTTTTAATGAATGAACGACAAATGCTCCAATCCACACAACCTCTAGCGGCACAAACCAACACACGCAAGCAACAAGTCAGTCCCCAATGGACACGCAGCAGTAACTTATTCACACTGTTCTAACAAACATTTACACAGCATGAATGAAGAAGTTACATACCGCTCGCTCCTGATGCTGTGTGGATTGATCGTCAGTCTTTCTTTATCCTCCCGGCAGTACGCTGAAGTTTCCTTAAGCCGCTCTCCAATACAGTGGCGAACACGGCGTTTCAATGTTTCCTTTTAATTCCACAGCGTCACAGATCGATCATAGGAATCTCCGTAGCCTCGATTTCCGTAGATCCACGCTGTGGTACAAGTCTTTTTTGTTGACTTAATATTGCGGCAGTAATCTTAAACAAAGTGCCGCGAGGGACTAAACAAGAGAAAAAACACTGTGGACGCGCAAAAACTCAGTCTTTCCAACACAGTATGCGTTTGACCTTTTATTTCCAAAGCAAAAATGCAATATTCCATATCCATATGATATACGTATTTCCTTGTATGCGTGCGTGCGGTCAACAAGAATTGTCCTTCTCTAGCTCACTCCCCCATCTATACAAAGTGCGCAGGTAAAAGCAACCGGATATAAGCACAAACGTCAACACACAAATCCAATGACACGCCCACCACCTATAGTGACTCAAAAAACATGTATCGTAACAAACACAGAAATGGCTTCATATGTGGCTCCTACACAGCCCTTTATTAGTAGCCTATATAAGTGCTTTGTTAGCAATTCTTTGTTAGCAATTCTTTGTTAGTAATTCTATCGATCGAAGTGGAGTCGAAAGAGATGAGTTTTCAGTCTCCCCCGGAAGATGTGCAAGCTATCTGCTGTCCTGATTTCAATGGGGAGCTCATTCCACCATTTTGGAGCCAGGATAGCAAACCGACGTGTTTTTGCTGATGGGAACTTGGGTCCCCCTCACAGTGCGGGTGCAGCGAGCTGTTTGGCTGATGCAGAGCGGAGTGCACGTGCTGGGGTGTACAGTTTAACCATGTCCTGGATGTAGGAAGGGCCCAATCCATTCGCAGCATGGTACGCAAGTACCATTGTCTTGAAGTGGATTCTAGCAGTTACTGGAAGCCAGTGAAGGGAGTAGAGGAGCGGTGTGGTGTGGGAACATTTTGGAAGGTTGAAGACCAGACGAGCAGCTGCATTCTGGATGAGCTGCAGAAGTCGGCTGGCACATGCAGGTAGACCAGCCAGGAGGGAGTTGCAGTAGTCTAGGCGTGAGATGACGAGAGCCTGGATCAGAACCTGCGTCGCTTTCTGGGTCAGGTGGGGACGTATCCTCCTGATGTTGTAAAGCAGGGGTGCCCATTATGTCGATCGCAAAGGTAGTGTGGGTTCATGGAATTGAAAAAATAAAAATTTAAAGTTAGCCTATCAACCAAAAACCAAAACCAACCAATGGATGTATAAGACCGTAAACTGCCTTATGGCAACCTAAAACCCCTCTCTTTCCGTAACAACAATTCACGAGCGCCTCCCTCTTCCCCCCGTTGACAAATCGCGAGCGTCAAACAGCTTACTTTTCCTTTTAACATGTTAAAAACAAATCAATCAATTCAATCGAAATGTATATAAAAAATATTTGAAAAACTAAGCTTGCATTTGGTTTGTTATTTATAGTTTATAGTTACCTTTAAGATTTGTTGTAGGTATGCCCAGGTTTGAACAGGTATGCCCAGGTTTGAACCGTGGTTCAATTTACCCCTACACTGGGGCAAGTTGAGCCACAAGACTTTTTTTTTAAAGAAGTAATAGGCTATTTTCACTGCCCTTGATCAAATATTAATTATTATCATTGCCATTGATAGGAGACATCCTGAATTATAGGTGTGTGTTTTCATTTTTACTATGTGTAATTTCTCCTTGCTTAGAGGACAGCATAACTAAAAAAATGGCTCAATTTACCCCACTCTCCCCTATGTCTGCCGCCGGGTCTGGGGTAAACAACAGGCTTTCTAATCTACCCGCACAATTTATCTCTGGTGTCGGAATGTCTCGCGATGTTAGTGAATTCCTAAAAAACGAAACACCATTTCATTTCGGGTTGAAATGTGTTGTAACTGCATTACTGAGAATTGTAACGGGTAGTATTACCCACATTTCATTAGTAATGTGTTACATTACTTCGTAACAGCAAAAAGTAATACATTACTGTAACTCCGTTACTTTTGTAACGTGTGTCACACCCAACACTGATGATGGGTGAACTTTTGTCGGTGTGAGCTATATTTCCCAGCAGAATGCACCATATAACATTTCTAAAAGAACAGACGACAATGTATCAAACATTGGGAGTGAGAGAATATGGGAACAAGACAAAACGCAGCAAGACACGACACAGTGTGTGACCCCGTGTTAAAAATACAGAGTAAATAAAATGCCTCTTAACAAGAGAGCAGAAGAGCAGACAAAACGCATTATCTCAGCATGCTTGTGAGGAGCAGTACTTAAAAACTGGTTTAGATTGACATACAATGTGTATCTATTTCCATTTAATGAGGTCCCTTGTGTTTCTTGGCCTGTTCGAACCAATTGTAGCCCCTTTTTGAGACAGCAATTATGTTGATGAATATACTGTTATCTTAACTGATGAGAATTAATGGCCAAAGAAGCAAAGTAGCAGGAAAATCCATCATTTCTATTTTCTTCATCTCCCTCCCCAAAAACATCCATGAATCAAAGTCATGCTAAAAGAATCAAAGCTGCCCATTTTGCTAAAGTAAAGTGAACATATATCAGGGTAATGGTCCAAAATGAAAATGTCTGCACATTTCTCCAAGATTATCACATTCTCTCCTCCATTCCTTCATAAAACATACATGCAGTGTAATATACAGAGGCTGCAAAGCTTCAATTCAACAGGCTGTTATTCAGGGATACATAAACCGATGGTAGGGCCTGTTCAGATATTCATGGAAAGAGAGGAGATCAGTTGTGTGGCTGCACTTGATAGCCTGCCTCCATGAATTAGCGGTGGCAGCAGCCCTTAGAGGCTCATAAAGCTTGATGGGGTTGTCTGGCTGCATGGGCACTAGTTAATACATAGGCAGAGATGCAACCAGAGATGTGTGCATGCACAATTATGTGTTGTACATTTCATTTTCCAGCTTGGAAAAGAGAAAGTGCACTTGGTTTTCAGTTACTGATAATGGCCAACAGACAAGGAGAAGCTTCCACGGTGTTTAAAAAGCCATTTGAGTGCAAGATATCTGATGTTAAGCTGTACATCTAATTGCATGTTTGTACGAGTAGTGTGTAGTGTGCATTGGAAAAAACTCCCAAACAATTCCCATCTCACGTATGAAAGTCTCCCCACACCCTCACTCTCTCCTTGCTTGATAAAAGGCACTGTACTATTTCTCACAAAATGCTGACACTTGCTCTAAATTGCAAGGCGTGGGGATACTGGCATGATTTTTTAGATTTTGAGAGTGCCTCTTTTGTAACAAGAAATGAGGACGAGGGGGCTTCTCTTCTATCAGTTATAATTGCATACATTTTTTGAGCCCCAGCTACCCTTAACTAGCCCCAGAATTCATTTATGCAATATGTTACAAATACATTACTATATATTTTGCTGGAAAAAATGTGTTGATTAATCATACCTTTACATATGCAATGCCATTGCCATACATTGATCATGTTACTAATTGATCAGTGATCTTTGCATTCCTACTTTACATACTGTAATGTGTTGTGTTAAAAAAATATATGGATAGCGACATAATATATGTTTGCCTAACACAACACAAGGTCCCTGCAATTTCTCTCTAATGAGTTTTTGAAGCATGAGAGGAGGGAGCTGATGGAGAAGCTGATTTAAGACAAGCTGCTGCTGCTCAAGAGGAAAACACCATTTTATACTCCCACATAAGCACACACTCACAGATTCATGAGACAAGCACACAACCAAAGGCACACACACACACTAAGATCTTAGTCACACAAACACGTTCACACCGACCCACCAACGCAGACTGAATAATTCACTAAGAACAGACCTTGGGGGCTCTGCAGTCTGCCAGTGTGTGTGTGTGCATGCGCTGTGTTTGTATGTGTGAGAGCGAGTGTGTATCTGTGAGTGTGTTTATGTGCTTGGAATCTCCCTGAGTACACTGCGTAGGCGGATGAGGAGGGAAGCCCATGTGTTAGAAGCACAAGTCAAAACAGTAGCACTAGCCTGCAAGCTACAGAGACAGAGAGATGTAGAAAAAGCAAGTGAGATTAAAGACAACTGGGAGAAAGGGAGAAGTGATGAAATACGTGCGATAAAATGAAAAAGTAGAGAGAAATATTGAGAGAAAAGGAGAAGAATATAAACTAGAAACAGAGAGATGTGATTGGTGGGTTTACAGTGACAGCCTGGAAAGATTTGTTTGCCTCTCCCCATCGCTAACTGAGCAATTGCCATGGAAACTGAAGATTTGACACATGCTAAATTCTCAACAGATCTGACAGTTAAGGTCCAAAAATATGAAGATTGTCTGTAAGATTTCTCTAGTAATCAGAGATTAATACAAAATAAAATGAACACTGATAATGATCATGTTAACTGGCCATTTCAGTGTGTGTACTGAATAAATGAAAGATAGTTTAAACTTTATAGCAACACTATAGTTGATTTAAATTGAAAACCTTCCACCTAATCCTGTTGGATTTCCACTTTTTTTCCATTTTTAGTCATGTTTTTCTTGAGTTGTATCTACCAACTTTACAAGGAGATTGGTCAAATGACAATATTATCTTAGTCAGTATACCAAGTAACAATGTCAACATGTTTACTCATGTACAAACCCAAATTAAAACATACACAGTTTGATCATCTTTTAATATAATTTTATTGGAATATGAAAAATTTGAAATTGTCTATGGCCAAATCATATGCAAATATGGGTATACTGTAGGTCCACACGTTTTCCTGGAGCTTTAGAATTGCAAGAGCCTTATTAGCAAATGGAGTTGCCTTAGAGGTCATCACTTTACACAAAAACTTAAGTCATTTGTTCGTTATTGATGAGGGATTAAGTCTCTTGGTGTAAGCCTCTTGATTTCCCCAATGTAGCAATCCCTACAGTCTTTCTTCCGATATGGGATTAGTGTTGACTCTTTTTGAGGACTTGAAAACTCTGGTTCTCATTCATAACACTCCGTTCGATGTCTCACTATGGGATGCGCCTCATCGCGGAGCAAACAGAAGCATCAATCTCATTACGCCAATCCTGATTGGCTGGTGATCTTGACGTCAGCGTCAGGGAATTCACCCCCTATAAGTAGCTTGCGCCACGATGCATGCGTCATTCAAACACCTCTTCTCGCTTCAGAGCACATCTCTATAGTAGCCGGACAAGCTTAACGGTCCACAGACTGAACCCAAATAACCATTTCGGTCGACGGGCGCTCGCCGGCTACTCCTTCTGCTTCGCAGGAAGACGGTAATACTAACGCCAGTTAGTATTGAAATCGACCTCGCCGTTCTCTTTCCCCGGAAAGTAAGGTAGGTCTGATTTTTTTCAAGCTAGCGTTAGCTCGCTCCCTCACTATCGACACCACGGTAGCGAGGAAGCTCTTTCTTTTCTCTTCCCCACGGAGGAGGAAAGGATTAAAGGAGCATACTGTCACACAAGTCAGTATTCTCCGGGAATAAAAGACCCACACCGTCCTTTTCTCCCGATTAAGGACAGGTTGGTAACACCTTTTTTTCTCCCAACCTACCTGTTGAGAGCGGGTCCTCTCCACGCCACGAGGCGAACAAGATGGACGCCTCTCTCCCTCACACCAGAGGAGTCAGGGACTCGGTGGCTCGACTCTGTGGCTGCGGGTTGAAGATCTCGGGCACAGACACACACCAGGTCTGCTCGTCCTGCCTCGGGCTGGAACACGCCCGAGGCGCTATCGACAACCCCGGCTCGTGCGGACATTGTGTCCGCTTCACCGTGAAGAGCCTCCGCCGACGACTAGCATGCCAAGCTAGCCTGTCGGAGCAGGACCCCCCCATGTCCACTGACCTGCCGGCCGGCAGTCAAGACGCGGGGGCGTCCGCCGCAGAGAGTGAACCCCTCTCCGTGTCGGTCTGGGGCTCATTATCTGCGATGGCTGCAGAACCGGAATCCCGCGCCCTGGCAGGCCGGGACCCGGTGACGGCAAGACACGCGGGAACGGGACCCCACGCTTTACCGAGCTGGAGCTCCCGGTTAGACCTCACCATGGTCTCACCCGCGAAGGATGTCCTCGAGCTGGACTACGATGAGGACAAAGAGGACGCCTCGGTGTTCCTCCTGTCCGAGTCGGATGAACATGAAGAGGACATCCTCATGTCATCGGCTCAGGCTGCAAAGCCTGGAGCGAGGGCTGCTCTCCCGGGCGATAGCACACCAGCTTCGCCCTGTCTGAGCATGGACCTGCAGGCCGTGTGTAAACGCGCCGCGGCCAGACTCGACATCCCGTGGCCTGAAATGGCCAAGGAGACCTCCGGGTCCCACTACGAAGGGAAACATTTTCCCCAAGCAGCGCGGACAAAGAGGCAACTCCCGGAGATGTTGGATGAGGTGTCGGTCTCGTGGAGAGACCGGCCCTTCAGCAACAAGGTCCCAATCCAGGGTGCCTCCTCCCTAGACTGTGACGGAATGTAGAAGCTCGGCCTGCTCCGCATACCGCCCATGGAACCGCTGGTAGCGGCCCACCTCCTACCGAGGATGGGCCCGTCACCAAGCAGGAACCCCACGCTGCCGGCAAAGTCGGACCGATTTCAGTCGACAATGACTGAACGGTCCTACAAAGCCGCAGCGTTGTCCGCCAGGGCCCTGAATGTGTCCTCGCTGCTAACCGCTTACCAAGCGGAGCTCTGCGAGGACCTGTCGGGTAACCCGGGGGCAGCCACTCTGGACGAGATGGCAGCGGTCACGGACATTTGTCTTCGTGTCCAACGCTGCGCCGTCCAGGCCACGGGCAAGGCAATGGGGATCATGGTGGTGCAGGAAAGAGCGAGATGGCTCAACCTCACCAACCTCCCAGACCGGGAAAAGGAGGATGTGCTGGATATGCCCATCGTTCCCGAGGGAATTTTCGGCTCCGCTCTTGCTTCTATGCAAAGGAGGTGTGAGTCGAAAAAGAAGGAGGACGAGGTACTCCACCTCTGCCTCCCTCGAAGGGTCCAGCCGCTGCCTTCGCAGCAGCAGTCCTTCGCCCAAGCTGCCTCGAACCCTGCTCGGTTTAAAACACCGAAAACGCAGAGGTCGCAGCCCGCCCCGAGTCCCCAGCCCAGGCTGGAGACGAGGGCGAGCTGGCCTAGAAAATCTCCGGTTCCGGCTGCAGCTCAGGCGCAGCCAACCCAGCAGTCGAGGAAGAAGAAGCGAGCGGCGTGACAGCCCCTCCTTCTCCCCTCTGTGACAGAGCTCGAAGTCCACGGTTGCCCAGCTCTAAATGTGTTCCCGCCGCCTCGAGAGATGCCTCAACACCATCCTCAAGTCCGCACAAACACATGTCACACATTTGTTGATTTTTCTGTCATAAAACATTTGCCGCTGACGCATCCAGGCTTCAGGCCGAGGGCGCAGCTCAAAAAAATGATGAGAAAAACAATAAAACAGCCCGTCAACTGTTCCCCTTCTGAGAGCAGCTACGGCATCTCTCAAAAGGCGGATTACAGGCGGGTCTGTGAAGGCACCGCCGTCACGCGCATGCGCAGTGCCGGCTGGGGTTGTGAAGGCACCACCGTCATGCGCATGCGCAGTGTCGGTGGGGATTGTCGAAAAGGGGCACCACTGTGTTCAGACACTACAGGGCCCCATAACACAACAAATAGAGACTCAGAGGGGAAGAGACGTGACATCTCCACTGGCTCTAAGGAGCATGCAGTGGAAGATGCTCACATCATCTGCTTGGGTTTTCAAGACAGTAACACGGGGCTACAGACTCCAATTCGCTGTCACCCCCCCTCGCTTCTCGGGCATTCTGCATTCGCAGGCCCGAGGAGAGTCAGCCCATATTCTGGAGAGAGAGATTCTCTCTCTCCTAGAAAAGAGGGCTATATCTATTGTACCCGCCGAGCAGAGTCAGGGCGGCTTCTATTCCAAGTACTTTCTCGTTCCCAAACGGGGAGGGAACGGAATTCGGCCAATACTTGTTTTGAGGGCTCTGAACAAATATCTAAAAAGATATAAGTTCAGAATGCTCACTCACACATCTCTGCTGCGGCTCGTGCGACAAGACGACTGGTTTACATCAGTCGACCTGAAAGATGCGTATTTTCACATCCCAGTATATTACCCACACAGGAAATATCTGAGATTCGCATTTCAGGGGATCTGTTATGAATACAGAGTACTCCCCTTCGGTCTGTCTCTCAGTCCAAGGGTGTTTGTACGATGTACGGAAGCCGCGATAGCCCCGTTAAGACAACAGGGTATTCGCCTGGCGACCTACCTGGACGACTGGCTGCTTCTCGCACAGTCGGAGCAGGAGGCTGTTACGCAGACAAATGTCCTCGTAAAGCACCTGCTCAACCTGGGTTTCATAATAAACACAGAGAAGAGCATGTTGTGCCCCGCGCAGACTATACTCTTCCTGGGTTTACACCTGAACTCGGTGCCCTTTTCAGCTCATTTGTCAGCGGATAGAGTGAAAGCTTTCAGAGCTTGTCTCGCTCTTTTCCAGCTGCGCAAACATGTTCTCTTCAGATCATGCCTGCGATTGCTGGGGCTCATGGCGTCAGCCATCCTGGTCGTACGACTGGGACGCTTACACATGAGGGAGTTTCATCGCTGGGTGGCCGCCCTAAACTATCACTCATCACTAACCAAACCATCACTCATCACTAACCAAACCATCACTCTCCGCGCGTGATGGTTACTGTGAAATGCGTAATGGCACTGCGCCACTGGCTGCACCCGACTTTTCTAGTACGAGGTGTGCCTATGGGTGCTGTCCTTTCACGGAAAGGGATCACCACGGACGCATGTCTGACAGGTTGGGGAGGTATTTATGAAGGTCGCCCGGTGAGGGGTCTCTGGAGCAGAGACCTCCAGCGGGCGCACATAAATTACCTGGAGCTTTTAGCGGTGTTTCTCACCCTAAAACGCTTTCTGCCTTTCCTCAGGGGACATCACGTCCTTGTGAGGACAGACAATACGACCACAATATCGTATATTAACCGCCAAGGGGGTTTGCGTTCTCTCCAGTTACACACACTGGCGCGCAAACTGATCCTATGGAGCGGTAGAAGTCTCCTCTCTCTGAGAGCGACGCACGTACCGGGAGTGATGAACCTCGGGGCAGATCTACTGTCCAGAGGTATACCACTTTATGCAGACTGGACTCTACATCCAAGGATTGTGAGCCAGCTGTGGGTGCGTTACGGCAGAGCCGCAGTGGATCTGTTCGCATCGAAAGACAACGCTCAGTGTCAGCTGTTATTTTCGATGCGCGATCTAAATGCACCGTTAGGCGTGGATGCACTTGCGCACAATTGGCTCCCGGGCCTTCTGTACGCGTTCCCACCCCTGTCTCTGATACCCCCAACTCTGGCCAGAGTGAGAGAGCAACGCCACACACTTATCCTGATAGCTCCGCACTGGCCAGCTATGTACTGGCTAGCGGAGATATATCAGCTGCTGTGCGGGCAGCCATGGCAGCTCCCACTACGCTGGGACATACTGTCCCAAGCGGGGGGGGCGAGCCAGTGGCACTCATGCACTATCTGTACAGTCTTCATGCACTCAGTTCGCCCCAGGGCAAACAGAGTGTGGTTGAAGCCCAACCCTGCCTTTATCTTAAGGCGGTTGGTTCAGGTACCACATTTGACATTGAGGCATCCTCCCCGCCACTGTATTCCTCCGGGGAACAGCGGCCGGATTTGCCGTGTCCAGCCCGTGCTTTACGCACGTACAGGGACAGATCAAGGGTGCTTTGTCATAATGACCAACCCCTTGTGTCCTGGGCTAACCCTTATAAGGGCAAGCCTGTTACTAAGCAACGGCTCTCCCACTGGTTTGTGGAAGCAATTGCTTTGGGGCTCATACGAGTCAGAGTTCGCAGGCACCCTCGGGTCCGCAAGCTCTTTCGACTCAGGGTCTGGCTGCATCCTGGACTCTGTCCAGGATGTCTCCCATCCAAGACATTGGTGCAGCGGCGAGCTGGTCCTTGCCGCTCACTTTTGTCCGCCTCTTAACAGGCTGGACGTTCTGCTCCCAGTGTGACTCAAGCAGTGCTGGGCACCTGGTTGAGTCAGAGCTCTACCTGTTAAGTTCTGGTTGGTTTGGTGATTTTCGAGATAAGCTCGTCTGACAATACGGGAGCTACAATTTCCCATAGTGAGACATCGAACGGAGTGTTATGAATGAGAACTAAAGGTTACTTACGTAACCCCAGTTCTCAGAGTAACATGAAGTGAGATGTCTCACCAGACGGCCCTCCTTGCTATGGTGAAGCGAGAAGAGGTGCTTATTTTGAATGACGCATGCGTCGTGGCGCAAGCTACTTATAGGGGGTGAATTCCCTGACGCTGACGTCAAGATCACCAGCCAATCAGGATTGGCGTAATGAGATTGATGCTTCTGTTTGCTCCGCGATGAGGCACATCCCATAGTGAGACATCTCACTTCATGTTACTCTGAGAACTGGGGTTACGTAAGTAACCTATAGTTTTAGAAGTTCTGACATCAAGCCACATTAGGTAGTGTTCTGTTACTCATGGTCTAATGTCAGGGCAGATTTTGCAGATTTTGAACTCCTTGTAACCATTGGCCCGGAAGAGACTATAGCGATAACTACAGAAATAATTCCACTTTCTAATAAAGGACCAACAAGTGGTTGCCAGCTCTGAAAAATAGCCAGTAAGATTACATTCAGTTAGTTACTCCATCAGTTTGTATCAAATCTGTACAAATTATATTATATTAGGTTGGAAAGCATTTTTTCTTCATGTTGCACTCAACTCTCTTGGACTGCAGTAATATATTATTTCTGGCTCCTTTGGTCGAGGCAATAGAGAGTTCTAGAGAAATTATAACACAGTCCATTGAGTCATAACGTTTGAATTGTAAGGGGGTGTTTCAGTTCCATACTAGTATTTTGCTAGCAGCCGTCAGACCAAAAAATAAACCTCTTCTAAGGGAAAGTGATGTGTCATCATTTTAAAGTAAAGCCTTTTGTGTGCTAGTCATAAGAGTATTTTAAATCTGGATGTTCATTTTCATCTTGACCTCCATCTGCTTGTCTTGGCTTTGTAAAAGTCTTAAACAGTTTTTTGTTTTTTTATGAAAATGCTGTCAAAGCATGTTTTTCCACTCTGTACTTTTTTCATCCCATTAGAGATGCTGAAAGACAGAAGTGTACACTGGTGGAGAAGTGCTGATGTCATCATTGTGAGACAGCTGACAGGAGGATGGGTGGTCCTGTCAGGTTTTGACAGTTTAAGCATATATTTCAGTCCACCAATTTCAATAAAATTCCTGCTGGCACATTGTCTCCTGTGGGGGTCCTTATCATGGGAGACCACAGCATACAAATACCTGGGCCACAGTAGGAGACATATGAAGAGATTTTAGTTTGAAATAATAGTTGCACTCAAACTATATTCTTAATTTTTGCTCAATTGATCTGGTTCTCACGCCAATTATCCACATATTAAATCGTTTTTCTACACCTGTTGTTGCTATTTAAATGCTTAAATACTGTGTTAATGCCAAGTTATGGTGATGATATGTGTCCGATCATGACTTATGGCAACGTAGGCGAGGCATTCCTAATGTTGCACACACAATAAGTGACAGAAGTCATGGAAAAGGCAAAGATTCGGATCGTTTTTACTTTCCTGACTTTCTGTATGAAATGTTGGTTTGGAAAAGTTACAAGAATAGATGCATTTCTGCCTTTGAAAGGTGTGAGAGGAGTATAGTAGGTGTCAGAACAACAGAACAACGTGTATACATAGTGGTGAAGGTAAAGTCACATTAAACATTCACATCTAAAAATCGTTTAAACTAGAACTTGACTCTTTTAGCCAGTCAAAAAGTGGGAGAAGCCTTTTCAGTAAAATTGCTGACAGAGCAGCTCTAATTTAACAATTAAAGGTCCCACGTCATGATTTTCCGGTTATTACCCGTCCCTTGTGTGTTATGAAGCTTTTTCTGCATGTAAACGGTCTGCAAAGTCATAAACCCTCAAAGTACACCCTGTAGCGAGTAAAACTCTAACACAGAAAATAACTGTCTATACTCCCCCAGAACGCCTCGTTGGAGATTTTTATTTTTCCATTTTATTCTTCCCGAGTATAGTGACGTAACGATACCCGGGTCCAAATGGACCAATCCGTGGAGCTCCTCACACACACACTTATATTCTTAATCCATTGTATTTCTACTGTATGTTACTTGTAATAGAAATAAAAACACAGACAAGAACAAATCCACTGCAAATGCCGAAGGACACCTGACTCGGAGCTTGGATTCTTTCATTCCGCAAAGCTTTGGATTCAGTCATGCGACGTGGTACTTTTCAGAGAGTACACACCGGTCCAGTCCTCAATAGTCGTTAAGAGTGATAATCCCATAATCACCACAATCCTTAATGGGCTGTTTCGCTCTGAAGTGCCTCAGGCTACAGTGTGTACAGCCCATCCTCTGCCTTAACGAGGTTATGCAGATTTATGCAAATGAGGTCTAATCCCTGGAACGCAGGGGACTCCAGGGTCTTTCAATCGCTTAGCTGGCCTTTTCTGTGACACACTATTCTGGGTGGCAGAGGAGTCACAGAGAATGAGAGAGGGAGTCCACACAGGTGAGAGGAAGACAAAGAGAGAGAGTGAATGAGAGGGGTGTGATCAAGTTTTAGAAGAACCCAGTGCAGGGTGAATGGGAGGACGAGAGTGAAAGGGCGGCTGCCGGAAGATAAAGCAGTGACAAATAGACGTACAGGCAAAGGGCTGAGAGAGAAAGACAGACAGATAACCAGGAGATGCCAAAGCAGACGGACAGATGCATATTGCTTCTGTCAACTTTGGATTTCAAAAGATAGGAGATGATAAACAGCAGTCCCAATCAATTAAACTCTTCAAATAAGCACAGCAGTGAACCGGGTCATATTATAATGAAAACCTTTTTAGAATCCTATAACATCTCATAAATTAGTTTCTAGACAACAGCATCTAAGGTCTTCTTTCAATCCCTATTTTCCTTACTTATCATGTACAGTACAGTACATGCAACAGCTGTGTGTGTGTTCTGAAATGGATTATGGCTCATCAAGAAATTCATAAATAATATCGCTAAACAACAGGACTATTCTCAATGGCTACTACAAGAAGCTGATGATGATACTTTATGATACTTTTACTTGCGTACACATTTTAGATACTTACTTGAGCATTTTATTTCCCTGCCACTTCATACTTTTCAAATTAAAAGGGATATATTGTACTTTTTGCTCCATTTAATTACTAGTTAGTTTATCAATTCTGATTTCTACACACCACACTCAGGAAGAACTTGTAAAATATGATGCTATGATGTAGATGAAACCATCAACATCATGTTAAACACAATACACAGTTCAAGCTTTTTAAATATGAACATTTGCTGCTTTTCTTTAAAAATATTTGAGATGGTATTTTTTTCTGCAATTAATCATTTAAAGTACATTTTCCTGATTGTACTTAAATACATTTACTTAAAGGTGGGGTATGTAATTTATTTCAGAAACACTTTTTGTTATATTCCATGGAATGCTCTTAACATCCTGATATCAATGAATATATTAAATGCTTTGACAATAAATACATAAAAAAATGTCATTGACTGTGGAAGCCGTAGCGCTGTAAAAAGCACGACCGATCATTTAAGCCGGCCCGGCTAAAATAACTGGATGGCATACCTGCCTGTCAGCCTTCCATCTGTGCACAAATTGGTCTTGGTCATGTACGCGTTTGTGTGTGTTGGAGGAGGGGCTCTGTAAGGAGGTCTGAAGGAAGAGGCAGATTTGTTCCGGTTGTGTACTTTCAAATTCTAGCGCACTCGAGCTGGTTTCTCCAAAATGACATACCCCACCTTTAAGTACCATTCTCAATGCAGTATGTTTACTTGTAATTTAGTATTTTTAAAGTATAGAATTAGTACTTTCACTTTAGTAAAGAATCTGAATAGGTTTTTACATGAAAGACATATGCAAAGAAAGCAATATATTGGCACTGAATTACCAAGTCGTGCGCTATTACGCAAACACATATACATGATCTATACAAAACCAACATAATTCCAAGGTAAATTGAGCTCCTACTGGCCCTATAACTGCTCAACTGTGTTAGAATAATCAGATAACCTTGACATGGGATATGTAAAGCTAAATATCTAATCATCTTGGATGGTGCTAACCACAGGATGCAGTGTCAGTGCGCTTGCAAACTAGATCGCAGAAATTGACATTACCAATGACTGGTTTATACTAAAAGGGCATCAGGTGATTCAGAATTAATCCTGTTAAAGAGTCGAGATTATCATTATAGTTATTTGCTGAGAGCCAAAACTAGAAACGTCAATTATTGTTTATTGTGAAAAAGTTACTGCATTTTCATTGTATGGTTATACTCTATTACTCCAGGAAAACGCTGCCCCTTTAACAACTTTACATCAAAGTATGAAATAAACTTGACAAGGTGCTGTTGATGCATTCAAGCTTGTCTCACCTTTTCAAGAAGAAACACATCAAACATCCAGTCTTTGACGCTTCAGTCTTTGTGGCGCATGTTTTTATGAAAGAACCGCCAATTAAAAGCTGACGATGTGGAGATATAACTCTGGCAGAGATGCTTTTAAAGAGTGTGTCATTATCTGAGAAAACAGCTCATCTTTCCCTCAATCGCTGAGCAGCTACAAACACTCAGCTTTGACTGAAAAAAACGACTCTCAGAAGTGTTTTTGTAAAAGCTGGTTTCAGGGCATCTTCAGATTTTCATAAAATCGGCTTTCTCACAGGGGAGCCAGCCCACTCTCGGCTGTATCGAATACGGAGAACACCAAACTGCATTGGCTGGTAAACTTGATCATGATGAAATTATAAAGCAATCCAACTCAACCTTGAAAGAAAGAAAGAAAGCATTTGGTCTCTATGTCTAGTTTCGCTCCATGGTCAATAAACTAGATTTGTGTGGTCTGTTCTTTATCAATCACGTTATCACATTATTATATATTATAAATTGTACTATAATCACAGGTTCTGCACACTTTCTGGTCATTTTTTGAGATAAAAACAAACCTAAATATAAATTGCCAGATGTCGTTGAGGGCACAAGCTTCTATTTTCAGATGACAGTTATACAAAACTTGATTCAGCCACAGGGATGTGTCCTCTTTCCTCTATTGTACATATTGTACATTAGTGACTGCCGCAGCATGTATGAAAAACATAGCCTTTTGACATATGCTAACAATACAGCTAGGTGAAGCAGCCTATTAGGAAGGAAATGTACCATTCGCCTGTTGTTGACTACTTGTCAAATTGATGTTATGAATTGTTTCTACTTCTGAAAATGTCAAAGACCAAGGACACTCTTTTAAGACACTTTTAATCCCCGTCCTGACAGTACAGAACACATAAATAGTTTTACAAGTAGTTGGGAAGTATACTATAAATACTGTTTAACTGACATGATATTAAAAAGCATCCAGGAGCATCTTTTTAATTTTAGGAAACATTAATTTCTACATTGACTTGACCCTGGTGAGTGTTTTTATTTGTTATTAAGTTTGTGCTTACTGACTTTTCTATCTGGTTCTATAAATCTCTCAGGGTGAAAAACAAATGTACACATGGTACTCAATAAGGTGGTTGAAGTCTACAGGAAAATAAATGGCACTGCACAGGACACTCTGAAGGCTCTTTAAGAAAGAAACAGATAAGAAAGCACAGTCTATAAGTCTGCTTAAGAACATTAGGTGAAACGTTTCTGGAACTCTCCTCGGACTTCAAAGCTCCTTTATACTTTTATAGGGGAAAACCAAGGACCCCTTCAAGATGTACTGATTAAGCATGTGGTCAGTACCAATTATACTCTTAGATGAAATTGTTTATATACTTTTCTACCTCAGTACTCAAGCTAAATCAGGTTTTGTTATGCAAAACATGGTTGGTGCTTTGTAATCAGATGTGAATTTAGCTTAGCGACACTAGCGCCTGAAGAAATATTATGCCTTTTAATCTTTTATCACATTTGTTCTCAACTAAGACTAAATTTTGGACTTACTCGATAATATTTGTTTAAGTTTGTAGTTGCACTTTAGACCGATAACTGCCAACATACTACACAACATTTGTTAAATTGTGTCTACATTTGGCAACTACAGGATAATGCTAAATGCAAGGACATAATAGCGACAAGTAAAAAAGTTAGCAAACTGACTTGACAGTAAAAAAAGTTACTTATTTCATGTTGATTAATCTTATAAAACCATTTAATACTAGTTTTTTTTAGGCCACAGTGTTGTGCTAGACTCATTTTTAGGCTAGTTTTAAAGCTATAGCTTTTAGCTTCCCCCATTGGCAGATGTTTTGTTTTGACAGATTTCTATAGATTACAGCTACCTATATTTAGGTAGTTTTGAGCTTAAAGTCACAGGCACATTCATCCATCCAATATCCATAAACCACAAACAACCTCTTCCCTCTCGCCTCCCCAGCAGGTATCATGTTGCCCTGTTGGAAGCATGCCCATTTTAAATGTGAAGGCAGCACAGCAGGCAGCACAGCGGGCATCTGCTCGGAAAGATGGAGAGGTGAAAAGGGAGGAGGGAGAGAGAGAGAGAAGGTTGTCAAACAAGACAAAGAGCAGAAAGGAAGCTGGAGCGAGGTGTATGAGGAAGGCAGCAAGAGAGTACAAAGTTTACAAGTTCCAAGAGTTTACGTAAGTATGTGCGTGCGCTCAAGTCCGTGTGTGCAAGTGTTCTGACGTGTGGGTAGGGCTGCTCGATTATGGCAAAAATCATAATCTCGATTATTTGGGTCAATAATTGATATCACGATTATTAAAAACGATTTTATTGAAAAAAAACAATGTGAACAGTATGTTTTTAGCAGTTGATTACCCTGAACTTTAAATATAATTCAACTGAAAAACCAATACAAAGAAAAATGTACATTAAAAAGAAAAAAAAGAAAAAAAGAATCGTTTTATTTCGATTATGTTGTTTTCATAATCGTTGCAAGCCAACATCGTAATTGCGATTAAAATACGATTAATTGAGCAGCCCTACGTGTGGGTGTATGTGCATGAATGAGAGAAAGGGAAGAAGACAGGAGGAGAGACAGAGGGAGAGAGTGTGATTTCACACCAATAAAGTGCAATCATGAGCACTGACTCACTCCTGACCTCAGCACCAGGGTAGCAGTGTTGCCGTGTTTACATCCTCCCAGTGAAACAGATGGAGCAGAGAATTAAAGCTAACCAGCCGAGAAGACACTCATAATGTATTTATTCTATACTGGTACAGTACAGCAACTACGGGAATTTTGAAACTGATTTTCTAAACATCTGGAGTTTGACGTGAAGCTGTAGGCATAAATTGAAGGGAAACATTTCTGTATCAATGACGCAGAAGGTGTAAAAATAAACAAATCCAACAAGCAAGCCTGTGGATTGATCCTTGAAATGTCTCCTGACAGGCTAATCCATATGAAGCCGTATGTTGCCGATGTGTGGAACATTTGAATGTGCGGAGAAGCACTTACATGTTTCTCACAGAAGGCATCTTTTTCTCCCCACAGTGGGAACATCAAGGCTCTGCGCCTTATGCAACCGTAAGCCAAGCGGGAAAGCACAGAAGTCTCTAAACGTCAAGGTAAAATACCTGCTGTTGAAGGGAAACATTATGAAATATTGAAAGCAACAGCTTACCCCTCTTGGCTTTTTATGTTATGTCCCTTTTAGCTTATTTTCAAAGTTGTATACACGCTACATTTCAACAAAACAAGATGAATTTGGTTGTATTCTGTTTCTGGTTGGATACTGTTTTTCTTATTCTTCTATACATTGTAATTATTCTGTCTACTTTACATGTGGTAAAACATTTTTTTTTCAAAAGTAAAAATAGGGATCCCACTATTGTCATTGCGCTAAATTCTCCACCATTTCCCCTAAGGTCCTTTCAGGCCAGCATGGAAATCATTTGTATAGGTGAAAGGTGTGTGTGATATAAGTGAAATATGGAGGGATCTTACATTCGTGGGATCTTACATTTTCTTATCTTTTCCTTCAAAAATAATTTCTTTCCGGAAGAATCTTTATTCAAGTGAAAGTAAATCTGGGCTATTTGTTGAGCCAACTGGTAAAATGGACCATTGTAGCCATTTATCTGTGCTTAACCATGAACTTACTAACTAACTAACTTTAACATTTTTAAATAACTAGAGTTACTCTAGTTACTGAGCTAACGAGCTTGCAAACAATTAAAGTAGTTCAAGTAATTTCCCAAAAGAGCTAAGAACCGTATAGCTCTTAAGCAAAGGTTACTGAAACAGCATTTGTTTGAAACTTTTTTTAAACAGCATGTTGCTGTATTTTCAATTGTCTCAAAGTATTATGCCCTTTTCCTCACTGATGAAATTAAACTGTATGGCATATGGGAAGAATATATAACAAATGCATGAAATACACTCACTAACACAATACTAAATCAGTAGGACACATATACTCCATGGCCTAAATGCTTTAAATAATACCTCATGTATCTTTATTTAAAGTTATACACGTGCAACTGGTTTACTATAACCTATAGGTTAGCTTAAAACTGGAACCAACCAGTTGTAAGAAAGACCTACATTATCAAGCATATTTTTTATTTTATTTATATTTTTAGAATGATCTGAATGCTCGGCAAGCACTATACTAGTCTGTAGCACAGTTAATATTCAATATACTGCACAATAGTTCGAAAACCAGATGGAGAATTACCTGGAGATGACTACTACTGTTCCTTGCTCTGTGTGTGAGTGTGTGTGTTTTGTGAGTGGGTGTGTAGGTGGGGGAGTCAGGTGGGTGATTGTCATGGTAACAAAGTGTTGGTACTTCAGCTGCATAATGGTTGAATCCTCCCCGGAGTACAGTGGCTTCGAGGCTTGTAATTGGGCGAAGTCTTCCTCAAGGAGCGCCGAGCAGACAACAACACATTGCTATGACCTGATATTGAGGTCAAATCTGTTGTTGGTTGTTGATAGCGAGGCACACAACCTCTCTGTGCAGTCTGTGTGGAGCAGCTATTAAACATGGAGGATCACAGTACAGTAAACAGAGAGGGTTACACACGTAGAGGATCGGTGTACAGTAAGCAGAGAAGGTCCGGGGATAACGGCATGAAATACCTGAGCTGGAAAACATGACGTGTTCCCATGCTCCCTTCATCTACTGATCAAATTCGTTTTGTTTAAAAAAGGAAAAAAAAATGTCTATATCTTTTTTTTGTCTGAATAGAAATATTGAGAACAAACAAACAAGGCAAAAGTAAAAAAATGTGTCTCACATGAATCATGTATTCTCTGTTTAGGCCTCTTGCAAATGATTATGTCTCTAGACAAATTATGTAAAGCAAATATGAAAGAGTGCAGAAATGAGATGCAAGTTTTTGGAAAATATCATGATCTGAAATACATATTAGTTTGTGATGAACAAAGTTGAGCAATAACATTGAAATTAGGTTAAAAACTGATCTGTGGTGTCTTAGAATCAGTGTTTGAAGACATGAGCAGATGAAAACAAAAGACAATGGTTTGAAATGGTTGAAAGTCATATTAGAATTGGATATTATTTGCTAAGAATCAGTCACTATGATGTGTACAATGGGCAGACTCAGAAGACAAAGCCAGATTACACTTATCGGAAGATCGAAGGCATCAATATGTGACTGTGAGTGAGTGAGAATTAGATTAGATGATGAACAGTTTGGCAGCTTGTATGGCAACCTTTCCATTATGTGTGTGAATGGCTTCATCTTCGCATATAATGTAAGCTAAAGTGACTATGAAGATACAATACAAAAGTCAATTTACCATTCAAATGCGTATAATAGTAAAGGATGTCATGAGGCCTCGACACATTGATTTCCCCTGTAGTGCAACAGCTCTGAACTCTTGTTCTCTTCTGTCTAATAATCATATAAACATCTGTATCCTAATCCATTACTGCACAGGTGACCTGTTACCTGCCTGATGTGTTTGCATTATCTGTTTGGATCATTAGTAGCTGTTAGCGTGACTGCTAAGGTCTCTATATCCCTATGGAGATCAAATGCCTACATACAGTATACATTGTGTTTTAATAAAGCTTCCCGTGGGACATTTTGAGGGGGAAAAGACAGCACTCCAGTGGTAGAAAAACAATTTTTTATGGATTTTATTTCCAGCTAATGGACTGACAAAACTGCTGACACCTTTTCAATATCAAACCTTCATGAATAGAACATACTGTGTGTCCATTAGCTCAAAATGAGATGAGGAAGACACAAGATGCTACGTTTTACTTGAATTTGTTTTACATTGCTGCATCTTTTGAAAGGCAGAGAACCCCACTCAATTTAAGAGAAGGAAGAGTACATTCATCCTCTAAGGAACTAGAGCGTAACATATATTTTTTAAATGAATAAGGTCTCATATTTGGTTGATTAAATTGTCATTTTCTTATACGCACGAACAAGATGATTTCTCACGCAATATGTCAGGCGCTGTGTGGTGTGTGATGACAACAGATGCCCATTGTTTGTCTCTTACTCATCTCCTCCGAAGCTGAGCATCAAGTATGCATAGTCCATTATTTTAAAAGCAGTCCCATCGTGGAGAATAAAACAATCTGCCACGCTTACTCTACCGCAGGTGTGTATTTCTTTCCCATAAACTACGGTCTGCATGAGAGGGTTTCCATCACACACTGTATAGCTGAGCCAACATGATATGCCCATTCTTGATTGCTGCTGAGATTCAGTTTACCCAGCCTCCATTCAAACAAAGAAACAGCAAAGGATCCGATAAATAAATGTGTGGAAGCCCAACACCAGGCCCTGCCCTTCACACACACATTAGTTTACTCTGCATGAGAGGGGGCTCAAGTTTCAGTCATATGGAGCTTTGGGGTCAAACTAACATTGACCTTTGAACACCATATACTAATTAGTTAGTGTTTTAGGAAATTTGAAAAAATTCCTACCAAGTGACCCCGAGATATCACATTCCGCATTGGTGTAAAGGAAACCCATTTATAATTTCCCTTTGTTTTTATTCATCTATTGTACTTTATGGGACCTCATTCAGCATTACACATTAATGTTACCATTGTATTTATTGTAGCAGAGTTAGCTCAAAGGTCATTGCTCATCTGTATTAAGTTTTGAACTATGTAGACTATAATTATGTTAAACTCAAGCTCACAAATAAGCCTAAACCATAATGTACAAACCTGCATGACCACAAAGCAACCAGCAGGATTGTTACGGTGTGTGAAGCATGCAGGACCCAAATGCAGATTAAAGTGAAAATTCCTTTATTTCAAGGCTAGGTGATAAACAAAGACAAAACAGAACACTCACCGACGAACTAGTCATGACACAAGACGAACCGACACTGAACACAGGAAGAGACAAGACTAAATACAGGGAGGGGTAATCACAAGACGAGAAACAGCCGGGCAGGGGAGGAGAAACACAAGGGCCACAGGTGAAAACAATCAGACAACTAGACACACCAGGGAAACTAACGACGGGAGGAAAAACACAGGGAAAAGGACCCGACAATATACCCAGAGGAAAACGTGACAGGGAGAACAGCAAAACACCCAAACCAAGACATAGAAAACGTGACATAACACAATAATCGTAACAGAACCCCCCCCCTCAAGGGACGGATTCCAGATGTCCCTAAAACAGTCCCATAAACATCCAAAAAAAAACAAAAAAACAATGTCCAGCAGGGTGGGTGGAGGGGGACCGGAGGAGGGACATAAAACTAGGGCCACCAGGGTGGGTGGAGGGGGGTCAGGAGGACGGGTTTGGGCTGACAACCCAGGAGCACCGCGGAGGACCCGGGGGCAAGGCAGAAGCCGAGAAGGGGGACTCGGGCGGACGGCCCGGAGGCAAGACAGAGTCCAAGGTGGGAGTTATGGAGGGGCGAAGGCCACCGCGGGCGAACTCAGGGGGCCGAGCATGAGGGCGAGGACCGCGGCCGGGAAAGTCAGGGGGCCGGGCTCGAGGGCGAAGGCCGTGGCTCTCAGGGGGCCGGGATCGAGGGTGAAGACTAGACAGCTCCGGAGGCCGGGCAGGAAGGCGCTGACGGGACAGCGCCGGAGGCCGGGCAGGACCTGGTGTCGGCCGGACAGGAACCGGAGCTGGTGGGACAGACCTCGGCAGGATCCCCCACGGAAGAGGACCAGGACACGGGATTGGCAGGACCCCCGGCAGGAGGGCAGTCGGCGGGACCTCCAACGGGACAGGACATAGGGCCGGCAGGACCCCCAGCGGAACCTCCATCGGCACAGGACGTAGGGTTGGCAGGACCCCCGGCAGGAGAGTAGTCGGCGGGACCCCCAACGGGACAGGACAAGGAGCTGGCAGGACCCCCGGCAGGAGAGTAGACGGCGGGACCTCCAACGGGACAGGACAAAGGGTTGGCAGGACCCCCGGCAGGAGAGTAGTCGGCGGGGCCTCCAACGAGACAGGACAAGGAGCTGGCAGGACCCCTGGCAGGGGAGTAGACGGCGGGACCTCCAACGGCACAGGACAAAGGGTTGGCAGGACCCCCGGCAGGAGAGTAGTCGACGGGGCCTCCAACGGGACAGGACATTGGGTAGGGACTTGAGACTTGACTCGAGAAGGGACTCGAGAGGAGACTCGAGAGGGGAACCAAGGGGGAACTCGAGAGCGGACTTGAGAGGAGACTCGAGAGGGGAACTAGAGAGGGAACTGGAGAGGGGACTAGAGGAGAGACTAGAGGAGGGACTAGAGAAGGGAACTCGAGAGGGGACTCGTGAGGGGAACTAGAGAGGGGACTCGAGGAGGGACTAGAGGAGGGACTAAAGGAGGGACTAGAGGAGGGACTAGAGGAGGGGACTCGAGAGGGAACTCGAGAGGGAACTGGAGAGAGGACTCGAGAGGGAACTGGAGAGGGGACTGGAGAGGGGACTCGAGAGGAAACTTGAGATGGGACTGTGGCAGCTGGGGCCAGAGCTGGGTCTGGAACCATGGCTGCGGGGGCCGGAATTGAAGCCAGAATCATGGCTGTATGGTCCGGTTCTGGAGCCGGAAACATGGCTGTAAGGTCCGGTTCTGGAGCCGGAATCATGGCTGTAAGGTCCGGTTCTGAAGCCGGAACCATGGCTGTAAGGTCCGGTTCTGGAGCCAGAAACATGGCTGAATGGGCCGGCTCTGGAGCCGGAATTGTGGCTGCTCGGGCTGCTAGCCTGGCCTTTGCGACGACTCCTCTTAGCAGCTGCCTGAATACTCTGTGGACCTCCATAAGCCAGCCGAGTTCCGGAATACAACTCCTGGACAGGAGCAGGAACTGGGGCAGAAGCACGGGTTGACTTCAGGCAGAACCCACCAAGGCGTATGGTGCCAGGTTGGGAATTGGGAGACATGGAGTTAGCATGCCTGGGGCTAGCAGGCCGGGAATCACATGTTTCAAGGAAGTCCAAAATCCAGTCAGGTAAGAACTCCACAAAACATCGTTTCTCTGCTGCCAACCGGTGCGCCTATACCAGAGCGGCCCTCTTCTGCCGAACACTGGACGCTCCCTTCCACCAATCGAAGCAGCAAGCCAGATAGAAGGTAAAATGCTGTAATTCTACCTCCCATGGATCATCTGCTGGGTCCATTTGTTAGGTCGGTTCGTAATGTTACGGTGTGTGAAGCAGGCAGGATCCAAATGCAGATTAAAGTGAAAAAACAGGGGAGGAGAAACACAAGGGCCACAGGTGAAAACAATCAGACAACTAGACACACCAGGGAAACTAACGACGGGAGGAAAAACACAGGGAAAAGGACCCGACAATATACCCAGAGGAAAACAAGACAGGGAGAACAGCAAAACACCCAAACCAAGACATACAAAACGTGACATAACACAATAATCATAACAAGGATAGGTTAAAGTCGAACTGGATGTCTACACAACCCATTTATAGCAGCATGTTAGCAAGCAGTGGCTTCATCCCTGAGTCTGTATCTGTAGGCCTACAGACACAGTATCAAGGTAAGATGTTTTAAATAACCACTAACTGTATTGGGTTTCTGCTGAAGTCATTAGGACAAAACCTGACTCTAAAACAGCAATGTGTGTATTTCCTCAAAACAAATTTAGGGAAGAGAAGGCATGACTCCAGTTCTACCCAAAAATCCTTTTAGTGGATTTTGTTTTCGGCTAAAAGACTGACAAAACTGCTGACACAGTTCAATACTAAGCCTTTTTTTAAATACAGAATAACAAAACAAACTCTTTGTCCCTCAAAATAAAATTACACAGAAACAAGATGCTGCCTTTTCCTGAATTTGTTATGGGAAGACACACTGCTGCAACTTACATTTTTTTAAGTGAAATTAAGTGAGGGAGAGGTACGCATTTTTCCCTCTTAAGAGCTAGACTGTAGAACCAGTTTTTAAATAAATGAAGTGCCCTAACTTGTTTATTGCTTTTTCTTATATACACAAACACGAGGATTTCTCACGCAATATGTCAGGCGCTCTCTGTGTGTTGTGTGATGACAACAGATGCCCATTGTTTGTCTCTTACTCATCTCCTCCGAAGCTGAGCATCAAGTATGCATAGTCCATTATTTTGAAAGCAGCCCCATCGTGGAGAATAAAAGAATCTGCCATGCTTACTCTATCACAAGTGTGGATTTCTTTCCACACTGTGTTCTGAATGAAAGGGTTTCCATCACACACTGTATAGCTGAGCCAACATGATATGCCCATTCTTGATTGCTGCTCAGATTCAGTTTACCCAGCCTCCATTCAAACAAAGAAACAGCAAAGGATCCGATAAATAAATGTGTGGAAGCCCAACACCAGTACAGGCCCTGCTCTTCAAAAACATTAGTTTACTATGGACAACATGAGAAGGGGCTCAAGTTTCAGTCATATAGAGCTATGGGGTTAAAGTGGAGGCATATTAGGAGCCTTCGATATTTTCTGAAAAAACACTATTTTCCCAGTGTTTGGTTCAACAACTTTAGCCATTAGCAGGGATGTCTAAGCAGCTGTCCACTGACGCTCCTCCTCCATGTCCACTAGCTCATTAGCCACGGCCATTAGACACCATGTCATCAGCAGCATGCTTGGTTAGCTTGACCAGAAGCCTGCAACAATCAATACCCAATTATTCTCAAGATATGAGTCACTGGGAAAACATTTGGAAAGCACTGATCTGCCTCTCAGGTGTAGGGTTATGTTCCCCAGTAACAGTGAAGTGCTCATCTCATGAATAAACATCCACCACACGCTGAACCACACCGAATCGGCTGTAAACATTTAAGATATTAACTCCAGCCAGCCGTAGCTTCACCTTTCCCAGAGTCACCCATGCTCATCGGGATGGAAAATAATCACTGGAAAATTAAATGTCAATTACCCAACTCTGATTATTCAACTTGATTGTAGTTGTGTGGAGCTTTTCAGCACCTCTGAGTAAGGAAGAAAACATGTGTTTTTTGCACCAACTCCTCCCCTATAGCACCTTTTATGTTGCTGTGACTCTGGGGTGTAACGAACACAGCAAGAGATCACTCGCTATTCCGAAGCTTGTGAAAACCCAAGAGGTGTTGAAAGTCAGAAAGCACATTTGACACCATTTAGAAAAAGGGATGGTACAAGAGTTCAATCTCACATGGCTCATGAGATTGGCATTTAGATTCCTTCAACTTTTTCATCTAAAAATATCTCTTGCATCAGATTTCAACACCTGAATGTGTCACATCCTCCCCTTTTCCTCTCACTACAACCATCATGGCCTTCGTGTCTTTATCAGCCCTGAGGTGAATTTAACTGTGGCCGCTGGAGCACATTTGAAGTCTGGTCACAGATTCACAGATGGAAAAAAACCATGAATGATTTGCATCAAAGATAACAGCGCTGCAGGGATGTGAGGACGGGTGAAGCCTGTTTATTTGGAAATATAGACAGCTTCAAATTGCATGACCCTGGGTTCCATGAAAGATTTAGTAGCTCGGATAATATTGTTTGTTTTTGTTGCTGATACCTTAGATTATTTGAGAGGATATTGTTTTTTTTCAGCAAAACAAATAGTTGGATATCTGAAAAGCATATTTGAAGAGATTTAATGAGATGTCTCATAGTTTCTGTTTTTTTTTAACTGAGCTAAAGACAATAGATTCAAAGGGAAAAGTGTCCAGTACTGTACTGGGTTGCTTTGTAAGCTTTATTTGACACATGTGTTGTCCATTGCAATAATAATTCCTGAATGACAGATGTCTGTTGCACCTGCAGGGTCCTCAAACACAACGTCTGTAGTTCAAATCTACACAAGCTGTTCAAGTTTTCCTCTAAATTAGGGGAAATCAAGTCTAATATTATAATGGTATATTGTGATTTTAAAAGGAAATGTCATGTTTTCTGAGATTTACATTGATGTATGTTTTTATGTTGGTAAGCTATCACGCATATATCATCACTGCATCGTACATTAGGAAAACCTCAGCCAACATCATTATTCTGGAAAAGAAAATGTTGAGAAAATTCAAAACAACAAATTGATTATAAAAGGGACCTCATGAATCTCACTGAAGGTAAAAACAAAATAAAATGACTTACATTGACTGTCGAATTTCCGGATGATGGTGTCCAGGAAGGTGTTCTGCGGAGCCACATGGCCCCTCCGGACCGGCATCTTCGCTGCGGTGGTCCCTGCACTTTGCGAGACTTTGCGGGACTTTGAATGATCTCACGCGCGCGATGTTCAGTGCGCTCCCTGCATGGAGACCCAACACTCACGGGTCCAGTAATCCGGGAGGGGGGGGCTAAGTTTACCCAAGTTGCTCAGAGAGGCTGCAGCTTCTCGTGTCCCTCGGAGAAAGTGAGGAGAGGAGAGTTCTGGAAATTAGGTATACGCACGGCAGATCCGAGCCGTTTCCAGCCTCCAGTTTGCAGGTTAAGAGAGACGAAGGTGTCTGTTTCTGTCCCCCGAGGGGGGGGGCGCCTGTCAACTGATATTTCCTCCTGCTCTCACACAGCACTTCTCTCACCCTGCACTACAGCCCGCTCCTCACAAGCAGACTGGCCGAGCTTCCATGCGAGCGTCGTTGGAGCCATAGTTGTGGCGCGTTTTCTTTATGTATTTCTCATTCCACCTCCTTTAAACAATGTCTGTGTTTAACAGTGGAGAGATGGAACACAGTGGTGCTTTACAGGAAGCAATAGAGCACAAATCCGCAGCTTGAATCGTCCTGGATGTGTGTTTTTGGAGGTGTTCTCTGTGTCTCTCCTCCTCCTCGCTGTGCGCTCTGCCGGATGACTTCAGCTCCACCGGCGTCTAGCTGCGCCTCTTTAACCCTTTGCTAACTGTTCACACTTCTTACGATGGATGGAAGCGTAAATGCGCTCTCAGCCACCCCAAACTCTCCTCATTGCACCCAAAAAAAAGTTTTCACCTGAGTTTCCCAAAGTATAGGACCACAGAGACTCACAAATGTCCTCCACGTCTCAATAAAGGATGTTATTAAATTATTAATGTGGCCGAAAACTGACACCCAGTGTTAACCCCACTAGCCGGGGTATAAGCACTGAGGATGCAGTTGGTATCAGATAAGAGGAACGTGCTTTGTGTTTTATCACGCACCTGCTCCGCGTCCAAACGGCTGCTGTGAACAGGTGTTGGGCTTAATGCTGCGTTTACGGTCTTCCTGCAGGCTAAGGGAGGGATTTATTACAGAGTGAGACATACACACGTGCCCCTGTCTACTCCAATGGTAGCTTATTGTGCTATATACTATGTCCATATCCTACTAAGAGGCATTGTTATAGTAAAGAAGCTCGGCTGATCCTGAATCAGTGTGTCATTAGATTTGTGGCGAGTTACTGCGGCTGTGCAGACGCTTCATTGCGTTTCAGGGTTGGATGGGGATTCACCGCTCAGGCTGCACAGCTACGTCACACCGCCGGGGTTCCCCCCTTCCGTCATGCCGGGGATGATGCCTTTACGAACGGTCGGATATTCGGATTTTGGCTGAAGCGCACGTGGATTCTAAACCGTTATTATTCAGACTGCGTTTTGAAGGATTTACAAACATTAAATAAAAAGAACGTGTTGTGATTGTGTAAATAATTTAAAGTTGATTCGACACTTAATTGTACAAATTAATGAATACAATCATATAATACTAAATATGTAGTGTTGCTGCTCTGGACACAAAGTGCGAGAGGGACAGAGAAGAGACTGATAAAGTGACAAATAGTCCCAATAAAGCAAACACGGAGAAAGACAGGAGGAGGCAGGAGGCCCTGGAGAGAAGACAGCACAACAAGTTGAAGCAAGAGAGACTTCACTGGCAAGAGGTAAAGGAGGTCGCAAGCTCACAATATCATTGCTCTGAATAAAGAGCAGGAGAGGATGAGACAGGAGGCTGACAGTCACCTGATATGAAAATGAAAACAGTCTACAACAGCTGGGTTGGAGAGAAAGCAATAGACAGTGGCCCTGTTGTTGTTGATAACTCCACCTCCTCTTTGCTGCGAAACCACAACCAAAGTCTGATGGTAGGCTATGTATCATATTCCTCTACTGTGGCCTAATTTGTCTTTTCAATTTACATGCAAGCCAACTTTTATCTTTAGAACAAACTGCTGAAGTCACTGAGACCCTGCTGTCCATGCAGAAGAAGTTGTTGTGTCTATTCTCTCACATAAATGTTGGGTATAGCCTACATTGTGTGTAAACTGTGGGAAAATGTAAGTGGGGCCATTCCATTATAACCTAATGAGTTTAGGGAGCAAAGACCGTGAAATTCTAAAGTCCCCATTTAATGATTAAAATAATGTAGGCCTAGTTTATAAATTGATTTCCGTGCTCATAAAGGCAACTTGCGGCACCTTGTTAGACTTTGAGAATCTGATAGGAAACATTACCAAAGCAAAGACATTAGCTGATAGAAATGATATAAGCTAATTATCTAACATATAAGCAAGAGTTTGTGGGTTTTCTACAAGGTTTAATTTTAAATCCAAAATTGTCGTGATGTATGGAAATGTGTGCTTGAGCCCAATTATTTTCCGACTGCAGCTGAAGGCAGCAGTACAGGCTGACCCCCGCATGTACAGCAACACCATGCTTCCCCAGTTTTCTTCTTAAACACATAAGAAGTTCATTGTGTTTTTGAGGAGTTGTATTTCCATCCCAGGGATTTAATAATACATGACTGGGAAACAAGTTTCCCCTCCTTCCTGTCAGGTACAGGCCTGAAGCTGCTCACTGGATGCATTTATCAAAATCACCATGCACGGCATGAATGCATTCATTTTTCAGCTTTTTAACGATTGGATATACATGATGAATTGCAGCCTTGCAGTTGGACGAGGCCTGAACAGTCATTTATCATAATTTGGCATTACGGTTTTACTTTTTTTTTTTTTTTTTAAATGCATCAGTTCCTGGTCTCATTACCTCCTCACTACAGCAGCTGTGAGGCAGAGGAGGCGTGCTGGCCGGCCTTCCTCTCACAACTCCCTTATTTAGTCAGGAACAGAGAGAGGGAGGAGGGGAAAGGGGAGGAGGGGGGGGGTTAAGGCAGACTTTTCTTATCATTCATCATGACACTAATCCCAAACTGGCAAACTCTTTCCACGCAAACTCTTTCCACACACACACACACACACACACACACACACACACACACACACACACACACACACACACACACACACACACACACACACACACACACACACACACACACACACACACACACACACACACACACACACACACACACAGAAACTATAGTCACCAAAAGGTTCTTGATGTGTCTTACCTTGCACAATAATGAATACAATGTTGAATAACGGAGGCAATAAAGCTCCAGGGTTCATTTTGACAAGCTACATCTTGTTTTAATGAATACACAGCTCAGCAGCAGACAGAACTATTGTGAGGAATATCATTTTATTTAAGAATATGGCATTTCCAGGGAAGTATATCAATGTTCTGCTTGTCTATCTTGGAAAAGAATATCAACACACTGCACGATTTATTTACAGCTGGCTCATTTCTGGTTTTAGTTCAATCTAGGACGCTTGTGCTGAAGCTAAACACAAACAATGCATGTCAAATTAATATAAATATTCACTTATTAAATCAGTGTCACTACAAAGATAGCCTTCAAATCGTAATGCAGGTTTGTGTTTATTACAAGCAAAGCTGTTTAATACTCTGAACCAGAGAAAGTTGATGATACAATTTGAAACCACTCCAGAAACTTGGGGGGGGGGGGGGGGGAAGGTGAACGGGAGGAATCTCGATGAAAAAGGCATGGGATTTTTTGGAATAGTTGATATTGATAATAATCTTAAAGAAACAGACACTAATAGTATTCTCCATGTGTAGAAATGTTTTATTGATGTATCAGTAACTGCTGCTGACCGCTCGTACATGCACATCTTATTTATACATAAAAATGAAACTTGTTTTTTGCATAATAGTTCTTACTTGGATTGTATCATAGGTCCATTAATATTACTATAAATATACAGTAGAAAAAGGCTGTACAAGTAGAAGAATAAACAGGAACTCTATGATCAGCAGTAGCATCCAGTCATTTGATGACTCAGGACTACAGAACAGTGTGAACATCAGCGGGTCTCCATGTTCCCTCTCATCCATCGCTGTGTCCCGCCCCAAAATGATGCGTCCATCACCCGGCAACCGCTCTCACTTGGCTTGGCATTTGTACTTGTCCTGCTCTCGCTCTTTCTTGAGCATACACACACACACTCTCACAGACACACTCAACACACTCAGCGTCTGGACAGGTCACCTCCTGCGAAGAAGAGAATATAGAAATAGAGATCCAATCTCTCTCGAGCACAAACTTGGTGGAAGAGCCCAAATCCATAGGTGGGCATATCAGAATCAGAAACAGGTAGGTTCACACGTACGAGGAATTTGACTTGGTGTCGTGGTGCATACATAAACGTAAAACAATAATTAAAAACACAGGTAGAGAACTAGAAAAACATTAAAAATAATAAAAAATATAGTAAAATATAACAGTATTTACATTGCAATGGAATGGAATAAATATGATCTCCCAAGGTGAAATAAATAGAAGTGTGATTGTTACGTAGTGATGTTCTCCCTCTGGAGGAAACTGTGGGATGTTAGGCTTAATAGGGTCCCTTTAATATATATATTAAGCATCCCACCAGCGCTGTAGACTGGGAAATGAACACTGTATTTTGTGGGCCAGCAACAATGTGTTGACCTGGTTTGGGACCAGCAGAGCAATAAACGTAGTAGTAACAACATAAACATCCAGGATTTACCCTTATGACAATTTGGATAAACAAGCTCTTTTCTGATGCTATTTTATGCGTTCTGGCAATTTATTTACATGGCATAAACACGTCTCAATCCTTGAAATGTAAGTATGTGATGTACAAATATTTACTCTTCGGTCTGAGTCGCTCAGGGCTGACCACCAGACTCACACAGTTATTTCATGGACCAGTACATTTACAATATTAATGCTGATTTCTCCTGGGAAGCATTTTGTCTTCATTTGGAAATGAGGTTGGACAGCATGACTTTGATATAGTCTTTAAACAATATATATTAATACATAAATAAAATATGATTCATCAAATGTATATAAAAGTACATTTGTCAAATACAAATTTAAAACTCCCCTTTGTTTTGGCCATGTCACCACAGTTTATATATCAGGGGCCTTCAACAGGTTGATCATATTGTGCAGGAGCAGGAAATCGATCAGGAGGGAGTTTATATATTTGAACTGTACAGTATTCAAAATGTACCAGTTATATCTACTGCAAGTCATTTAAAATGCATTTAAGATATAAAATGCATGAATTGTGAATCAGCAGTAAAAAAAAAAAATCTATGCAAGTCCTCTGTCGGCATTGCAATGAGCGTATGTCAGCCTAAAGAGAGCACCAGATGACAAATGAGAAAGTGGCAGCTAATAAGTGTGTGTGTGTGTATGTGTGTGTGCGGCCACACTTAATCAAAGATTGATCGACGTACAGAACAAATCCGTCAGACGTGATGTCCGCGGCATGTAGTGCGGGTAGGGGGAGGAGGGGGGGATCTGTATTGCATGTGGCTACATCCAATTAACTAACGCAATCAGCCATGTTGATGAATGGATTAGGTCATAATTGCTTCAGAGGTGGGATCCTTGATTTAATTATTCATGGTGGGCAAAGGCAAACGTATGTCCCACTAAGATTAGCTAAGTGCGTGTGTGTGCGCGCGTGTGTCAGGCTGGTGTTAATAATAAGTGAAGAAATAGTATTGAGAGGAAGGGACAGACATGTTGGTTATTGTAACAGTCACTTACTGAGCTGACTATGTGCTAGGTGCAGGCTTATTCACACATTTATTGAAGAATAACTTTTGAGTAGCCAAATGTTGATATAATTATGACTTTAGATATGTTTTATGTTTTTGAGAATGTTACTGAGTATTATATCTCTTGGTGTTATTATCAGAATGTAATAATTCTAACCGCCTATATATTAAAAAAAAGATTGATACCAAATGTAATCTGGTTTAAAGGTTCTTTACGGTATTCAGAGCACATCTGTGTTTGTGGGTTTGCCTCCAAATGGCTCTCAACATGACGATGGCTGAGCCGACAGCTAGCAGCTAACAGAGCTAACGGCACAAGCAGTGCTGACTCGCAGCTCACATTGTGGACCTGTGGGGGGGGGGACTGCGGGGTGGGTATATTGTTCCAAAGTAGCTACATCAACAAAGCACATAAAAAAAATCAGATTACAGTGCACAAAGAGAGAGAGAATTACGATTCTACTCAGGCCGTCATTATTCTTTTACATAGCTAAAAGTTATTATTTCCTGAATGTTGTAAATAGACGGTTAAAAACATTATATGTGTGCCAAGTCTGCTTTCACAGTGATATCATGTTGAAGGAGTTTCAAAAATGAGTAACAATGTCATTCCGCCCACTTATGTTATTTTGTCCCCACATCAGCATGGACGTGCTGATGACAGTTTTGATCTTTACATATTTCATGAAGTAAAAATAACTATTATCAATTGATCTAGGCTAGAGAAATCCATTTCTGGCTCACTTGATGTTATAATTAAGTCATATTTGAACAACAAGTTGAGAGCAGCAGCAGTTTTCGAGTGGTTTTCACTTTGATGGAGCCATATACGGACTTATATTATTTAATAGTTATCCATTTATTTTAGTGTTGTTTTTTGTTTATTATTAAATCTTCCTTTTATTCTAGTGTAATTCAAGTTCATCGAATAAGTTGTTTTATGCTTTTGTTTGGTAGGCGTGTGCTTTTTTACTATCAGGTGCATGCAAGCAAAAAGGCAAGAAAACGGTTGTACTTTATGATATGGAATCAAGAAAATAAAATGCACAGAAATGACTTGCCCGTACCTTTACTAAACCATGCGTAACATTCGGTGGCACTTTGTTTTGATTTATATTTCTCTTTTATATTTTGTATGATTTCTGCTGCTTTACATGCTTTATATTACACTTTCTGTAAAATCCTATTATCATGTGGAAAAGAAAAACACTCCGCAACACACTTCTACATCTACGTCTTGTTTTCAGTCAGACTCCCTGACTTCCCCTGTTTAGATCAAGCCTTCCATTTCCCTACCTTTCCAGTGTGTAAACATGTGTCACGTGTAGCTATTTTTACATAAATTCAAACTCTGGCTTTTCACTCTGCCGAGAGCGATGAACAAGCAAATCCGTCAGCCACATTCATTATTCCCCACCTTGGCAGCTGGTGCACTCGCAGCTGTGGATGACGGGTAGGACCACGGGCTCGCTCTCTCCGCTCTCACACTGCAGGCTGAGGAAACGCACCGGGGTCTCAGGGTCCAGACGGTAACTGCAGCACTCACACACCGACTGGAGGTAGGGCTCCTGTAGAGAGGGGGGGGAGAAGCAAGAGATCAAAGGAGAGCCAGTGGGAAACAGAGATTAGAATATTATGAAGAGAGGGGGAAATAGGAGGGTGAGGAGGTTATGAGAGAATTTCAGAAGAAGCATTTTAGAGAAGGAAGTACAAAATAATGTAGGAGATAGGTGAGGTGAACTAGTACTGGCTAGATTGGAGCAAGGCAGAGCAAGGAATCAAGGTGGAGGAATCAGACCTCTTTAGATTCAATTACAAAATGACAGTGTTGAGGACAATGGACCTCACAGGCAATAAATCAGACAATAGTTAAAAGCTCCACTTAATACTTTCTATTTTAACAAATCAAATTCAAGATATGAAAGGGGTCTGCTTACACTGATGAGACCACAGAATACGAGCTAATTTATTTGAGCTAATGCATTTCATTGTCCAGCATCTCTGCTCATAGCAATCTGATTTCAGACAGCTGTCTTAAGTATACTATGCTCCAATAAGCCTATTTCGAACCTTCCTCGCAAAACAGCAGACAGACTTACTGTAGATGGTGACAAGCTGATTAACACAGTTCAGCAATTATCAAGGTCTTGTGTCTAAAGGTTGGTTTTGTTCGAATCAAACACCACCATATCCAAACGTGTTGGATAATTGCTGCTTTTGTTCACATCCAACAGACACCGTGGGTTTATCAGCGCCTTTTCATTAAAAACATCTGTCTGCAAGCAGCAGGAAGTAACTCACAGAGAACAGTGAGAATAAAGCAAACACCGACATTAAAGCTACTGGTCATAAAATGCTGCAATAAGCTGAAGAATTGGGAGGGATGAAACCCTCTGTAATGGTCACATGCAGAGCACACAGCACACACAGTGAAATGTGGCCTCTGCATTTAACCCATCCTAGTACCAGGAGTCTAGTACTAGGAGCAGCTAGTGTACAGCGCCCGGGGAGGTAATGAAATGTTTAATGGTGATAAGTGGAACTGCCTGGTCAGTTAATAGTTATATGTAGGTTCATCAGTGTGTGCTAAATCTTTTTATATAGCTTATTTTAAAAACAAACGTATTGATTTCCTGCAAATTAAACCACTGCCGACACTGAAGTCCTTAAGGTAATCATAAAATATAGATATAAATAATAAATAATAACAATTGCCTCCCAAGTTAGTCAGAGATGTCAAATTGAATCAGCTAAACGGCAACAACAACAAAAAACACAACATTTGAAATTGGCTGACTATTTCGTAACTCCTGAAAAACAAAATCCCAGCCTTGGATGATAGAAGCTTTCTTCTTAGAAGTTGTTCTCATGTGTCCAATTAGTGCAGGCGCCGATCCAAGGAGGAGAGAGATTGTGCTAGCAGAGAATAATAGATAATTGGAGAAGGAGGTGGAGGGGTGAGGGAGCCCGGCATAAGAAAAAACACCTTCAATCTCCCCATAAAATAGTTATTAGTGCTTCACACACTTTGAAAAGTGCAGAGTGTGTGTGTCAGTTTCCCTGATCAGGGGGAAGACCTGCTGAAGGGCTTTTCTCTGCGCTGCCTAGTCACTGCTTACCATCCCCTTGTTGCCACAGTAACAGGAGGTAATGACACTTTTGGCTGAGCGCGTGCTTAATCAGACTGCCTCTATGTTTAACAGCGATGTATGGATGCCAAGGAAGAACAAAGTCTCCATGGTGATCAGATGATGAGCCTAACAAAGGAGACGAAAACAAGTGAAGGCAGAAGAGAAACTGGGGCATTTATTATTTATTTTTATTACCTGCCCTTGCGTCATCTGTGTGAAATATGTGTTAACAACAGCTGACAGAAGGCTAAATGATCAATACATTATCCTTAGTCCACAGACTGATGGCTGTTCCCGGTGTTTACCTCTGAAGATATTACAGCAGGTGTGACCAGCAGCATGTCTTAGACTTCATTTTGATTTGCAAAAAACACTTCTGAAACCTGATGCCTGGGCACATTTCAGGAGGGGACCAGATGGACGATTTGGCTGCCCAGAGATTTAAAGCAACATTTTTGATTATTAATTTGCATACTGTAATGATTGATGGCCTTGCTAGGATTTAAACTTTTTTTTGTACAGCTTTTCGTATCAGCATGTTATAATTATTTAGCTTATCAGTTTAGTCCTGCAGACATTCCAAAAGTAAATGCAGATTTTTCTCTGGCATTGCACTATATGATTACAATTTGCAAACAATAATAACCAACAGCTTTTTCTCTTCTCGCTCTGGACCCTTTAAGTCTGTTTTGCTGCCTGTATTGATATGTATTGTCCTACCAGCTGTCACTCATGTCAAAGTCAATACTAGTCAGTGTTGCCTTCATAGAGTGTTATCTGTGTGTACATGTGTGTGTTTTCCATACTTCCAGGATGACATCAGTCCTGGACAGACAGCGTCCCCTGCAGAAGCCGACCTCCACGTTGTCAAGCCGACAGTCTCCCTTAGTGATGTTCCTGACCTGCACGTAGCGCCGACACTCTGGCACGGGCTCGTCTGAACAGAGAGGAGCAGGGAGAAGGGCCAAAAGAGGGTGGAGAGACCAAAGGGAAACAGAGGAGGAGGAGATTATGAGGAGCCGTGATTGGGCATGAAAAAAAAGGAAGAAGAGGACAAAGAGCCAGAGCCAGAGAGTTCACGGTGACATTGCATGTGACATTTTCCTCCACTGAGAGAGCGATTAAAGCCCCAATGAGAGTTAAGCACTGAAATCTCTCACTAATTGGGCACTGTAGCACTTGGTTTTTAGCCTCCTATAAAATGAACTACTAGAGAATATTCAAATCGTATGAAGTGGTTTTGAAGTGATGACATGGAATAAAAGGTAGCTACTGTGAGTGTTTGTTTGACATTTGCATGTTTTATAATCGAGCAGCAATTACAAAATTCATGTTTCAACTGTTCCATGTGTCTTTCTTTTCCACAGATGAACACACATTACTCCTTATGGTAATATGGGCACAGTGTAAGGTGATTTAATGGATTGTGAGATGTGTTTTACTGCATGTATGTTGTACTAACCTGGAAACTGCTTTCTACACACTGGACAGCAGCTGCCTGGCTCCTCCACCTTCACCTCCCCCTGGAGAGAGATAATGATGAACACAAAAAAGTGAAAATATTCTCCTGTGCGCTATCAACACACACAGTAATAATTGGGCATTACAACTTCAGCTCACATTTGATAAACAGTCAATATTGTTCAAAGGACAAAAAACAAGTCTACATTTGTTAAGAATCAGTGGGCCCAGTACTGAACCCCTTTGACTGAAATTTGACATGAACATGGTTAGATGAAACGTTATTGAAATGTATCCCGTAAAAATGTTGGATAGGTCATCCAATAATTTGACATACAATGCAAAAAACACAAAAACAACATTCATGGTAATCCATCAAATAGTTAAAGTGGACCTATCATGCTACACTGAACACAAATATAAATGCAACACTTTTTTTTTTGCTCCCATTTTTCATGAGATGAACTCAAAGATCTAAAACATTTTCTATATACACAAAATAACTATTTCTCTCAAATATTGTTCACAAATCTGAAAAAATCTGTGATAGTGAGCACTTCTCCTTTGCCGAGATAATCCATCCCATCTCACAGGTGTGGCATATCAAGATGCTGATTAGACAGCATGATTATTGCACAGGTGTGCCTTAGGCTGGCCACAATAAAAGGCCACTCTGAAACGTGCAGTTTTGCTTTATTGGGGGGTCTGGGGGGGTCCGAAAACCAGTCAGTATCTGGTGTGACCACCATTTGCCTCACGCAGTGCAACACATCTCCTTCGCATAGAGTTGATCAGGTTGTTGATTGTGGCCTGTGGAATGTTGGTCCACTCCTCTTCAATGGCTGTGCGAAGTTGCTGGATATTGGCAGGAACTGGAACACGCTGTCGTATACGCTGATCCAGAGCATCCCAAACATGCACAATGGTGTCCGGTGAGTATACTGGCCATGCAAGAACTGGGATGTTTTCAGCCTCCAGGAATTGTGTACAGATCCTTGCAACATGGGGCCGTGCATTATCATTCTGCAACATGAGGTGATGGTCGTGGATGAATGGCACAACAATGGGCCTCAGGATCTCGTCACGGTATCTGTGCATTCACAATGCCATCAATAAAATGCACCTGTGTTCGTCGTCCATAACATACGCCTGCCCATACCATAACCCCACCACCACCACGGGCCACTCGATTCACAACATTGACATCAAAAAACCGCTCACCCACACGACGCCACACACGACGCCTGCCATCTGCCCTGAACAGTGAAAACCGGGATTCATCCGTGAAGAGAACACCTCTCCAACGTGCCAGACGCCATCGAATGTGAGCATTTGCCCACTCAAGTCGGTTACGACGATGAACCGGAGTCAGGTCGAGACCCCGATGAGGACGACGAGCATGCAGATGAGCTTCTCTGAGACGGTTTCTGACAGTTTGTGCAGAAATTATTTGGTTATGCAAACCGATTGTTGCAGCAGCTGTCCAAGTGGCTGGTCTCAGACGATCTTGGAGTTGAACATGCTGGATGTGGAGGTCCTGGGCTGGTGTGGTTACACGTGGTCTGCGGTTGTGAGGCCGGTTGGATGTACTGCCAAATTCTCTGAAACGCCTTTGGAGACGGCTTATGGTAGAGAAATGAACATTCAATTCACGGGCAACAGCTCTGGTGGACATTCCTGCTGTCAGCATGCCAATTGCACGCTCCCTCAAAACTTGCGACATCTGTGGCATTGTGCTGTGTGATAAAACGGAACATTTTAGAGTGGCCTTTTATTGTGGCCAGCCTAAGGCACACCTGTGCAATAATCATGCTGTCTAATCAGCATCTTGATATGCCACACCTGTGAGGTGGGATGGATTATCTCGGCAAAGGAGAAGTGCTCACTATCACAGATTTTTTTCAGATTTGTGAACAATATTTGAGAGAAATGGTTATTTTGTGTATATAGAAAATGTTTTAGATCTTTGAGTTCATCTCATGAAAAATGGGAGCAAAAAAAAATTGCATTTATATTTTTGTTCAGTGTATATTTGAAACATATATTGTAGGGCCATACCTATATAAATATACCTATATAAATATAGATCCTGCATTTTAGCCATGCCTCATTTCGCTCTATTTGCTCTTTCCAGCCCTGTTTTTGCAGGAGGCTGATTCTGTGAGCTGCAACTGACCACGCCCCCCTACAGGAGAGGGGAGTTGGCAGTTACTTTGGCATTAGGGCAGGGATATCTAGATACTTTCCAAGGTTTGACATAATGAATTGTGCTACTTTGAAAGCAAGCAACGATGTTTTCAAATCTGTAATCAAAAAGCTCCTCAAAAACACTATCGAAGCAGTTCCTGCCATTGCTACGTTAGTTCAAACGGTAACAACGGACTATTTTTCTTAGCGGATGCATGTCAATTTAAATCAATACAACCATTTTTTAAATCAATAAAATCATTTTCTAAATCCATAAAAGCATTTCAATTAATATTGGGAGTCATGTCGTTACTTTGTCGAGAATGTGGCAATGTAATAAGCGGGATAATGTGCAGCGACGCGGTCATTATGGGGAAAATAACACCTTCATGCCGATCTAGATCCCTCTGCTTCTTGTCGGGCTCCTGATCAGCCTGTCGGTGTTCTTTTCCCTATAATGACGGCGTCGCTGCACATTATCCCTTACATATGATTATATAGAGTCATTATTCATTCGTTTTAAAGCAGGAGGCGCAAACGCTTGCCTCGGGGAGGGAGAAAAAGAGCCACAGCGGAGAATAAACAGAAGGGCAACCATGGCAACCATGCAAGGGAAGTCTTCTTCGCTGCTTTTGTGGCAGACTACAGCGCCACTTACAGGCCTGGTATATGTACTACAGCGTCTCCAGCGCTTTCAAGCAGCAATGGCCGGCCGTGGCCCAACCTCTCATTCCCCTGATAGGTGGAGAATTGACCAATAGCCGTAGCACCACCGTCCTGACGTCAGGACAGTGTTCAAATCTGTATCAGATCCGTTGCAGCCCCTTTTTTTCGAGATTTGGGTATGGAGGAAAATAGAGAGGGTTGTGTTTTCTGACACTTGGTGAGTTCCCTGGAACACCAGGGACACATATTCATGTATAAAAGACGTACAAAACTGCATTTTGCATGATAGGTCCCCTTTAAGTTAAGATTATCATCAGCCCGTATCATCACCCGCACCAAATCCTCTGACCACATCCGCCCCATCCTCATCCAACTGCAATAATTCCGTGTTCAATCCCGGATCAACTACAAAAACCTCCTGCTTCCCTACGAAGCCCCCCACAACCTGGCCCCCACCTACAGTATCTGGCTGACCTACAGTACACCCCCTCTCGCTCCCTCCTTTCTTCCTCTGCTGGCCAGCTAACCGGCCTCAACCCACGCCTCGTCACCATGGGTGCTCGGGCTTTTAGCTGCACTGCTCCCAGACTCTGGCACTCTCCCCCCCACACATCCGACAGTCTGACACCACCAATAAATCCCACCTAAAAACCCTACTCACTGTAGTGCTCACCATCCTCTGTGTGCCCAGAAAAACCTGTCCCTATCATTTGTGTCTACTTTGATTGTCTCCTCCATGATTGCCTGTTTGTGTTTTAATCATGTTCGGTTGCTTTTGACCTCTTAAGAGTATTCACTACACTGTACAGTGTCCTTGGGTGTTGTGAAAGGCGCATACAAATAACATGTATTATTATTATTGGTTTGTTAATGGTTATGTCATCCTGATGTTGCATCTTCATAACAAGGGAAGATGCTGGCATCTCTAAAATATAAGATCTCCATAGGTGCGAATCCTTAATTTATTTTGCAATTCAGGACAACTAAGAAGTACATTCACTAATATGTGAGAGTGGTTTGTGCATGTTACATCACTCAGTAAAAGATTTTCTTGATCAAATGTTTTTTATCAGTGAGCACTGCTAGTTTCAATTCAGAGAGTAAGGATGAACAAGAACATGGTTGAGACTCAGCACAGAGATAGCAAAAGGACCAGAAAAAAACAGGCAAATAGTGAGATATAAAGGCCAAAAATAGCAAGAGAGTAGCACAAAGTCACAGAGAGAAGGAGCTAAGTCACTGAGAAAGAAAGATCCAGCAGGGTGTCCTGTTTTGTCCCTGTCTTGGAATAGCTACAGTTAGGATGCAATCACTGACAGAATGCTTCAGCACCCCCAACAACACAAAAAACATTGACATGTTAAGCAGATATAAAACGTCTCATTCTTCCCATGCTCCTTCTAACTATTCACCCTGAGGTCTTCTCCTCTAAATCTGCACTGCCGCCAACCTTCCCTCAGGGAGAGAGAGAGCCTTCACACAGGGTGGAGGTCACAAAGCGGACCCTTTTAAGTCCTCAAAGTTAGAAGAGTGTGTGTGTAAGTGTCTGATGTGGCGAGGGGGTTACAATGGTGTGAAATGTTGATTCCTGGCTAAGGAAAGGGCACTTGGCATTTAAAGTAAATGTAGTCAAATGTGTGTCTTCAGCAGGCTGTGAAATACAAATCAAGGCTGTCTGGAACACTGTGAGAGCAGTCTGTGTCCTGCTAGCTTTTATCACCTGATATGATAACAGAACCTTTAAAGCAACACCATGAAAAAGGGCCTTCGGGCAGAACAAACTATTGTGCTCAACTGTAAGCTGTGAGTCATAAACAACTGAGTTCACTGCCAGTAACCAATTACCAACCTGTCAGCGGAGGGAACAGTGTGCATTAAATGACCTTTTTTTACATTAGTCGGGATAAGAAGCGCTTTCACTGAGGCATAACTTAGCGCAGCCAGGGGAGGCGAGGGATTTGAAAATGCAAGAAGAAATAATAAGAGTTCCTCCAGAGACAGAGGGCACCGCCGCTGAGACCGTGTGCAGCAAAGGTGTAACAATCAGCAGACTGTCTACACTGCGGAGCTCACTGTAAAATCAACCTCTCTTTTAAAGTTCTGGGTGTCAGCTGAATTTATTTTCGCCCAGCCTTCATACAGCCCTGGTGGGCTACACATATAAATTCAGGTTATTGCGCCGGAGAGGAGACAGTTCACTTTTGTACCATGACTTTTCTCGACTCAATTACCATGGAGACAAGAATGAAGTATGCTGATTGGTGAGGAACCTTCTATTTAAAGGATTAGTTTACCTGGATGTGCATAAGGTTTAAGAAGGATCATGAAAGAAGATGCAGATAACACTGAATTTTGTAGTCCTTTAAAGAGAGTTAGAACTACTACATAATACCACTTGCATCTGTTAGACAGAGGGGGAAATTAGGCATTTTTGTTAATGAGAAAAAAATGGTTTCCATCTTCTTTCCATGTTGGCTGGCTCTAACACTGTGCAGCAGGTTAGTCTTAACAGTTATCGAGTGAATTGTTCTCAGATTTAGTTTAGATCATTTTTAGATATCTAGATCAGTATAGCTGTTATGTTTAGATTATATTATTTAGATTAGAGCAATTCATTCTGATGACCCCAATTTATCCTCAAGTGCCATCATTTAGTCGAAATGTTTATTTGTTGATACTTAGGTAGGATACCTGCAAACCAATCTCATTCCCATTAAGCTCTATTTACAAGTTAGGTTACAACCAGAGTTGGGTGTAACGCGTTACTTTAAAACACTTTATATAGAGAGTAATGAAGTAAAGTAATATATAACTTTTTTGAATAATGACCCCATCTCTGGTTACAACTAGCTTTTTTTAGCATGCTCAATTACGATGCTAACAGAAAAGGTGAAAATGACAAACATTATGTGTGTAAAACATCAGCATGTTAGCATTGTCATTGTGTTAGCATTTAGCTCAAAGTGCTGGTATCCCTCAGTACAGCCTCACAGAGCTGCTAATCGTCCTTTTAGAGGGTCTACTCACTCTAATTACCCTTTACATATAGCATAGCACTGCAGCGGAGGAACAAAGGGAGTTGAAGTATTGCAAAGGGACTTTAGGAAGAAAAAATACTGTAATCCCACAGAGAGCAGCCTCAGTGGGACGCCAACAACAAACAATGTTCAGATTAACATTGTCATACCCTTCTCCTCTATTTCTATCCGCCGGATAGACTGTGTAGCAAAATGTTCCCCCAGTGTCAAAATGCATAATTATTTTAAACAGAGATCAATTATTCTTCATCTGCCTGTGGTTGTACAGAGTGCATATATATGAAACTACTCAGCTCACCTTATTATGCGAGACAAACAGCTCATAGGTGTGTGTATGAATGAACATTATCAGATGCAAAAACATATTTTTGTGATGTCACAAGCTATACAGCCATTCACCTGTACCTAAAATCCTCATGAATGACAATCTAGTTATCAAAACCATAAGAAAAAAACAAATAGCTGAAAATGTAAAATCTAGAGAAAATTCTATACATATATATATAGTAAATAAAATACTCGCAAATCTGACCTAAAATGTGATCTTTAACTAAAATATGCTTTACATACATGGTGCCTTCATTTTGCAACCATCTGCCTAATAGTTTATTTTTGGTATGGAGATGCAACCCAATTATCCTTAAAAGGAAAAAGTTTCAGTTTAAATGGGAGGTTATGGGGATGGTTAAGGAAAACGTGCAGACTTGTGGGAGGACTGGACAGTCAGGTATTGATCTACTTCCGCCAGCGACCTGCAGAAAACATCCCGCACATTCTTGAGGGAGCAGAGAATTGTCTCCCTGACTCGGGAGTCATTTAGATGTTTCTGACTGTAAAAACACGGGATAGGAGGCGAAGATGAGTTTTTCTGGGAGACTGACTGTGCCTCTGTAATCAAACCTTTTTTTCTCTTTACCTGTATTTGGATTCAGTAGATGCACACACTCCTGCAGAAAAGCAATTCACTTGGAGAACAAATGCAGCTCTAAGCTACACACCTTTCTCAAAACCTAAGGAAAATGGTCTGGAGTATATTTGGTGCAGGTGCTTGTAAAAGTTTAATTGTGTAGGTCTTATAGTGTAGGCAAATATAAGGTTGGATAGGATATTAAAACGTTGAACCGGACTATGATTACATGATTATTTAATTAGTGTTAATATTATTATTATAAATACAGCTGTTGGCACAATTCAGTGCTCCTAACCTTGCAGACAAGATGCCCAAAAGGGGTTGCAAAATGGGTTTAAGGACAATACAAATTATAATCCCTCTAATCCTTGCCTTTTATTATAATAATTACTGAATAAAAATGATCCTATTTAATAATAGGAATAAAGGGAAACCACACTTTAAATGAACTCCCCAACTGCAAAAAAAAGTTATCGACATCCATTTTATAATACTGGGAAAGTAAAAAAAACCTATATAGTCTATAGTCATCCATGCATTCGATGATTTTGTCTGCATAATTGTTTTAAGGTCTCTAATTCAAGAGAGCTTTATCTCAGACAGGCTAACTGACTAAATTAAACGAAATAACTACATTTAAATTGTGCAAAATGATGATATATGAAACAATGAGTTGTATATATATATATATATATTGTTATGCAGTTTCTACTGAGGAAGCTTTTCCTCTAATTGATCTGGGTATATTATGGCACTGAGAGCAATGAAGCGAGCAAGACATTTTAAACAATATTACCAGGATTTCTACCACGACCTCATAAAGTACCTCCATTTTTATGGTATAATGCAAAAACAAATTGCATGTTTATGTTAAAATATGTTAAAAAACTAAATCAGACAGGCGTCAGTTGAGTGTCAGTGTGTGTCTTACCTCTTCACAGTAGAGTGGTGGACATCTTAACTGGCACACTTGTTTCCCGTTCACACAGTGACACAACAGACAGCCTTCGTCCCACTCTGATCCTGCCTGGCTCACACATACAGAACACACACAAAATAATTATATTCACTCAATTGACATAATCAGAATCAGAATCAAGTTTATTGCCAGGGACGTTTACAAGGAATTTGCTTTGGTATCTGGTAACATAAACAAGAAATATATAAGGATAAGAAAAAACAAGTATTATTAAGAAAACATTTAGCATTAAAAAAGGATGCTAAAGATAAGTATTTACACCAAATTTAAATGTAACTATACAAATAACCGTAAAAGCTAAAAAACTAAAATAACTCACATTGATGTGAGTCGAAAGGCAACTGGTCACAGCTGAGGATCTAATTATTCTGTGAATATACTAAAGCTCTGGGTGCACCCTGCTATGGAGGCCCATTATGATGCTTTAATTATAGCACAACATAACACAAACGACTTCTCATGTTTGCTATTGGAATCCTTGTTAAGTATTTACCCATGCAAAGGCATCGACTAGGGCAGGGGTGGCCAACCAGTCAGAGGTTAAGAGCCACATTTGTTTCTATGTTACTGCAAAGAGCCACATCAAACACACAGTCACTGATACCGCTTGTTTCAGTTTTTTGTTTTCTGGAGACAAGATTTCAACCACGTCACTGATGCATTTTTGTGGCATTGGGATATATTTTTTTTAAATCCTCTGGAGCAGATAGAGGAGCTTATTGTTATTGATTAATGCATCAGTGTTTCTTAGGGTCAAAAACACTAAACTCACAACTTAAAATGAAAGCGTTTAGTTTATTTAATAAAAGAGCACATGTTCAATGTGAAAAGTGACAGTAGTTATAGATTATTTGCAATTTGGTGCTATATATATTTTTTTTTTTAAAAATGACATATATTTTTTGGGCGAGGGGCTCCGTTGGTGGGGCGCAGCGCCCCTCCAAGACAATGGTAGGCGAAACACTGGATAGTGTTTAATCAACGATAGGTTCCCCCCCCCCCCTCAAAGGTGATGATTCACTGCATCGCAGGTATTATTGTGATTGGCTCTTGGGCCACATCAAAATTACCTGACACCACACATACGTGGGGAGATGGGGGAGAGCCGGGACGAAAGTAACACGGGACGAAAATAACGGAGCGATTTTATCCGAGCCCAAACAACTTTGACCGGCCAAATTACGTCAGAATTATCAACATTCAATACTTAACAGACCTACTAAATATCAGGTTTAACTGTCAGGAGTAGTGTTGTCACGATACCAACATTTTGGTTTCGATACCAAGTCAAGAATTGCGATTCCGATTCTTTTTCGATACTTTTCTTAAAAAAAGGGAAACAGTCTTAAATGTAATTATTAGGGCCGGGGCTCGATTAAAAAAATTAATCGAATTAATTAGAGGCTTTGTAATTAATTAATCGAAATTAATCGCATTTTTAATCACATATACATATTTGACCTGAGAACAGTGAGAAGCAATTTTTTTCACATGGATTTTAGTATACCATTAGGCGCATTCACACCGCAGTACTTTTCCCACAAAGGTTCATGAGAATTTAGTTCATGAGAACTCTTTGAACCTGGGGGTGGATTAGGCAAATGAAGCCGCTGACGTCACTTCTTCTTCTTCTGCTTTGGGTTTACTGGCAGGCCGCAAACCACTTCACGGCGTATACTGCCGCCCAAAGTCCCCGGCCGGAAGTCCCCGGAGTTGGGGACTGGCTTCAGTAGAAGCTGCTGGGAGTCCCAGCAGCCTTCCGAGTAAATCGCCAGAACGCCGACACCTCCTCATCTCCCATGTTTTATTTTGTGTTGCCATAAATTAGTCTCTCTGCGTTTCTGCGCTGTGCTAATGCTAATAATGCTAATGCGAGGATAATAAAATTCACAAAACTTTTTGGGAGTTTTACGGGGCGTGGTTTGCAATCCGCCCAGCCAATCAGAAATATAGCTCTTTTCTCACAAGAGAGCCTTACGAAAGTCCCTGCTCTCTAGCAGCTCTCTGCTCTCTAGCAGGGACTTTCGTGGGGGTAAAAAGGTTCTCATGAACTAATTTTAGTACCGGCTCTTTTTGGTGTGAACGCGATAAAAGAGGCTAACGTCCACGCTAGCTTCCACGCTAGCTGCTATATGTTTTGCATTGAGGTGATACTTGAGGCTTGATGTGCTGCGGTGATATGCGAATTCCTTTTTGCATAATTTGCACACAACCGTGCTCTTATCGACGCTTCCATCTGTCCGTTTTTTAAAACAACATTTCCCACTGTTGTTCACTGTGGTTTGTTGTTGTCTGAAGTCATGAACGTTAGTTGGTGCTCCAGTATAATCGGTACGCCTGAAACTCATCCAGTGAGAAACGTTCCGCGGTGCAAAAATAAGTGCGATTAAAATGCGTTAATTTTTTTAACGCGTTAATTTTTGTGTAATTAATTAATCTTAATTAACGCGTTAAAGTCCCGGCCCTAGTAATTATTGTGCTTTATTTCACACCAGAACCATAACCATAACACAACCTTTTAAACAATGAGAACAATAAATAAAATAAATGACAAGAATTCGTATTAAATACAATTAATAAATGTCTTACAGACAGGCCTCATGGTGTCCGTAGGCTTGCCCTCACTGTCAGAGATATAGCTAAAATACATCAAAATGTCGCTTCTGGCGTCTTTTTTGTCAACAAGCCGAGGCGCAGCGGCAGTTGCACTCCCACTTGCAGCCATGCTTCTCGTTTTCTCACATGCTCTGGCAGCTAGCGCGTGCATGAGAGAGGGGAGGGACTTAGAGCGTGCTTGAGAGGGGCGGGACTGCAGGCACGGCTGCAGTGCAGGGATTGGAAGCAGAGCGTTGAACACACGGCTCTTATTAAAACGGCGCTTTCTCACCGGAGTACTTTTCCCCGTCATTCTTAAAGTACCGATAGGCCTACTAATGAAACGGAGGAATCGTAACGTTTTTAACGGCAGGGTATCGCGGTATACCTTTCAAGTATCGGTACACCGTGCAACACTAGTCAGGAGTCAGTGTCTCTCCTCCAAACTCACACATATACAATTCGATATGAACTGAAGAGCCGCATGAAACTAGGCAAAGAGCCACATGCGTCTCGAGAGCCGCGGGTTGGCCACCCCTGGACTAGGGGGTGCATTTGTACTGTAGCTCACACTTGCCCCTTTCACACCAACGCGTTTTCAGCTCCGGCTCGGAGCTGGAGCCTGAAAAGTGCCGGTTTTTCCTGTTCACACCGCAGCGGCGCCGCCTCTTAGCTCCGGAATCCGGTTCATTTCCAGCTCCAAAAGATTGTCGGTCTAGAGGCAAGAGCTTCGGAGCTAAGAGGTGGCGTCGCTTACGTCTCTCTTACTTCGAGGCGTGCGGGAAACTAAACCCACCTCCCCTGAACATGGGTCGACTGTCATGCCTGCCTACAAGCAGTAGTGCTTATAAACACACTTTATAAAGTCAGGCAACACTAACCAGGCTTCGTGTGATTCTGTTTATTTGTACCTTACTTTGACCATCCGTTCATTGTTATTGATCATTGTGGAGAGAGGCAGACGTTTTGTTTTGTAGCAGCTATCGGATGGAATCAATACATGGGCTGCACAGGTTGTCGTGTCCGACTATCACAAGTAGAATCATAATAAAAATACGCCGGTAAAATGTGCCTGTAGAAAACGGTTTATGCCACAATAGGATAGCGATAGCAAGTAGTCAGTTTAGCTTCGGTTGCTATGCTAACATCACCCATTTTATACCAGAGAGAAACTTTCATAACAGCGTTGTGATACCAAACAGCGTCAATTCAGACTGACACACATTCACTTAAGGGGAACTGGGGATATGTATCAGCTGCTTGTGTGAGTCGGACAGTGAATACTTTAGAGCGGCCGCTGCAGTGTGAGCTAACCGGGAGCTAACGGGAGAATAAACTCCCGTGGAAGAGCAGCCAACACTGCAGCGGTCGGTAAATGCTGCAGAAACACATTAATAAACAATGAACCACGGCACTCTGGAGAAAAGCATAAAGTTGGAGAAGTCGTCATTTAATTTAATATGGATTAAAAGCAACACGATCATCGACCCGACGCAGTTCCCCGTTGTTGTTGTTGTTGTTGTGTGAGCGCCGTAACGCCGTTGGGGAGAAAATCAGCGATGTAAACGGTGACGTCATGACGCAGCAGCGGCAGCACCAGTCGGGCTCTGGGCGGTGTGAACAGAGCGGGAGCAGAAAAGGGAAACCGGAGCTGAACCAGAAAAGCTCTAGCTCGGAGCTAGAAAGGGAAAAGCGCTGGTGTGAAAGCCGCAACTGAGCCGTTTGTTGTTATAGTCAAGAACTAGTTTATTTAGAAAACTATAGAGGGTCTTTATGGGGAAATTAGTCAACATCAGCTGACAGAGAGAGACAAATAGAAAGAGTGAGAGAGAATGGGGATAAAAAGGAAAAGGGATGGAGAGAGTGAGAGATTAAACATGAAGCCTTTAATGAGAGCAGAAGAGGGACTAAGAGATAAAGCAGAGGCAAGAAAGAAACAAAGAGAGGATGAAAGGCCTGAAGAGAAAAGATCAAGAGGGGGGGGATATGACCTCTTGTCAGTGTATGATTAATTCTTATAATCCTTTAATATCCCCTCATTCATAAATAATTTCTGGCAGGCTTGCCCGGTCACGGTCCCAGTCCCCGGCTTTTCTACGGCACTCCTACATAATTGATGAAGGTTGAGGGCTGCAGAGGCAATGTGGTGTAATGTGGTCCGAGGGGCATGTCACTCATCTTCTAATGGGCCATTCTTCATGAGTAAATAACACAATGGCAGTGAATCGGGGGGGGGGGGGGGGGTCGTAAACACTGCACTTATGCTAAGTTTCAGATTCGCAAAACAATGAGGCAGGTACAAAGGGAACAAGCTGAGCAGCAGATGTCTGTTTTCTCTGGGTGTGAGCCAGTGTGTGTGTGTGTGTGTCTGTGTGTGTACCTCTCGCATGATGCCCTGGTCATGGCAGGGGCAGAGGGCGGGGATGACACACACACCCTCAGAGTTTCTGTAGAGTCCATCCTCACACACGCAGCCCTCGGTGGAGTGGCTGCAGTTCACCGGAGAGGAGGAGTAAATGTCCTCGCAGCTCCTCTCACACAGCGGGACCTCCTCCGACTCACTCCTCTTCCATCGCTCCCCGTCAGGACACGCTGCAGGGGGAGGGGGAGGGGGAGGGAGGGGTTATGAGGGGAAGAAAAGGTGTTAGGATGTAGAGGTCAAATAGAGAGAGGAGCGAAGATGAGACAGGAGGATGGTATGATGGAGAGGAGACATTTTTGCTGTATTTAACATATTAAAAGACCATTTATAAAACGAGTTAAAACACCCACTCACTAAACCCACTCCCATGAAGAGTTAGTAAAGATCTATTCTAAGTTTAAGAAATGCTAAAATACTAGTAAGGTGGTATTGAACAAGTGAAAAGGTGTGAATTTAAGCAAGGACTGATGGGACTGACGCAAATTAAGCATTAAGGCTCAGATTGGGACGAGGTTAGGACCATGGGTAGGATATATGACACATTTAAGAAAGGTTTTTTAATCAGGGCTAACTCAACATGTTTAATTTAAGATTTGATTGCTTGATTTCAGCTAGAAAAAATGACACTACTGAAGTAATGTTAACCTTTTCTTTCTCTACAACACAACACATTCTGGTCCTGGAAACAATGGTAACCATATGCTGTTCCACTGTGCTGATTAAATTGGCCATCTGTTCGACTATAGGACTATAGAAATACAAATAATTCTTAATAAATATCCCAAGAACCTGAATGAATACAGGCTTTCCGCCTTGACATCACAAACTATGATGTCATTTGAAAAGTTTGTAAAAATCGTTGAGTCGTGCAAGTACTTCGGCATTACAGTCAATAATAAGCTGATAAAGCTGTCTAAGTTCAATATTGACAGATCCCTGATTCATTTGTTATATTTTTTCCTTTTAACCTTAAGCTAATAATACAATTGTATTAACAACAAGGTCTTTAGCAGTATCACAGGTACTGAAAGTCTGGCAGTTATGTCAAGGCTCAGCTCGAATAGAAAAGGATATTATCACTTTGACCATCCATCAAAGGTTAAATATTGCTCTTAATGGATGTTTAACTCATATACTTTTAGTTTTTCTGTCCAGAGACACAAACATTCATATTGATATGTCAAGCACTCAGTAAGATTCTGTATGCTGTGCTTTCTTGACTATCTGTTAATAATCACCTGCTGCTGCTGCACAATCTATTCAGAATAATGATCAATAAAACATCTGCTAGCTTTCCTCCCCTCACTCACCACAGTCAGGGGCAATGCAAGTGGTTGTGCGGCGGTCGGGGCCCTCACATGGGGCCCCTCCATACAGGCTGGGCTGCAGGATGGTTCTGCTGGAGCTCTGTTGTCCCGTACCACAGCTTTCTGAGCACGGAGTCCACAGGGACCAGCTGGACCACTCACAGTCCACTGCAGGGGGGAGATAAACAGGCTTAGGTCAGTGTATTCATTAACCCTCATCTATAAAACAAGACATTATAATATTTTCCATCAGAGCATTATTCTTCAGCTCGGCCCAATAAATAAAAGCCATTTGTTATTGGAAACACACACACTAGAAGGAAGTCACATGATGCACAAAAGAAACACATTTATTTCTGGTCTCAACCAGGACAGTTTACTTTATGTGGCTGTCACACAAAAATGAACAAAAAGATGAAGGCAGGAATAATCAATCACATTAAATACCAAATACATGTTTGTATTATTCCTTCTTTTTGACAGAGATAAAATGTGATGGGGCTCAGGTAGGATCTAAGGACCTTTCTAGTAATAATAGACCCGGACCTTTATCTCAAATGTTCAATCCAAAATGACGATTGGTCATGTGGAGTTTTCGGACAAACAGACTCTGGTAAGAACAAAGGGATTATAATCAAAACAACACAATAATACACAAAGCATTGTATAGATTCAACAATGTTCTTACCAGAGTGTGTTTCCTAAATATCCACTTTAGATGAGAGCAACCCACCCGAGTATTTTCCCCTTTTTGGGTGAAACATTCGCTGTCATTTGACTGGCGGTAAACACAGATTCTGAGGTTTTCGCCAATTACGATGGTCAGTCAGGTAAATAATGAAACAATGTCATTGGAGATTGATGATCGCAACGATATAAAGTTCAAATAAAAGCAATAGGGGGTTGATGTTCTGTCAATCTGCCGGTGGAGAAACACTTAACTGGCATTTCCTTGGCTTGTCAGTGTTATATATTTGAATTCTGCCTATACAGTAACTCATTTGACTTTACATGTTTACTTTGACAATTGACCATATTGGCCTTATAATATAGCTGTGATGATGTGTTTCCCACAGACCTCCATGTAATGACTGAACATGCCGTATATATTTTATCGTCATTTTTAAAGTAAAAATATAGCAAATCTGAACTTTAGATCTTTGTGTTGTTTGGCTTGTGATATAAAACACAGCAGCTTTTAGGCAGGGACAAATATTTGTTTTGCTTTGCACTGATTCTTTGGTTTCAGCGGAAAGTGGGCGGGGCCATCATTTTTGCCAGGCAGTGACTTAGAGCTGCTCTCATCTATGGAACTATTGCTATTATCATGATTAATAGTTTTTAAAATATGAAACAACTCCCAGGTTGAGATATAAATAAGATGTTTCCTTCAAACTCTGTCATACACTGCTCTCTGTGAAAGAGGAATTCACTTAGAGCTCATCCAGAGGAGGATAAAAACGATGACAGATAAAAACGTTGGTCGAATCACAGAGCGAGTCGCACATGAGTCTCTTATGAGGATCAGGGCTTGTACTTTGTGACACTCTGCTTCCTATTATCTCTCATCTCTCTCCCTCTGCTAGTTTAAGATGTTATCATGATATGTTTACGAAAACAAAAACCAAGTAATGGCCTTTGTAGGCCGTGATTGATGTGACTGTCGCTCAGTTATTTGAGCCAACTGTTTCAGCAGCTGTTACTCACTATAGATAGGTTGACATATTTATCATGGACCTGACAGTTCAACCAAAGATTATTGTTGCCGGTACTTTCCATGTTAAAAGAGAGGGGCCCTATAAAGCGCAGGATATGCGTTTGGTAAGAACAGCTGTGACAGAGCATCACTCACCATCACAGATCTCCGAGGAACAGTTGAAAACTCCTCTTTGACACACACTGAGAGAGAGAGAAATCAGGTGAGTGACACAATATGAGGGAAAAAGCAAAACTGACATTATTGAAAACTGAGAAACTTAAGCAATTATTATTAGTAGGGATGCACGATAATTATCGGGCCGATAATTATCGGCCCGATTATGACGTCATCCCGATAAACCCGATACCAGTATTAATAGCCCCGATAATATACAATATATTTTTTGGGTAAAAAAAAAGAAAAAAATACTGCGGTGTGGGTGGATTGGGATGAGGGGCGCTTGTTTTTCACTCGGCTCCTCCCGTTTTGCCAGTACTGTGGTATTAGTGGTTTAGGAAGAGGGGAGTTTTTCACAAATCCAGCGCTCCCCAACTCGTGAAGGTCTGCAGCCGGGCAGCGCTCCTCCCTGCTGGAGACCGCCGGGACATTCACGCCCGTCCCCACGTCGCAGCACAGCAACCCAGCTTTCCGGGTGTCCCCCGGATTACGGTCGGCCGATTTCGTTTTTATTCGCCACGACGCCCACCGCGGTCCCCTGCGGCCCCCTTACGACGGTCCGTTCAGGGTCATACGTCACGGGGACAAGAGCCTGGTGGTGGACGTTGGTGGCAGGCCTGAGACTGTGTCCGTTGATCGGATTAAGCCTGCTCACGTGGACATTTCCAGGCCGTTGGAGTTGGCTCTGCCCCCACGTCGGGGCCGCCCTCCCATGGCCCGCCCCCCGCCCCCTGTGGGGATGCCCTCGTTGGCGCCCCTGCCCTCGCCTGCGGCCCCGCCCTCCTCGGCCCCTGTGGTCCGTACGCGCCGGGGTCGGGTGGTACTTCCTCCCAGGCACGAGGATTTTGACTATGGGTGAATACTGGGGGGGCTTGTGTGGTGATTGACATTATTCACCCACGGATCTATGGGTTGGGGTATTGTTCCGCACGGACATTTGAGTGAGCCGGACTTCCTGTTTCCGCCGGTCTTCGCTTCCCGGGCATGAAGTTGTTTACATGTGTGTTCCGATGCTAAATAAAAGTAGAGCTTGTAACTTTGATACCCCGCCTCCGACTCCCGTCTCTCGGCACCACAGTATACAAATACACAATTACAATTGTTGAAAAGGGGCAAAAAGAAGCTTAACAACGTTTTTGGTCCTATAGAACAAATCATTCCATTCAAAACAAACAAAAGCAAATAACTTTTACAATGACAAGAAATGACAAGCAATAGATCACAGGTCCTGCTCATAACCATTCAGGATTTGGTTTCTAAATAATTGTTTTAGTTTAGATACAGTTGCACAGTATTTCAGCTCATCATTACAGTAATTCCACAGATGAACACCTTTTGTTGGGATGCTATGAAGTTTGGAATTTGTTCGAATGGGTGGTTTTTTGAAAATGCAGTTTCCTCTCAACATGTGTATGTTTCCTCTCCATCTAATAAGTCCCTGGATTTGGTTCTTTGAACATCATTTGGATAGTTTTATAGTCAACCAGGTCTTGTAGCTTTAGTGTTTTTAGTTTGATAAATCATCGATTTGTTGGTTCTTTGCTTGATGTATAATATGTATGGCTCTTTCTCGCAGGATGAAGATTGGATGTGTATTTTTGCATATGTGTTCCCTCTAACCTCCCTCATGTCACAAGGCTGATCCATTCAGTATTTATTAAAGAGGATCAAAATGAGTCTGCGAAGATGAGATGACCTACGTTATGTCTGCTGTATACTAGACTATCTATTACAGCAGATATCATAGTACCAAACTGGATTGTTGTTTGACTAAGACAATGAAACTCAACTCTGCCAATGATACACAACACTTTTTTTGAGTAGCGTCTATAATTGCAAAATATCATTGTCAGATTACTTGGAATAGCGTGGCACATTTATCATGAATTAATCACAATATGGTCAACCCGACGGTGGTACGGTTCTAATTTCCTAATGTTTTAACAACACTTTACATAAATCCCATTGCATATTGTAATTCTCTCCTATTCATACAACACCCTGCCATCAGACAACTTCTTAACCGTGTGGTTTTAGTTTCCTTAACCTAACCATAGTATATATGCTGATACAAAATATTTAAGTCACCTTGAAGCAAGTGTTTCAATAAAAACACAAAAAACAAAATGTTTCATAATGTGCTCACCTTTGTGTGCATCCAGTAAAAAATGTAAGTTTAATATCAGTTTCCTTTACCCACCATACATTCTGTTTTTCCCTTGTGTCACCATTTGCAGCTAAGGCCAAGCCTTATTCAACACATTAATACAACTCGAAAACTGCATGAACTTTCCAATTCTAATAGAGTGCAAAGTCAGCTACAGTATGCTAATTTCTCCTCGTGTTCTTTGTGTTCTACCCTCCTAAATGCACAGAGAATAAGCAATATCCTCTGGGACTCAGTTACTGTTTACTGTAGTGTATTAATCATCTCAGGGACTTTGTTATTTTAAAATGCTCTTTCAAATGTGGCCAATACATACAGCCTTCCCATACCTGCATGTTGTGGACACAAGCAGTGCCAACAGTACCCTAAAATCTACCATGAGATGATAAGTTGTTTGTTTGATCATACTCAAAGCATCAGCACTAATATGCCACTTGATCTAGACCAATGACAAAGGGTTGAAATGATGAAAGCTGGGAGTAAATGACTACTGTAAATGATGTGAAATATTAATATCATGGATTTATTTAATATCAACCAGAAATTCATGTTGAGTTTTAGTAAAGCTAGCTTATAATGGAACCTGCCCAAGTCCTTTTTTCCCTCCATTATTTAAAGTAAACATGCTTGTAATGTTTGAAATATTTGACTAAGCAAATGGACATGGTCAGCTCGATGTAAAAGCACTATGTGTCCGTGTGAGTCTAGATGCTCATGTGTAATGTATTACCATGTGTTGCAGAGGTGCTGAAAGGCTGTTCCAGCTGGCAGCAGAGTGTCTGTGATCTCCTCAGTGCTCATATTCCAGCGCTGGTAAGCAGTCGGCAGGGACAGCAGTGAACAGGGACATTCAGCCTGGGACACACAGGAGCCTTCATGCAGCACCTGTGGGGGACACCGTGAGAATCAGATCATTTCACGGGTAAAAGGATCCAACTACACAAAAACACACATGCACATAAACACATGAAAACACACGGGGTGTCCAGACCTGTCCGGGGGGGCACTTGCACCCAGGAGAGCAGGGTCCGGTTAAACACTGAGTGTGGGGCCACAAGTCCTCACAGGTGTAAGGACAGGAGCCTGAACAGTCACTGAACACCTGCCCTCGAGGACACTCTGCAACACACAAAGATAAACGAACATACAATGAATTTCATTCTGTCTCATATACAGTTTTGGGGGTAACATGCTGCAAAGTATTGTAATCTGATTACATATGTCTGTATCGCGTTACTGTTGATAACAGCAGGAATTACATTGCAGTTATTAAACACAAAAAAATGTTGGTTACTTTAAGGTCTTCAACTATTTGCATAACGGGAGGACGGAAAAATAAATCAAATGTCCCTTTCCGATAGCGCGACACTCGAGTTCATGGATGAGGAGACGGAGCAAACATGGCAGAGTCGCATAGCACAGATAAACAGGGTTATCGGAGCAAAAGTGGAGAACACACGAGCAGGCGGCCGCCATCAGACAGGAACACTTTAGCAAACTTCCTGGACCAGTGTTTGGAAACTGAGCTAAAGAAACACGGGCTGATTTCAAATAAAGAACTTGTATTGTCCTTATCAAAGTATAAATAAATTAGGTTTAACTTTATATTCTCATTTGTCATTTGATTTATGGGGCATCTCAGGTGATCCATATATATATTTCAATACACACATATGTGGGATTTTTCTTTTCGTACACTTTACAATCTGTCCTCAGAACAGATTGTCTTAGCCACATTTGGGATCACCTTTCACCACATAAAACTATAAAAAAGTGAGAACACAACTAATTAATGTGGTTATGAGTTGCTTAGTTACCACTGTATTCAAATAGAACTTAAGAGTTTTATTGCTTGGTAAAAATACAGTATGTAATGTGCTAAATGTAGAAATTGAAATGATGTGTGTGTGTTTATTTTTGTTACCAGGCCGGCAGCTGTTGGTGTTACAGGCAGTGTGCTGTTCTAGTGGTCCCACACAGGCCGTCCCACCAGGCTCCGGCTCTCTGAGGACCGTCTTGTTCCGCGATGACAACCCCCCACCACAAGAGGCGCTGCACTCACTCCAGGATGACCACTCGCCCAACAAACATCCCGCTGGAGGGAGAGATGTCGGACACAGGCGGAGTATTAACAGGTGACACAACTTTCACTTTTAACACTGTGTGATGTAAAAAAGGTTGGCACATTCTCAATTGTGCATGTTGGTACTTGTTCCTAGTCAAACTAGAGATGGGTGAGTCCTGATTCATCCGGATCATTAACCCGGATCCTAGTAATGACCTGGGAGTGACGAGTCTCCCCACTCCATTAACCCGAGTCCTTTGAGTCCTACACCTGGTGACGTACAAATTAAAACCATAAATTGCTTCACTCGCTACTCTCCTTATAACATGTAAAATCACATTACAACGTACGCCAGTCCATCTGCCTACCCTTTATCAAGTAGGATAGCTGCCAGAAGTTATCGTTTGGCTCAGGGCACGCGGATCAGTGAAACTTCCTGCAGACTCGTGCGGACTCAGAACCGTAACCGTAGCAGATCCAGAGATCCACTCATCATGCACGAGTCAACAGCAGACACAGATTCGCAAATCCTGACTGACTGAATCAAGGGAACTTCCTTCACTGTGCAAAACATAGCAGACTCGTGCGGACTCAGAGCCGTAACCGTAGCAGATCCAGACTCATCATGCACGAGTCAACAGCAGACTCAGATTTGGTGAGCAGACTGAATGAGTGGATTACTCCACACAGTGCGAAAGAGCAAACGGTTTCGAACTCGTCATGGTTTTCAGACTCAGTGCCAGCTGTTTGTGATAACATAGATGCATACTGTGCACAGATCATTTGACGACTTCACCCAGTCAAGTGTAACGGCCCGTCTACACTACAGGCATCGAAAAATGCTTTCAACGCTTCGCCCATTCATTTGAATGGGGTGACGTAGAAGATTTTTAAACTTCGCCGAACTGCATTGTGGGGAGCATGGCATGGCTTTGCAAGCATCACGAGCATCTATCGGCATCAAAAGTTGAACAATGTTCAATAACAATGTTCAACTTTTGGCTCGATGCTTGGCATCAGCCAATCAAATCCCACGTATGCAAATCTGACAGTACAAGCGCTAGCCAATCAAACCGCGTGTATGCTGGGAGAGACTACGCAGGTCATTTCCTCATATTCAAAAAATGTCAGGGAAAATTCATTATAGCGGTAGTGAATCACCCGGTGCTGTATGATCAGTCTCTGTTCATCTACCGGGATACAAACCAGAGGAGCGAGGTATGAAGGGAGGTTGCAGAGACAGTGGATGAAACTGGTAGGTTTTCGCCTGTTTGGGGATTTTATATCCAGTTTACTTCGTTTTAACATTGCTATTGCTGTGTATGCCGGGGGCGGGCGGGAGATTCCTGATTGGTTGTTGGTCGCGAGAAATCGCCAAGCCTCAGACACGCCCAGCTTCAAGATTTTTTGATGCCTGTAGTGTAGACGGGCCGTAAGAAGCCAAATACTGCAATAAACAAGCATTAAGACAGAAACGTTGTTAGATCATGTTTGTGTAGCGGAGGTTAATGTAACGATAGTTTAATATGCTCGTGAAATGCAAACCTCAACTGACAAATTCAAAATACACAAACAGTGCACTGCCGCCCTCACTAGTAGCTCTAAAATTTGAATTGATTTGAAGTTGGAGACTATGTGCTCCTGTTTCACTGGTAGGATATCTACGCTCTTGGTGACTCATATGACTCAAAGGACTCGTATGATCCGGATCTCTTCAATGACTGACTCAGAAGACCTTGAGTCCGTAAAAGGATCCTTATTTGCCATCTCTAAGTCACACCTGGACATGATGGCAGATCACAGCTCTCCGTCTGCATGGTGTTCCCACAGGAAGGACCGCCCTCTGTGTCCTGGCAAAGGCGTGTCCTGGTCATCTGGCCCCGCCCACAGGAAGCTGAGCACGAGCTCCATGGGCTCCAGGGCTCATAAACCGGGCACTGGAGCTTAGTACACACCAGAGTACCATTCTCACACACACTGAAGAGGAAGGAGAGAGTTGTTGAAGAGATAAATAAAAGTAAGTGATGTGAATGTTGTAATGATGAAAGAACATCCATAAGTTCATCTGTTTGCAACTTATATATATATCAATATTCCAATTACTTGTATATAGACTGTTCTGCACTATTTCTACTATATTCTATTTTATTTACTTTCACTATTGTATCTGTTTTATGGTGTTGCACTGTTGGAGGAGCCTGTGACCTAAGATTTGCATTAGCTATGCACAAATGACAATAAAAGCCTTGAATCTTGAAAAAAGTAAATTGCTTCTAACCAGGTGTTACAGTCCATGGAAAGCTCCTCTATAGGGCGGAACTCCAGCGTCCCGTTGCCTGATGGGATACCACAGCGACACTTTGTCACTGGCACACAATGGCCATCCTGCAACAACTGTCCCTCTTGACAACGGCAACCTGAGAGATTAAGTAAAGTACACATTGAGAAACCAATAGTTTGCAGTCTTTAAAGCAACTGTCGATGCTACAAGTCAAAGTGTACCTGGATGGCAGGTTCCTTGGAGACACTGCACATGCTCCCATAAGTCAGTGCAGCTGCGAGGACATTGATTGGCACAGCTCTCCTCGTAGGTCCGCCCCCTGTCCTCACAGCGCTCACCTGAGAGACAAGGAAAGTCAATCTTTCCCACTTTTCATGAAAGCAAAGCAAAGCTCACTGAAACGACCGCAGACAGTAACATGTGGGCTTTTCTGCCAGGAGTGATATAAAAGACTTGCATGGGAATAAAGTCTTTGCAATAAATGATCTGAACACAAAACACACAGGTAGAAGAAATACTTTAATACTGTACTATAGTGTAAATATGCTCAGTTACAAGTAAAAGTACAAAAGTTTAAGCATCATAATATATTAAAAGTACCAACAGTAAAATAACTCCTCATAGAGATTAGCCCATTTCAGATCATGCCGTATGAGAAAATTATAATTAAAGATGATTTAATGTGTTTATCACTTATTTGAATTACTTCATAAACTGCTATTCAGCTTAACCTACAATCATTTATAACTTCAAATGTATTAAAACTAAATCTGCATTGTAGCTAGTAATTAAGGTTGTAAAATAAATGTTAAAGGGCAAAAGGAGTAGCATACTGTCAAAATACTTTTACTTATGCAAAGTACTTGAGTAAAAGTAATTAGTTACTATCAACCAAAAGCACAATATAATTGTTTGACCCACACATTTCTTGAAGACATTTCTACTTCATTTTGGATTAACTTCCTTTGTGTATGTGAGGATCTAAAATGTAAAATAAAATAAATTGTACCTGGGCAGAGTCCTGTGTTGCAGCTCTGGCTCTGGGTCTGTTGGCTCTTACAGAGGGGTCCTGGAGGAGAGGCCAGGGGCCGTCTGAAGCGCTGCCTGACTCCCCCGCTGCAGGGCTCCGCACACACTGTCCAGGCGCTCCAGACACTCCACTGACACAGATCTGGAAGGGTACAATGATAATCATAACCAGCATCAACCCTTCTTAATGATAATGGCTGTAATTATCATGATGGCCGCTGTAATATCTGTAATTGCTGTAATCACCATCCAAGACAACAAAAGCATATTGTTGTTTGTGGACTGATGCACAAGCCTATTTGAGAGGGTGAAATGTCTGAATTATTTATGAGAGATAAGATTAAGTTCCATTTATTCATAGTAAATTAAAGTAATGTATCTTCACTGAGCAGTTGTAGATATCTCGACTTTCTATGATGGAGTAAAAGACCTTCAATATTTGACATCAGAATCAAACTACGGTCCATTGGGCATGGTAGTAATTTAGAGACATTCCCATTCACATCCATATGAGAAGAATGGAGCGACGATAGAGTGAATTCAGGATAAATCATTCTTTGCAGACACACGCTAAATCTAATCAACCTTACAGCGACATGGAAATCTTCCTTTCTTCAAACCCCGGGCAGTGGGGATGCACAATGCTATATTTCTCAGTGGACGCTGATAACAAGCTTTAAATCTATCTACTGATGGTAACTATTAATCTGAACTGTCAACAATGAACTAACACATCAAACATATTCACAGGGATAACAATGGAAACCTGGAACCACACTTTTCTACAGATTCCAGATAAAAGTCTATTATTTCTGTTTGTCCAATTCCACATTAAAGTTAGAAATATGACATTGAGTTCTCCAAAGCTCCATTCCCAGACATCTTCTGTGCAACCTCTATAATAATCACTAGCTCAAAAAATGTGGAAAAACAAAACATCCTACCATAAATATGTATGTGGACAACACACAGGGTTATGTAACAGTATAATCAAGTCAAAGAACAAATGAATAATTCAAGTAATTATGTCTCAGCAAGATTTAGAAAACACCTGACCATTGGTTATTCTGAATAGGCTCAAATATTGTAGTTTTGTCTCGACACATCTCTCTTAGAAGTCAATCAGCCCTCACTGAAACTCAGAGAAGTGGAATACATATGAGATTATACGTCTTTACTTTTGTCTAATAGTTCAGGGCTTTAATAAATCTCTGATCTGTTGCTACGTTCAAGATCTCTGGTTTTCTGGGACAGGAATGCTGAATATTGCTAAAGCTATGTAGAAGTCACATTACGTTTTTAAGCACCAAATACCTGAAATATAACATCACTTGAGGTCTGCTCCAACATGCATTGAAAAATAAGCTTTTCAATATTCAAGAACTGTAATTTATTAACTTCAGTTCTGAGCTTTTTTCTTTTGGTCTAAAATCTTTTTTAGATGTGTCTTTTCTATTGGCTATGGCCTCTTATTCAACTTGTCTTAAAAGCCTGTTTGTTATATATATTTATTTTATATTTGCCTTGCTTTGTAGTAATTGTGCATGAAAGTAATTCCTTTTCCTCTCAAGAGAAAGCCATGCTAGAGTAATTTCATTATCACCCTGGCCCACACTGTTATTATTTGTTACTATGGAGCCATGCTTGTGTACAACCAGTTAACTGAGTTACTATCTGTAAATGGGAGCAGAGTATCAGACTGCTGCTACGTGCTGAAGTGAACTGGGGTGGAGCACAATCTTCCCATCATTGCTCCTGGAGTAAAAGGAGCAACTGACAGCATCTCTCTACTGAGATCAAATACACACTTGGTTCTTTTGTAAACATATTTTTGTCCACTACAACAAAACCAATACCGCTGCAGATTTTGGCGTCTGGACAGAGTCTCTCCTCCTCCAGCGGTCGTGGGCATTTGCTCTCCTCCTCCTCCTCTCTAGGGACCGGAAGACCTGATTCTAGGTCCAAACAGGCCCGGAAACGCCTCTGGATTGAGACAATTGTACTGCTACTTATGACTCCAGTCAGGGAGGACGAGGGCACACAGGGAGAGCAGGGAGTCCACTCTGACCACTCGCTGAGGATGACTGGAAGAAGGTAAAAAAAAAGTAAGGGTAACAAAATGAGAGCAATATTAAACCAGGACGTTCTTTTTTCTCCAACCCACATTTAGTGCGCTTTCTTACCTTCACACTCTCTCGTGTCACACTGCAAAGCTCCATCATGGCAGAGGCTGGAGGACAGAACATCCCAAAAACAGATTATAATCATAATATGTCAAGCGTAGTCATAGATTCCAGACAAACAGGCAAGCAGGGAGAAAACAACAAGTGGATGAAAAGAAAAATAACAGAAAACTGATACAGAAATCATTAAGCCCTCTGCCAAATGTTTTAAAAAGCCAGGGTCTAACCAAGTACTAGGGCTGTGCAATTAAATCGTATTTTAATCTCGATTTTGGCTTGCAACGATTACAAAAACATTACTTTGCTGCGTGAGCATTTGCCCCTCCCTAAAAGCCCCCTCGGCCAGGTTGTGAGTGACATTAGTTGTGGGAGTTCAGCGCGAGCGAAGATGGCAGGAAAAGAGACACTCGTGAACAAGAAAGGTCAAACTAATTCCGCTGTTTGGAAATACTTTGGGTTAAAGAGTCCGACGTGGAACAAAAAAAAGTACAGTGCAGCAGGGGCGGACTGGCCATCTGTGTGTTCTGGAGAATCACAGACGGCCGGCCTGGCCCGCTTTTTTAAACGTCATCATTTCAGTTGCGCTGACAGGCGACAGAGGTCCACAGTTTCCCCCCGTTAACAGTCCACGAGCGTGCCCCCTCGACTTCATCCGCCACATCACAGTCATCAATTAAGGACTCGCTTTACAGTTCAACGGCCTACTCAACCAGCTCGCAAAGACACAAAAATATAACAGATGCCATCACATTCTACATAGCTAAAGACATGTGCCCAGTTAGCACGGTTAGCAACCAGGGGTTTAGGCAACTGGTTAACACTATGGACAAGCGTTACGCGATGACTGCCTGCCCAATGTGACAAATGCCGTGGGGATGTTGAAAAATATGTGGCTTCAGCTGAATACTTTGCAGTTGAATTATACTTAAAGTTCAGGGTAATCAACTTCTAAAAAGATAATTAAAAAAAATTAAAAAAATTAAAATTCAATAAATTGATGTTTTCAAAGTCAACGAATAATCATATTTAATAATCGTGATATCAATATTGACCAAAATAATCATGATTATGATTTTTGCCATGATCGAGGAGCCCTACCAAGTACTGCAGCCTATGGTGACCATGGCCCCCTGGGGGAGTGTGACAGGTGTGGGGGGTGGTCCGGAGGCTTGGTGCTGCAGGTGGATGCAGCCACACTCCTCTGGAGGAACACAGGTACCATTCTGCTGCAGCAGGCCCTGAAGAGAAAAGCACACAATTCACAGAAAGGAAGAACTGATGCTTTTATATTTTTGTTTAATTTGGTTTGAACATTCAGGCCAAAACAAGAACTGTTCTTTTCCCTTATATCTACAGATCCATGCTCAATCGTTATATATATGTACAGACAAGGCAGTATACTGTATATATACTACTAACCATATAGGCATTTGTCAACAATTAAATAGTCAAATAACATATTTATGTTGCAGGTATTAACTTTGAAAAAGAAACATTTCAAGCAGCTGGATCAATATTTTTCATTACAACATTATTTAAAATAAACCCAATGTATTTATGGCAAAGGAATTCCTCAAAGTGATACAACTCCAGAGAATATGCAGCTCCTCTTGGCTTTACAGAGCTTTAGAGTGAGTTTCAGTAAATGGTTTAGTTACTGTTTTTGGTTAACCTTTTTTTAAAGAGGGTTTTGTTTGGCTCTCCTAAAATCTGTTCGAACCCGCTGTACACTACCTGCGCCGCACCAACCAGCAGACAGACAAAGTGAGAGACTAGCTAGGTAACATACAGTTGAGCATTAAGCAGCTAAAGAGCCAGACATTTCCCTCAGGACTTAAAAAAAGAGTGAATATTGGACAGGTGAAATAAATAACCCCAAATGAATGATAATGATGCACTCTGTGTACGTAATAAATGATTTCCAACAAGTTTGCCATTGTGTTACTGCAGGTAAAAGTATTTAATGACATACAGAAAAGTAATCAATGTTTGGGAAATGAATGACGGTACTTTGTTTTACACCTCTGGGTATCTGCTTTTTGTTATTTCTTTCATTTATCTCCCCCCACTGCTGCTGTAGGTGCTGTGAGAGGAGTTTGTGCAGTAAACAAAGCTGGAAGCCCCAAACTGAGCAAAACCACATTACAGAAATGTCCTCATATCAAAGTAATGTATTAATGACAATATGAAGCAGTGCATATTTTACTTTCTAAACTAATGCCAGAGAAGTTTTATTCTGGTCTGGACACAAATACAGTCCAGCAGACTATGTTTACGCATTTGAAATGTTATCAATTGTATACAAGTCTCATGCTTTAGTTTGCAGATATAAAATTTGTAATGAGTTAATTTTGAATGTGAATTCAGCTGTAATTAAAGTCTAAAAATAGACTGTTCACTGTGAAGCGTGTTTGTCAGTGTGATGTGAGAAAAAGCTTGTTTTGCATCTCACATATTTGATGAAATTGTCTTAAACTGTCTGACTCATATGTTTAATTATCAACAGACAAGAATGTGTCTTTACTTAACAGTATTAACTTAACAGTATTAACTGCCATGTTTATTGTCAGGAACCAGAATCCTGAATGTAGAACAATTATTCACATTCACATAATACAAATGATCTAATTTTGTGTGAGGATGAATGATGATTTACCATAGTGTTTCCTATATAAATATGGGGAATGGGATTCTCACCTGTGGGCAGTAGCAGCCAGGTGTACACTCCCTGACTCCTGAACAGAGATCTCCACGGCCCTGCAGCACACACTGCTTCTCACAGGGAGCACCACAGGCGGAGTACTCAAATGGGGCTTTACAATCTACAAACATGAGAAAACACATCACAGTATTTAAATGAAGGAAATCAAACACTCAACCTAATGCATGTACCAGGTCAATCACATTCTGCTGATTCCTGTGTACATTATAGATGCCAATATGCACAAAAGGAATATTCAAGTGCACCTTGAACCATGAGAGGATCACAGACAGGCCTCTTTGTTTCATATAGATATATATAAACAGTTTCCATGGTTGTTAACTCACCTCCACACTGACTGAGACTGCACGTCCTGCTCTGGGTTTCAACAGGAGTGCACTGTTGTCCCCTGGTGGCCGGGGAGAGGGCTAAACGGTAGCGCTGCTGCCTCTGAGACTGACAAGAGCACGGAGACCAAACACTCCACCCCGACATGGGACAGTCTGCAGTCAGAAGAAAACAAATCCATCACTCTGGTGCTAAATGCTGATTTTTTTGTGATACACTTGCAATCTGTGAAGCAGCCCTTTGACTTGACTTTGACTACTCACTTGACCCAGAGACAGTCCCAGTACTGCTAAATTAATTAGTGTATAATAGATATATTTTGTACCAAAAATGATGTATTCCTCTTAACAATCAATACAAAAGCTAGCTGTCATACTGGCCTCAGCTACTAAAGTACAATTTAGGCAGACCCAGAAATGAAATAAGCAACCATGATGATCCGACACAAATAGCAAAAAATGGTTTCAGATTTAAAATCAATCTTTGCATAAATCAATTCTCTAAGATATGACTAGGACTGGAAACTATTTATTTATTTTTTTGACAAGCAACCCAAAATGAGTGGATTAATCACAATCTTTATTCAATTGTTTGATCCCTGATTTGTATCAAAAGTACCCACAATTTCAACCAAGCTTTTAGAAAATAATCTGGACAATTAAGCATACACAAGGTAATATTGTACATATATTACCTTGTGTATACCAGAGATGGAGTACTTGAGTGCCGATTTTCGGGACTCGTGACTTGACTCGGACTCGCGCACTGATTGACGCGACTCGGACTCGGACTCGTGAATTCTCACGCACGATGACTTGGACTTGGACTCGGACTCGGCTCGGACACTCCTTGGATGACTCGGACTTGGACTCGGACTCGAGCAAGTTTTCTCTGGAGTCTGATGTCCTCTGTGTCCTGGCGTGTGCACCTGCGAGGCGAGTTCATGTACTGGGCGCGCCCCCGCTGCTATACCAGTCTAAAGATGTCCAGAGACACACCCTGCATCGTGCTGTATGCTTTTAAAGATTTCGTTTCCATATTGGGAAAGAGCAGCGCAAAATGCACATTATGTGGACAGAAGATAGAAGAGAAGACTGGGACAACGTCGAATTTCAATCGACACCTTTCACGGCGGCACCCAGAAAAGTAAGTAGAAATGCTATTGTTAGCTTGCTAACCCACGTTAACATTAGCCACTAAATTGACTCCACAAAGGTTTTAAGATGTCGGGTTAGATGGAGGTAGGTGTTGATATCACATCCTAGGGACCAAGTGCAGTTTTATTGTCTAGATAGATACTGTTAAAAAGCTATACATGTCCTTGGTGATACTGCCGATGATGAATAGCCTAGCCCGCCCCTAGCCTACAATGAACGTTGTAGCCACACTCGCTTCACAGCAGTTCAATAGACACATTAGTATACCATGACAGGATAAAAGCAATGTAGAGGAGCTACAGCTACATTTCAACACATATATCCACTAAGATTAATAAGTGGATATATGTGTTATATAATAATATAAGACTTGTGACTCGGACTTGACTTGGACTCTTCTTGGGTGACTCGGACTTGGACTCGGACTCGAACACAGGTAATGATGACTCGGACTCGGACTTGACTCGGACACTCCTTGGTTGACTCGGACTCGACTACGACTCTCCCTAGGTGACTCGGACTTGGACTTGGACTCGAAGAGTGGGGACTCGAGAGTGACTTGGACTCGTGAATTGGTGACTTGACTACAACACTGTATACATATCAACATAAATATGAGATGGTATTAAGATAAGCCTAGCTAATATCAACCGAAAGCAGCATCTTTGAGTTTTGTGTGCACCTGGACAGGGCCGTTTGTAACACAGCTGGGTTTCCTCTCTGTTCCTCTCAGCCTCGATCTCAGGGGGACACGCTGCATCTCCTCCCTCCTCACACACACACACCCTGCGCCGCAACACCGAACCTGCGCCACAGCTCCGGGAACATGGTGACCATGGCGACCAGGGGCAAAGATCATCTGGGGACAAGGGAAACAATATGATCAGGGCAAGTGTGAACTGTATTGCTGACATCCCTCTTCCAAGATAGTATATACAGCTAATACAATATTTATCAAAATAACTTAAAATAAATAAATTATCTGCATCTGTTTTTGGTAATGGGCACAATCTAAAGATGGCTATGAATGAATGAAATTACATAATTGTGGCATTTTGTAACAAACCCAGACAGGGAGGAGTGTGACAGTCCTGGTTTTCTCTTTCCGGCCCGCTGCAGTGAGACCCGTTATTCCGTGGGGGGGGGTTGATGCAGGCGCGGGTGTGAACCTGGGTGCCTCGTCCACAGGTCACTGAGCAGTCAGACCACACTGACCACGGGGTCCAACCACCGTCCACTGCACACAACACAAAGCACTTGGTTATTGGATAATTAGCTGAGTATAAAGTTTAACACATCTGCAGCAGTGCCCACATTTTCGCACACTGTTTACTCTTGTCTAAAATAATTGCAGTGACCCACCTCTGCAGTCAATGTCTTGGCAGTAATCTCCCTCTGGGGTGCATGTGCTAGGAGGAAAAACAAATGTACAACATCATTTGAGTACTCATTTTCATTTTTTTGCAAACCCTTTATCAGCCAAATACACTTTTCCTCTATGTTTTTGTGCATCATTCTCACCATTGTTTACACTCGCCCTGCAGCCAAGTGTCTCCCACTGTAAGCTCCTGGTCGTCATGGAGACAGAGAGGCGGGCAAGGTCCGGGGTTGCAGGATTTATGCTGGACTTCCTCAAACTGACAATCTGCTCCTTCGGTTTCTGGGACCAGAGACCTGACACACAACAGACACAAAAGTCTCTTTAGAAATGTTTTGAGAGGTTGGGATGAACAGGTATTTACACTGTTCGAAATGGGGGGGAGCCAGGGGGAGCTTGGCTCCCCCGAAGAGGGAGGGGGCTCCCCTGAAGGCCGACTTTGAGATAAATAGGGGGAGCCCAAAATAATCGTGCATATGTGTGTCACACAGATTAGAAATGTTTCTGTAAATAAAAGTTCTTGAAATAAATAATAGTCATTGTTCATTACAGTTTCTGAATATTTGTTTTATATTTGTGAATATTTCTGGGTGCTGCCATCTGTACGTGGCGGCGCTGCATTCTTTACGCTACTTACGTTGCTATGGTTACGGCAGGCGATGCTGGCGCGGTATTTGATATTTTCATTCTTTCACACACACATACGGGTTTTGGGCCGAGGGCGACACCGTACTTCCGGTATCAACCATTTCACACGAGGTGCATACAGAATATCATAGTCTATTGCCTTAATCAATATAGTCAACTCTAAAATACCACATATATGCATTGGCATGATAATATTATTGTGACAAGTGGGGTATTCACCTGGTGTTTCCAGAAGATAGACGTAGATACCAAAATCGACCGAAGGCCACTTTTGAGGGTCGTAATTCCATACATTGTACATCCAACAACCCACACAGCTCTAGTTTATGCTGGTAACGACCGAGAGCACATCCCTCAAGTCCAGAGATGTAATCCGAAGACATGCAGCGATTTCTTCGGTCGTTAATTCAGAAAAAAAAAACTAGTGCGCTCTGCCTGGCTACATTAGCTAGCTGTTTATATTAGCATCGCCAGGATTTTTGCACCTCCAGAAAAATGGCGTCTTTATAAAAAAATATATGGCGCGCGTTGCATTGTGGGTAGCTGTGACGTCACTGTGTGTGAAAGAATACTGATATTCTTTTTAACTCTGGCTTTGTAATAAAAAATATGGCAAAACGAAAACAGCCAAGCCCGAAGCTTTTGGATTCACAAGCAAAGAAGCGAAGGAGTCTAAAAATGACAACGTGAACGGAACAACTTTTAGTTGGCCGGCTGTAAGCGGCGTTAGGGTCGAGTTTGACAGCTCCACACCGAGGGAGAGGCCTGCCGATGCAGAGCGGGAAGAGGCTTCAACAACGGCCACAGCCGCCGCCGCCACCTGCGCTAGCGAACCTTTCCTGACGATGCCCATGACCTGCCTTTTAACTGGACACAGAAAATATGGAGTGAATGGAATGAAAGGTATCCATGGCTTTTCAAAAAAAATAAGAAATGTGGATGTGAGATTTGCAAAGAGGCAAAAAGTACATTGATCTCCCTGCCGCTCGCAAAAAAAAATCAATAGTTACGGCTGTAACTACGGTTCTATGAGTCCCGGATGACCGCCAGAGGCGGTGCTTTAAGCACTGGATATGTCCATCGCGCGCATGCGCAGCTCGAGTACCAATAACAACAAAGTCACCTGTGACCCACGTGACACCGGCTATATCAGCCGGTGTCGTCAGAGGATCTGTTCCCAGAATCTTCTCGCGAGCACACAAGAATTCTGAGTGACAGGGAACTCTGGCGGTCATCCGGGACTCATAGAACCGTAGTTACAGCCGTAACTATCGTTCTATTTCGTCCCTACTGACCGCCAGAGGCGGTGCTTTAAGCACTGGATGACTTATACCAACAATGTCATGAAGAATCCAAGCCCTTGCACACCACTGGAAACAGCGGAGCTCGGCAAAAGGACCACGCCCAAAGAATGGGGAGTGGCGACATTGACCTGATGACAACTGGAGAATGTGCCAGAAGACACCCACGACGCCGCGGCGTAGATGGTCTCCAGGGGCACCACCCTCAGGGCAGCCCAAGATGTTGAGATGCTCCTTGTAGAGTGGCATCTCAGCCTGATGGCAGGGGGCGGCCACTGGCCCCGTAAGCCTGTGAGATGGTATCGACAACCCAGTGGGGCAGCCACTGGTTAGAGGGCATAACCTCCTTTAGTGCCGCAAGGGCAAAATCAAGAGTTGCTCCTACTACCGTATACAGGCAGTAGCCTTGATATACGCCCTTTGGGCACCCTCAGGGCACAGCAACTTCGACGTGCCGTACTCCTGAATGTCAAAGCGTGCCAGCTGGGCAGGCTGATTGAAGTGGGTTTGTGGAAGGACCCCGGGCCAGAATGCCACATTTGCCCAAAGGGCAACGCCTGAGAGTCCCACCTCGGGCATGTATTGTTTATGGAGAGGACATGCAACTCCCCGACTCGCTTCCCTGAGGCTATGGCAAGCAGAAATGCTGCCTTCGTGGGCAGCCACCTAAGCCCCACCTGGGCCAGGGGCTCGAAGGGAGGAGATGATAGGGCATCCAGCAGCAGAGGCAGCTCCCAAGCCGGAGCCTTCGGGGTGCTAGGGGGACGCTGCCGTAAAGCCCCTCTCATAAAGAGGGACACCGACCTGTGGCACCCTGCCGTGGCGCCGTCGACCCGAACATGTCGGGCAGAAATCACAGCCACATAAATTCAGAGTGGAGTGAGAACGTCCACTATCTAGAAGGGACTGTTGTCTAAGCAACAACGTACATGCTGTCCCCAAGGAACACGCACATTCTTGCCCCACAGTTGGGGTAGAAAGTGCGTGAGTGCAAGCTGCACAGCCCGAAGCTCTAGCACGTTGACCTGGCGCGCACTCTCCTGGGCAGACCGCTGATCCTGAACGGTCCTGCCCTGCCGCACTGCACCTCACCCTGAGAAACATGCACCTATGGTGATGGTCTCCTGGCGGGATGGGATGGCGCCCATGGGCACGCCCACTAGGAGATAGGCCCTGCCCCTCCAGCATGACAGAGAGTGGAGGCAATGCTGCAACACCCTGACTTCCCTGTGCCTGTGCCACTTGGCGTCCAAGTGAAGGCTGTTCAGCTACATCTGCATGGGGCGCAACAACAGCGGGCCTAAGGGCCCAGCGGCCGAGGCAGCTGCCAGTCTGCCCAAGGGCATGAGGAACTGAATATAAGGCACCATCTTGCCCGGCCCACGTGGAAGTAGGCATCCCTCAAGTCCACGGTTGAGAACCACTCCACCTGTGCATATGCAGTGGTCAGCATATAGAATGGCAGCACCTTCGGGAATCTGTTGATTCCTCTGAGGTCCAAGATCGGGTGAAATCCGCCGACTTTCTTGCTCACGAGAAAGTACGCCGAGTAGAACCCGCTGGGCTAAGCAGAGGGTCTTACTGGCTTGATTGCGTCCTTGGACAGAAGGACGGACAACTCTTGGGCCAGAGCTAGGGGGGGGGCCCGCTAGCAGCCCCTACACCGGGCCCAGGCTGAAGGGCCAAGAGGCGACTTCATCATGCCCCTATCGGCTAGCCGATCCACTTTAGAGGACAGCTTGTTTCTAGTCCTTCTATTGGGGGGAGCACACACAGCCATCGCTCCCTCAAGTCACCGGGAACGGCCGAATTGATCTGGAGGAGGATGTGACAAGGAGAGGTGTCTGTTGGCTGCTGCCAGACGTTCCACCTCAGTGATTCTAGCCACTCTGAGCGCCCGAGGCATGCAGCTACAGCTCATGCAGGCGTTTACCGTGAGAACCTCCCTTAGATGCTCACATTTCGTCCCCACTGACCGCCAGAGGCGGCCGAGGCAGGAGGGGCAGCGGTCGTGGCCGTCCTCGGGCTCAAAAGAAGCCATACAGGCGCTACATGAATGAGCCATTCCGTAGGTAGCCAGATGCAGCGTAACCGGGAGCGGGTGCGGGAACACAGCCTTCACCGGCTACCTGCTTAACGGAAAAATGAGGCAGTTTGGCATCTACCAGGAGCGGGGGCGAGAACTGCCTTCACTGGTTGAGTTAGAGACGACTGCCAGACGCAGCGTAACCGGGAGCGGGTGCGGGAACACAGCCTTCACCGACTACCTGCTTAACGGAAAAACTAGGCAGTTTGGCGTCTACCAGGAGCGGGGGCGAGAACTGCCTTCACTGGTTGAGTTAGAGACGAATGCCAGATGCAGCGTAACCGGGAGCGGGTGCGGGAACACAGCCTTCACCAGCTACCTGCTTAATGGAAAAACGAGGCAGTTCAGCGTCTACCAGGAGCGGGGGCGAGAACACTGCCTTCACTGATTGAGTTAGATACGAATGCCAGATGCAGCGTAACCGGGAGCGGGTGCGGGAACACAGCCTTCACCAGCTACCTGCTTAACGGAAAAACGAGGCAGTTCAGCGTCTACCAGGAGCGGGGGCGAGAACACTGCCTTCACTGGTTGAGTTAGAGACGAATGCCAGATGCAGCGTAACCGGGAGCGGGTGCGGGAACACAGCCTTCACCGACTACCTGCTTAACGGAAAAGCGAGGCAGTTCAGCGTCTACCAGGAGCGGGGGCGAGAACACTGCCTTCACTGGTTGAGTTAGAGACGAATGCCAGATGCAGCGTAACCGGGAGCGGGTGCGGGAACACAGCCTTCACCAGCTACCTGCTGAACGGGAAGAGTAGAGCGGTGCTACTACTCACCGAACAGAAAAAGGGATGTAGCTACATCCGCATTACCGGTAGAGGGAGCGGGAGCGAGAGCACTGCCTTCACCTAGCTGGGTAAAATAAAGAAGCTTAACAGTACACGCAAGACGTTAGCCGAGCAGCTGCTGCTAACGATCAAGCGATATCAAGTCAAATAACACACATGTTTAAGACCAGATAACTAGCTTCGAAAGAAGAGAACAGCACAGAGCCGTAGTTACAGCAGTAACCATGGCCAGTGCTCACACGGTATATAACCGTAGTTACAGTAGTAACTATGGCCAGTACTTACACGGCTTAGAACCGTAGTTACAGTCGTAACTATGGCCAGAACTTACACAGCATAGAGCCGTAGTTACAGTAGTAACTCTGGCCAGTACTTGCACGGCTTGGAACCGTAGTTACAGTAGTAGCTATGGCCAGTACTTACATGGCTTGGAACCGTAGTTACAGTAGTAACTATGACCAGTACTTACACAGCATAGAGCCGTAGTTACGGTATTGACATTGGCCAGTACTTACGCGGCTTGGAACCGTAGTGACAGTAGTAATTATAGCCAGTACTTACGGCTTAGAACCGTAGTTACAGTCGTAACTATGGCCAGAACTTACAAAGCATAGAGCCGTAGTTACAGTAGTAACTCTGGCCAGTACTTACACGGCTTAGAACCGTAGTTACAGTCGTAACTATGGCCAGAACTTACACAGCATAGAGCCGTAGTTACAGTAGTAACTCTGGCCAGTACTTGCACGGCTTGGAACCGTAGTTACAGTAGTAACTATGGCCAGTACTTACATGGCTTGGAACCGTAGTTACAGTAGTAACTATGACCAGTACTTACACAGCATAGAGCCGTAGTTACGGTATTGACATTGGCCAGTACTTACGCGGCTTGGAACCGTAGTTACAGTAGTAATTATGGCCAGTACTTACGGCTTAGAACCTTAGTTACAGTAGTAACTGTGGCCGGTGCCTAAAAGTGTCAGCCATACCGCTGCCCACTAGATAATATAATATTGGGAGGATGAAATCCTCCTTAATGGCCACACATGCAGAGCACACAGCACAAAGTGAAGATTGTTCTCTGCATATCGTCCTAGTGCTAGGAGTCTAGTACATAGGAGTCTAGTACTAGGAGCAGTAAATAGGCTACAACAATATAGCGCTACTGCAACCCTACCATGCGTTTACCGCTGAGTTAAATAATGAAGCTTAACAGTACATGCAAGGTGTTAGCCAAGCGGCTGCTGCTAACAATCAAGCAACCAAGTCAGAACACAATGTTAAGACCAGATAATTAGCTTCTAAGAAAGAGAACAGCCCGCATAGAACCGTAGGCCATGGTTACAGTAGTAACCGCACATGCGGAGCACACAGCACCCGCAGTAAAGATGTTCTCTGCATATCATCCTAGTGCTAGGAGTCTAGTACTAGGAGCAGTAATACAACGATCTAGCGCTACTGCAATCAAACCCTATGTTACCGGGAGCGGGAGCACTGCCCTCACCGGCTGAGTTAATAGTTAAGCTTAACAGCAAGGTGTTAGCCAAGCGGCTGCTGCTAACAATCAAGCGACCAAGTCAGAACACAAATGTTAAGACCAGATAATAGCTTCTAAGAAATAGAAAGTACTTACCTTACTCTCTGCATCTAAACGAAAAACGGGTTAAATTGAATGAGGGACGCAGCCAAAGCTGGGACTCAAATGCTAATGATAGCTCGGGCACAACGCCACAAGCAGAACTTTCAAAAGAGCATAAGGGCAACTTTATGGGAGAGGAAGCGGGAACACTGTCGTCACCAGAAAGTCTAAGCCAAACAAAAAATAAGACAGCAATCAGGACAACTTGGCTGGGAGAGGGTGCGGGGACACAGCCATCACCAACAAAAAGCTGACACCAACCTGTCTGTCGAGGCTCTGCACAGCCGGCCACAGCTCCTGGAGGACGCGTTAACGACCCGTAGCTCCGACTGTCAGTCGCGAAGCTGCACGCGGCCAGCTGCTTGCAGAGAAATCCCTCAGATCAAACGTTCAAACCTGAACGCTGTAGGCTACAAAAATGTAGCCACGGTACCCTCGCGCAGCGAGAAGATGAAAGGAACAGATCCTCTGACGACACCGGCTGATATAGCCGGTGTCACGTGGGTCACAGGTGACTTTGTTGTTATTGGTACTCGAGCTGCGCATGCGCGCGATGGACATATCCAGTGCTTAAAGCACCGCCTCTGGCGGTCAGTAGGGACGAAATAGAACCACATTTGTGCACCTTTCACAAGAATGGATTCAGGGAAACGTCAGCTGTGATCAACTGAATAACCTGCGGAAAAATATTTATAAGCACTAAGAGCCAGGCACACGAAAAAGCGATCGAGATTTCGGAGATGAGAAAAAAGATGTCCTACCAAACAAGGTAGGCCTATTGGCAATCAATATTGATCTAATGCAGGAAACATATACATATTTCAGGTCTGCCTATATGATTGCCAAACAAATTAATAAATAGGTCTCCCCCGAAAGCAAATGGGTAATTCGAACACTGGGTATTTATGAGTGGTTTCCCCTCACCTGTATCTGGTTCTCCGGCCCTGCCCACAGGAAACGCTGCACAATGCCCAACTGGACCAGGAGCTCCAGGTGCAGGAGGCCTGGCAGCTGTGATTGGTGCAGAAGAGCTGTCCGTCAGAGCAGCTGCAGTTGTTACAGTCCACCTGATGCACGCTGCCGGCTGCCCAGATCTGTCCCAGTGAGTCCGTACAATCACACTGCCAGAGCTGCACACACACCCCGTCCTGCTGCAGCTGGCCTGGACACATGGTAAACAAAAGTGTACTTTGTTAATAAGTAATTTTTTTAGCCTATTATTGCAGCGGCTGGTTTACGGTCATAGTTACTAGCCCCGCATGCACTGAACTGAATATGATTGGTTCCTCATTTACCAAAATAGAAAATATTTAGAATTGTGTCATTAACCTTCACCTGTTTCAGGCCATGAAAATTGTTTCATTTTTACTGATCCCGTTTTTTGACATTTCTGCATCAAATACAATACACTTAATGTGAATGACTCCCCGTTTGCATAACAACATTTAAATACTAGAACAGCAAAATATGCAAAAAACGACTCCAAGTTCTGTCTAAAGATGATGAACATATTCTTGAAAACAATTTCTTGATAGACCAGGGTTGAGCCAAAATTTAAAAAATAAATAAACATTAGAACTTATAGAACATTTTGTGCTGTCATTTTATTGAATGTGTTTGGTTGTAAAATAACAGTATTCTCCCTGTAGAACTTTAGGTTCTGTATTTATTTTTAGTGTTTGATCATACAAATCTAATAAAATAAAAATGTAAAAAACTGTTTTTCTCATCAGAACTTTATTTAAGGTATTTGAATGTAACATTTAAAGACAATGGATTTTGAAAAGAGAGGACAAATCTGTAATATTACAGTGTTTTCCTGTAAAATCTTTAAGGACAATTCCTGTATATTAATTGCACTTTATTTCAGTTAAAGATGGGGTAGGTAAGTTTGAGAAACCGGCTCGAGATACACTTTTTGTTATATTCCATGGAATGTTCTTAACATCCCGATAGCAATGAATATATTTAAGTGCTTTGACAAAAAATCCATACAAAAATTTCATCTGTGGAAGCCATAGTACTGTAAAAAGCACGACCAATCATTTTAGCCGGCCCGGCTAAAATAACTGGATGGCCTACCTGCCTGTCAGCCTTCCATCTGTGCACAAACTTATCTCGTGCCCTCATTGGTCATGTGCGCGTTAGTGTGTGTTGGAGGAGGGGCTCTGTAAGGAAGTGGCAGATTTTTTCCGACTGTGTATTTTCAAATTCTAGCGCACTCGAGCTGGTTTCTCCAAAATTACCTACCCCACCTTTAAAGTATATTACTTTAATTTAATGATTTTTGTCTGACTGCCAGTCATTTGATGTCTGCCAGTCAATTTTGTCGAACTAACCCTTTACATGGTTTATCTTAAATATGGCTTGACAGCACCCAGGCTCATTGATATACAGGATAGTGTTCAAACACACATACACTGTTGTTTATCTATCTATGACACACACGTAAACACATACACACACACCTTTAGGGCAGCGGCAGCCGGGCTGACAGTCGGTGTTGCCCTGGCACTCGATGCCCTGCTGGAGGTCTGAGCAGCGCTGTGGACACTGGTTGGCACACGACACAAACTCCTGGCCTGGCGGGCATCCTTTCTCATCTGACAAAACACAAACAGGAAGGTCATGAATTTGTTCCATGACGCCACAGGCATTTTCTTTGCCTCACCAAGAATGCTATTCACAGCCTGTGGTGACTTTTGGAATACAAAGACTTGTCTCACCACATGGTTTGGTGTTGCAGGGTTTGACCTGGTTCTTCTCTCCTTCACACTTCTTCCCCCCGTTCTTGGGCGGAGGGCTGGAGCAGGAGCGGGTGCGTATGGAGCGCCCCCCCCCGCAGCGCTTATCACAGCGGGACCATGGACTCCAGCGAGACCAACCTCCATCAACTACAGCATCCACACACAAATAAACAGAATTAAATCAAGCCACATAAAATATGTTTTTTGCATGTTTTATAACAACAAATCACATACTTTAACCAAAACCATCATTCCAGTCTATCACAACGTTTCATATTTTACGCCATAGTTTCTATTGGGTATTTTAACAATGGTGTTGATATGTGGCAACCATTTGTTGGCCATTTCAATATTTTAAGAAACGAGTGAACTAAAATTTGAATTAACAAATAAATCAAAGCAGAATATCAACTAAATGTATTGGGGCAGAAACAGCATTATTAATAGTACAAAGTGTGTACTTTGTGCACTTAACTCAACAAATGAAGTTTGTGCACTTAACAAATGTGATTTACAACAATGCATAATGTGTGGGACAAACCTGAGGGCAAGGACTAAATAGTGGCGCACAGATAAAAAAATGTAATAGTCCAAATGTACTGTACAGTCACAGTCAGTTTTTTTCATGGATTTGCTATTTTGACTCTACATGCTGATCAGGCTGCTGACCTCTGCAGGGCTTGATGTTACAGAAGCGATGCTCCAGGTTCCCCCCCAGGATGTCTTCACACCAGGAGCCGTTGGAGCGGGGGCTGAGGAAGGTTCGGATCCTCTGCTGCTGACCCACCCCGCAGGACCGAGAACAGGAGCTCCACTCCCCCCAATCCTTCCAAGAACAGTTCCTCCCCGCACAGTCCGTCCCCTCACATACCTCGTCTCCATCTTGGAACATATCACAAAAGACATCATAGCACGTTACATGTTAGTAGGCAATATTAGAAGTAATATGTGTTGCCTCGTCTAATCAAATTGAGATTTCTTACAATAAGATATGTACAATATGTATTTTTTTAAGTGAAAAAAGTTGTTAGGGCTCATTTAAAAAGCAATTAGATTAAATTAGCAGTTTATTAAGATTAAATTATAGTTCTAGTTAAGGCCATAAGAATGTCTGAATCATTGAATTTCATTCAAAAGCTAAATTGTTTCCCTACTTTGTTGCTTTTACACACATACTGTATGTACACAAGTTACACAAACTAAAATGGTGTTAACCCCCCATCTGGAATACAACTTTAGATAAAATCCTAAAGTAAACACTCTATGCTCAGGCAAGATTTCGATAAAATCCGATCCTATGTACAAATAAAACTTCACAAGTATTGATCAAACGGCCTTCACGTACTGTACAGCTACTGTAGCGCGTTCTTATCTCTTCTGATGTCTGTGAAATCAAAAAAACTAATCTGGATCTGTGGTCTCTGAGATAAGAATGATGAATGATTACAAACAAAGCCACGCCCAAAAAGCTAACTTACAGATATCACCACACTCAGTTTGTGTAGAAGTTTTACCAAGGAGAAATTGAAGATTAATACATCACATGCTCTCTCACACACTGGAATAATTAATTCTCTGTTGTCGGATGTAAGCCCTTAGTGAGGCAGCTTTCATCTTATTACAAGTGTTGCAGTATTTTTGTAAAAATGTCACTGATCAGTTCCTAACTTAATGTTCACACAGCCACTTTATCAACAACTAGGAACTACAATGCTCTACTGTTAGATACTGGAGTACTGGAAGTTGAGTTTCTATCCTAAAATAACACAGGATAACAATGTAAGTGAGCAGATGGTAAAAAAGGAAAGACTTAGCAGAGTTCAAGGAGAGAAACTGTGAGAGGTCGTACCTGAGCACTGGGGCAGGTTACAGGCCTTCTCTTGGTGAGAGCTTCCAGAGCAGGGGGGTCTGATACATCGTCTGTGACGGGTCTTCATGGCCGGGCTGAGGGCATCAGTGCAGGTCTTAGTGCAGGGACTCCATACTGACCACGGAGAGAAGCCAGCATCCTCATCTAAAGAGCAAAGAGGAGAAAACAGGATGAAAAAAAGGAAAGCATTTGAAATATTAATTGTTGATGTTGAGGGAAAATATGCTAGTATATAGGGTTGAAACTAAAAGTAACAAATCACAATAGCATGTACCATAAAGACACATACACTGCAAAGACCAGTAAGTGATGAAAGCAAGAGAAAACTCTATTTGTAGTTGCACTTTGATTGAAGAGATAATTTACCTGGTAAAACCGGTTCTTCAGTCGGACCAACAACAACTGCAACAAGCAAAAACATCTAAATCAGTACCAGCTCTGCTTTTTAAAAATCAGTATACTGTACAAACAAGCAGTTTATTGATCATGGGTACAGATGAGGGATACAGAATATCCCTTTACAATTCAATTTTCTGTATGATTTAATTGACTGACTTGACATCCTCACCTGTATTTGTTTTCCTTTATCCCTAGACACACACATTAAATACAGTACCACCTCAACTATCCACTGTACCTGGGCAGTCAGGGGCCTGGCAGTAGGTGGTTTCCTGGCGTGGCCCCTGGCAGTCCCTCCCTCCATGGGCTGGGGCAGGCTGGGTGCAGGTCTTGGAGCGGGTCTTCAGTCCCAGACCTCCACAGGACAGCGAGCAGGGGCTCCAGGGGCCCCAGGGGGACAGGCGGCCATCAACTGGGCAATGCTCCAAGGAACAGTTCCACCTGCCATGTTCACAGCCGCTACAGAACAGAGGGGGGGAGTGAGGTGAGAGTGGTTTGAAGAGTGTGACTGGGAAAGCAGTCATCTCTATAGAAAGGTAACAGCTTCACAATTAGAAAACTCACTTCTTACTTAGTATGTGCCTTAAAGGTCTCCTATCATGCAAAATGCACTTTTTGATGTCTTTTATACATAAATATGTGTCCCCGGTGTGTCAGAAAAGAAAACCCTCTCTCTCTTCCTCCGTACCCAGATCAAAGGTGGTACAACGGAGCTGATCCAGATTTGCTGCCGATATGATGTAATATCTGACATGTGGGCTGGCTTTACACCCACGGCCCTATCAGAAACGTCGCCATCAGAAACAATGTGCGACGTCTTTTGGAAGTAATATGGTCTTTGTTTGCATTAACAAGCATCGCTAACATTCAGAGCTACTGACCCAGAATCAGCACTTCTGAAACAGAGGGATATGAGGGATGTCTAAAATGCATGATCTGTTTGGTATTTTGAGAAAAACACTTCATAGACATATATATATCCGAGACCTATAATATATGCCTAGAAATAGTATAAAAGGAGACCTTTAAAATGTATTTCAACCCAGGTGCCTCATTTTCATAATAAAACAGGACCTCAAACTAGGAGGTTTAATTAGACATTTAAGAACCAATATAAACCCTGTAATTGTCCAACGACAATATGTATTGTTGGCTAAGTGTAAATGAATAAAATATAGCACAGCTGCAAATATTCAGAACATTTCCTGCTCACCAGGTGCTGCAGTCATGGACCAGTGTGTCTCCAGGCTGAAGTTCCCCTCCCTCAGTGACGTTATGGAGGAGCAGAGAGGAGACAGGTGTGATAGAAACACTCTGCAGAGAGGCCAGGAGGTCCTTGTCCACCAGACAGGGACACTCCTGAAACACACACATTTTAATTAAAATTTTGTCTGGAAATATGTTAAATGTTTCCTTTATATCCCTTCGTGTCGCCATAACAAATGTTAGCGTTTCATGATATTTCATGACTTATACTTAAGTTGCTCAGGTGACAGGGAACCCACCAGCAGGCAGACATCGTGGTGTTGGTACCTCTGGTGGGGGCAGTGGCAGCCTTCCTCACAGCCATCGGAGTAGCATCCCTCCCTGCCGCTGACGTGAGCGCAGCTGAACGGACAGCCTTCCCCTCGTTCGCACTCTCTGTACAACCTGCCAGGGGGGCAGCCCACTTCTGAACAACATAACATGCACACATTAACGAAACTCAGAAAGGATACCCCGGATCTAAAGTCATTAAAACTTTGATACCAGAGTGACAGATATTCTACAGCAAATCAGGACTCACCGAGGCAAACCTGGGTGTTGCAGGTCTTGCTCTGGCGCCTGAGCCCGCTGCAGGGGGGAGAGCTGCAGAGGCGAGAGCGGGCCTGCTGTCCTCCACCACAGCTGACCGAACACGCAGACCACCGAGACCAGGGCAGCCACGGGCCCACCGAGTCTGAGAGTAAACACTTAGATGTAACATCATTTATATAAATAGTTATCACCGCAATAAACCGTATTTAATTGTGTCCTAATGTACATTATTTAAATTTCATATTCTGTTCTTGTTCTTGTTCATATTCTATTTACATGTATATAGACTCCTTGCAATATTTTTGTATTGTATTATACATGTTGTATTGTTGGAGGAGCTCAGGTCAGAAGAATTGCATTGCCATTTCTACACTGTAGCTTATGTGCATATGAAAATAAAACCTTTGAACTTGAACTCATAAAGAAAGAGTGTAAAATGTATTGAACTTCATTCCGAAGACTGTTTATCTTTTTTTAAATATCTCTTTATCATATATTTGTTCAAATTTCCAAGAGGGACATTATTTTATTTAAAGGGTAATGTAAATCCACTCCTCTATTAGACGCCAAAGCTGAGAGAAATACAGTTTAAGTTGAAGTTCTGCCTGAGTTCAACACTACAGTTCAAAGTTGGTTGGTCAGACAGGCCTACCTGTGCAGATGTGTATGTTGCAGTCTTTCTGCTGTTCAGCGACACCCAGGCAGCCCCTCCCACTGCTCTGAGGGGAGGGGTTATTACACTGGCGTCTCCTGAATTTGACCCCCCCTCCACATGACAGCGAGCACTCAGTCCAGGCACCCCATTGGCTCCAGCCACCGTCAACATAGCAGCCAGGAACTGATTGACACTGCATCACCCCAGATTCGCATGAACTGAGATGAAAGATGACAGTCAATTATACATTAAACTGAATTACATTCTATATTAAAACCATTTCAATCTTAAGAGCTGTTCAGTTGTGCAGTACCAGTTTTTGCAGTCACTGATGATGCTGTCTCCTGGTTCTGCAAACTGCCAACCAGATCCACCAGGCCATTCCCATGATGCATTACTGGAATATAGCCCGCTGAATGTCATCCCTATATCAGAGACAATATCTGATTAGACAATCTTAGTAAACACAATATAAAGACTTCAACTCATTTTAAATAAACAGATTGTGGATCCAACCTGTATCTGAGCTGTTGTGGTATTTGCAGCGACACTCCGCCCGGGCTACACACACTCCATCCTGCAGGAGCATGTCACCCGGACATCCGCAAGTCTGTGTGCACCCAGGTGAGTCCAAGCACTCTGTGTCGCTATGGAGATCTGAACAGGAGCGGGGACAGGGCTTCCCACAAGGCCATTCTTCCTGACCTCCACCACAGTCTGCAGAACGCAGGAGAAATAACAGGTTTAAGAGAATTACCTCATCAAGTGGAGTGATGGGTTTTACGATTGTGCTTTCTCAGAGTTTGTGAAATTGTAAAAGCAAACTTTAAACTACCAGAGGTTTACTCAAGTAACTGGCCCCGTGTATCTCTGGCCCCGTGTATCTCCTAATCGATATAACCGGCCTGCTCTCGTCTATCCCACGTGCTCCACTGAGATCCAACATCTAGTTTCTGGTGGCCTGTGGAATTGCCAGTCAGCTGTTCCTAAGGCTGACTTCATCTCTGGCTACGCCTCCCTGCAGTCTCTGGATTTCCTTGCTCTCACTGAGACCTGGATTACTCCATCCAACACATCCACCCCAGCAGCTCTCTCCACTGCATATTCCTTCTGCCATACACCCAGACCCACTGGCAGAGGAGGTGGCACTGGTCTCCTGCTCTCTCCCAAATGGAGCTTTTCCCTCTTCAAGCTACCTAACTTCACTCCTTCCACCTTTGAGTTCCATGCCGTCACAGTAACCCATCCTATACAGTTAACCATTGTTGTCCTCTACCGTCCACCAGGCGCCTTGGGGGACTTCTTGGAGGAATTAGATAATCTCCTCTCACTCATCCCTGAAACTGGCCCTCCCGCTGTACTTCTCGGAGACTTCAACCTCCAGACGGGGAAGATAGACGAACTAACATCTCTGTTAACCGCCTTTGCTTTCTCACTGTCTCCGTCCCCACCGACTCATAAAGCTGGCAATGTCCTTGATCTCATATTCTCAAGGAACTGTGCTACTTCTAACCTCTCTGTAAACCCGCTCCACACATCCGATCACTTCTTCATTTCATTCTCTCTATCCCTTTCCAAACATAACAAACTAATCTCTTCTCATCCTGCACTTGTCCGCCGTAACCTTCGCTCCCTCTCCCCCTCTAGCTTTGCCTCGTCGGTGCTCTCAGCCCTCCCTTCCTCTGATTCGTTCCATCTCCTGCCTCCAAACTCTGCTGCAGAAACTCTCCTCTCTACTCTCTCATCCACTCTGGACTCGCTCTGTCCTCTCACATCTCGGCAGGCTGGTCAGTCCCCTCCTGCTCCCTGGCTAAATTATGCACTGCGTGCTAATAGAACCGTCCTTAGGGCAGCAGAGCGGAAATGGTGGAAATCCAAACACCGTGATGACCTCCTAACCTATCAGGCTCTCCTCTCCTCTTTCTCTGCTTCGATCTCTCAGGCAAAAAGCACTTTCTTTCAAGATAAGATCCAATCTTCCTATTCCAATCCTAAAAAACTATTTTCCATCTTCTCCACCCTCTTGGACCCTCCAAAAGCTCCTCCCCCCTCCTCACTTCTGTCAAGCGACTTTGTTACCCACTTTGAAAAAAAGGTTGATGATATTCGCTCTTCTTTTTCTGACTCACCTTTACTCACCGCTGGGTCACCAGACCCTCCTTCCACCAACACACTAACCTCCTTTTCCCCTCTCTCTCCAAGTGAGGTTCTTACCCTCATTACCTCTGCCCGCCCTACCACCTGTCCTTTGGACCCTATCCCTTCAAACCTCCTTCAGACTATCGCTCCTGATATTCTACCGTTTCTCACCCATTTCATCAACACTTCTCTAACTTCTGGTCACTTTCCAAACAGTCTCAAGGAGGCAAGAGTAAACCCTCTCCTAAAGAAACCCACTCTCAACCCGTCTGATGTTATAAACTACAGGCCTGTCTCTCTCCTCCCGTTCCTGTCTAAATCACTTGAACGCGCTGTCTTTAAACAACTCTCCTGTTATCTCAATCAGAACAACCTTCTGGATCCGCACCAGTCTGGTTTCAAGGCAGGTCACTCCACAGAAACTGCTCTCATTGCTGTCACGGAGGAACTGCACACTGCCAAAACTGCATCCCTCTCCTCTGTCGTCATCCTATTGGACCTGTCTGCTGCATTCGACACGGTGAATCATCAGATCCTCCTTCGCACTCTCCAAAAACTTGGAGTTTCAGGCTCTGCACTTTCCCTCCTCATCTCATACCTGAAAGACCGTACCTACAGGGTGACTTGGAGAGGGTCTGAGTCCGACCCTTGTCAATTAACTACGGGGGTCCCTCAGGGCTCTGTTCTTGGTCCCCTCCTCTTCTCCCTGTACACAAACTCGCTCGGATCAGTCATTAGCCCGCATGGTTTTTCTTACCACTGCTACGCTGATGACACCCAATTAATTCTGTCCTTTCCCCGCTCAGAGACCCAGGTCGTTGCACGCATCGTTGTCGTATCTCTGCTTGTCTAGCTGACATCTCTCAGTGGATGTCTGCTCACCACCTCAAGCTCAACCTTGACAAGACTGAGCTGCTCTTCCTCCCGGGAAAAGATTGTCCCACTCTTGACCTAACAATCAACATCGGCACCTCAGTTGTTTCCCCGACTCAGACTGCAAGGAATCTGGGTGTGACCCTAGATAACAACCTGTCCTTCACTGCAAACATCGCTGCTACAACCCGTTGCTGCAGATACACGCTTTACAACATCAGGAAGATACGTCCCCAGCTGACTCAGAAAGCGACTCAGGTTCTGGTCCAGGCTCTCGTCATCTCACGCCTAGACTACTGCAACTCCCTCCTGGCTGGTCTACCTGCATGTGCCATCCGACCTCTGCAGCTCATCCAGAATGCAGCGGCTCGTCTGGTCTTCAACCTTCCTAAATTCTCCCACACCACTCCGCTCCTCCGCTCCCTTCACTGTCTTCCGGTAACTGCTAGAATCCACTTCAAGACACTGGTACTTGCTTACCATGCTGCGAATGGATCTGGCCCTTCCTACATCCAGGACATGGTTAAACCGTACACCCCAGCGCGTGCACTACGCTCTGCATCAGCCAAACGACTCGTTGCGCCCTCGCTGCGAGGGGGACCCAAGTTCCCATCGGCGAAAATACGTGGGTTTGCTGTCCTGGCTCCAAGATGGTGGAATGAGCTCCCCATTGACATCAGGACGGCAGATAGCTTGCATATCTTCCGGCGCAAACTGAAAACTCATCTCTTTCGACTCCACTTCGAGCGTTAGAACTATTAACGAAGCACTTTTATACTAATAAAGGACTGGCTTACCTAAAGCCAGTTGAGTAGCACTTGAAATGTTTGGCTCTATGAAACCTGATGTACTTATATGATTCTGTTTTCTTCAAGGTTGTGTCTTCCTGGTCGAATGTACTTATTGTAAGTCGCTTTGGATAAAAGCGTCAGCTAAATGTAATGTAATGTAATGTAAAGTACAGATTTGAGATACTTGTACTTTACTTGAGTATTTTCACTTTATGCTACTTTGTACTTCTACTCAACTACAATTCAGAGGTAAATAGTGTACTTTTTTAGTTACTTTACAGATTTGAATTAGTAATGTGAAATATAATCAACTCTTAAATCAGACTTTAGTTACACCTGGAGTAAATTCACAAGTAACCCTGGAGTAGTCATTAAAGTCATTAAAACTAGCTGCACCTTTGCCAGCTTTGAGAACACTTTAATGATCAATAATTATAAAACATATCATATATATGATTCTTAAATGGACCAATCTGCAGAATGAGTACTTTTACTTTTGGTACTTTAAGTATATTTTGATGCTAATACCTTTGTACTTTTACTTGAGTTTCATTTTATTCCTACTTTTAGTCAAGTACAAGATCTGAGTACTTATCCCACCTCTGAAAACTAGTCACATTAGATCAAAAACAAATTCTCAATGGGAGGACAGGGAAAGATCCTTAATCTTCCCTTTCCTTTATAAAAATGCACATTTTTATCTTTTCACATCCTTATCAGAGCTCAATTGTCATTCTTCATTCTTCATTTCCATCCAGTACCCTAAATTGAGGCGGTACATCAGTGTTTCTCAATATACACACGAGTCCTTTATTATGCTGACCAGAGCAGATGGTAGTGTTGTCATAGCAACCACGTCTCTGCCTGCTCTCCCCAAGACAGGGCAGCCCACCGAACTTGGCGGGAGGACTGTTGCAGTCCCTGGTGCGAGCGGACGACCCGGCACATCCATCACACTCTGACCAGGGTGACCAGGGGCTCCACGAGCCGTGGACTATAGAGAGAGAGAGAGAGAGAGAGAGAGAGAGAGAGAGAGAGAGAGAGAGAGAGAGAGAGAGAGAGAGAGAGAGAGAGAGAGAGAGAGAGGAACAAACAGAGAAACAACAAAGTATGTATTATAGTGATTTAGTACTATACCTATCTTCCTGTAAACAAGAAGAAGAAGATCATAAGACGATACAAAAGAAAGAGATACAATTAAAGAGATATAAAGAAGAACAAATAGGAACAAAAGCTAGGAAAAAAGCCCTTATTATGTCATCATGGAGAAGAACCTTACTACACTACTTACTTCAACTACAGGAGTTACTAACAATGGGATCTGGAACATGTTTTTTTTCTGCAGTCACATACATTTTGGTTTCTTGGGGCTGAATAATACTTTAATTCAAAGCATCGTTCATTTGATCAATTAGCTTGAATTAACGTATGTTACTAGAAACCAATAATAGTTGTCAGGGCCGGCCCTAGACTTTTGGGGGCCCTAAGCGTGCTTTGGCTTGGGGGCCCCCCTCACTCTAGCGCGTTCTCACTACACACAACACGGAACCAACTTTTGTCTTATGATGTTAGCATAAGCCCACATATTGTATATATAAGCATGTAAACACCGTGGACCTAACCTCCTCTAGGAGGGTCCGGGGGGATCCTCCCCCGGGAAGATTTATTTTTAAATATTGACGTTAAAAGCATCAATCTGGTGCACTTTGAGAGCAACATTAAGAGATCTATGGATACATCTCTCAACACCCATATGAAACAGAACTGTAAACAGATATTTTACAAATCTTTCCCCTTTTAAACTGTACTCTTGTTTTACTGTCATATAGTATTTCATAACTGTTTTTCATTTATTCTCTCTGGCTGTCCATCTCATAATGTTCACATAGAAACTAGCTGTCAATAGGAATATCATTCTGAAGAATTATAATTTCATGCAAAGATCTGTCACAAAAAGAGGTTGCACATTTGAATGCAGGTGTTGTTATGGCAACGTCACATTTACTGCTGCAAATACGTTCAAACATGCTGTCGACACGTAAAGCAGTGGCATGCCACCATTTCAGCTGACTTTTTCTCAGAAATACTGTCACATAACATCCATATATTTCAGTGCTAGGTTGATGCTTAGCTAAGCTAACTATGAAACACTTTAACTGACAGGACTCAGGATCAACTGTGTACTGTAAGGTAGCTTCTAGCTTCATGTCGAACAGTAAGTCAACACTTCCCAGAGAGCTTTCTTTGCAATCACCAGGTAACGTGAAAAAACATTTAGATTGTATGACAAAGTGTTTATTTAATATATCTGGCAAGCTATAGCTACTTCCTAACGGTTTAGCTTACCCCCGCGATTCAAAGTAACGTCTTTGAGAGTAGGCAATCTAGGCATATTAACAGAATTAATTAAACATACTTATCAGGGCGACGGTGTACTGAGATTATCATTTTTTTTCATATTTTTTTCTTTTCTAGGGGGCCCTTAGTGGCTGCGGGGCCCTAAGCGGCCGCTTATGTTGCTTAATGGGTCGGGCAGGCTCCGATAGTTGTACCTGGGCAGAAGGTGATGACAGGGCATGGCTGCCTCTGGATTTGAACTCCGACCCCGTTGTGTATTTCCTGTTCTCCAGAGCAGACCACTCCTCCAGCGTTGGGCTCAGGACAGCTGCAGCTCCTGTAGCGGGACACAGACTCCGCCCCACAGGTCCTTGAGCACGGAGTCCACTCTGACCACTCACACCAGCCGCCTGACACTGGGAACACACAGAGATGCAAAATCTACATTTATTGCCTTCCCTTGAAATCCTTTTCCCATTTAGATTTTTCTGTTATTCAGAAATAGAGACAGTTTATTGCTCCTAATTTACTGTTTTCTGTATTGGTCTTACTCACCTGGACAGAGGTATCTGGTGCAGTTGAGCCGACCACCCTGACATGTGCTGAAACAAGTTAAAATGTCAACATAAATATTTGACTATCCCTTCGTTCTGGATGAATCTATGTCAAATATAAATGTGTTCTTCATTCATAGTGTGTAGTTCTTCTCTGTGTATTATTCTGACCAGTTGTTACACCCATCAGGGGCTTCAGTGGTCTCCCCTGGTTCCAGCCTGTGTCCAGTGCTGAGGTCTATGCAGGGACAGTCTTCCCGCTCCACACACACTGTACCGTTAGCAGACAGGATCTTTCCCTCTGTACAGTAGCACCCAGGCTCACATTGCCACTCACAGTGCTGAGGGAAAGACAGAAAATGACCTTATTATGACCAGATTTCTTCATTTGTATACATGACTTGATGTTTAACCAGTGGTAATGAGTCAGCTAGAGTCAGGATTAGTATATACTCACAGCCAGGTCATCACAGGAGCGAGGGCAGGAGGGGCCACAGCTACTGAACGCTGTGCCTGGGACCTTAGAGCATGGCGCCACTGGAAACATACACAAAATGACATATTTTTAAAACACTGACTAAGTATTGGCTGTATTGTGAACAAAACCAATACTGCACACACTCCGTAAACATACCTGGACAGTGGTTAGTGTTACAGGCTATGACTTCAGACCCCAGTCCCTCGCAGTAGTTCCCCTCCCCCTCAGGACGGGGACTGTCACACTCTCTCCTACGGCTTTGAACCCCTCCACCGCATGACTTGGTACAATCCGTCCAGTTACTCCACCGACCCCACCCACCATCCCCTGGTAAGAGGGAACACATCATGATGAAGGGGTGAAAAACTAAAACAACTTCACAATAATAAAGATTAGCAACTAATACTTTATCTGTTCATATTTAGGACCTGAAAATAGGTGAATCATCAAGGAAGTGACAGTTATTTGGAGTACAGAATGTATCTGTCCAATAAACAAGCGGTTTACAAGGCAGTAAGAACAAAAATAAAGTCATCTGTCCGACAAGTTATTTTTCCTTTGACACTGTACAACAAAATTGTAACCTTGGTTTATATTTTTGTTTAATTTCAGTCTCAATATAAAAAAATTAAATCATGAAAGTACAAAGAGTCTTTATGCAATTTAAACTGCTTTAATTCAAGTCAAATCTGAATGTAATCTGTATGATTTGTAGATCATATGCACTTTTATTTTCCAGAATGAACTATAAAAATATGACCAGTTGATCTCTATAATATACCAATATTGTATATTGATATATAACATTTAAATGTTCCTATCACACAACTATTGCCTGAACAAATAAAGTTTGCTCACACTGCTTTAAGCGTACAAATGCACGTGCATGTGTATGTGTTTAAGTGTACAAATGCACAAATGTGTAAATTGTCTGAAAACAATCCAACTTAATGTAACAAAAAATGGTTTAGGCAGTTAATTTATGTAGGAGGCGGCTTGTTTTGTTTTTTTCTGTAGTGAGTGTGCAACTGGGAAACATAAACCCTGAATTAACTGTTCATGCTTCAGCTTCCAGATGGTGTTCTGGAAACACAGGGGAGACTTCGATTTCCTCCAGGGCTGAAGTTAATGCTAACTTCTGGGATATACTGTACATTTACTACCACTAGACAACTGTACTGCTTCCCAGCCAACACCTGTCTGCTCTGACTGCATCCATCTTCTCTCTCCAACAAATGCACTGCTGCATCGTTTGTGGAGACTCTGGCATAAATGAAGCGACCCATTATCGGCACCCTACTGTATTCATATGGCTTCTGAAAGCAACAAACACACTCCCATATGAGCTGTAAAAGAAGAACCTGTCCAACAGCAGCAAGATCTAGACAAGCAATCTCTCATATTCCTTGTTTATTTTCCATGACATTGGAAACCTAGTTCTCAGGGAGACACTGTAACTTTTTCACTGTCTATTTTCAATTGCAAGGAAATACAGGAAAAACCCAGAAACAAACTGACGGTCACATGGAGCAGCGAGGCAGACTTGGTCCTCTCTGTGAGGACCCAGACATGGCAGACCACTGCCCGAGCGCTGGGGGCTGGAACAGAAGTGGTAGCGAGACTGAAGACCTGCTCCGCACGACACCGAACACCGACCCCAGGGGGTCCAGGATGACCACTGACCATCCACTGGAGAGATAGAATACAAAAATACAGCTTGGATCAATGAGGTAAAAGAGGAAGAATTGCAAGTCAATCATGGTGAATGTTGTTTTGCATCACTACAGCTTCATTTTCACTTAGTATGGCATTTCATATCGTCTATTTTGACTATTATTTATCAAGTTTGAAAAGTTAATTCTTAGTGTAGTCACTTTCAATGAGCGATATTTGCATAGAAACAACCGTTACTATTATTCAAACAATGGGAACAAAATACCTATTGTAACAATAATTTGTATAGCTATGAAAAGAAAGCACAGAAACAGTGTCTGTATTGAAGACACATTCAAAGCGTTTTGCCTACCATTGCATCTGACTTGAGAGCAGTTTACCAGCCTCCCTGCTTCACAAGTACTGAAATAAAAACGCACAAGTGAAATCGTTATTTAGATGTTTCTCTATATTCCAATGAAAGGAAGCACATGCTGGTGGCATTTTCCTCATTATGGCTCAAAGGGCAATTCATGATTTAAGTTTCCGTACCAGTTGTTGCAGTCTGATGGCACAGTTTCTCCTGGATTGTACTGTTCTCCATCCAAGTCACAGCGACATTTAGACTCCCGAACACACACACCATCCTGTAAATATGTCAGACCAAGAACAGTAAGACCCTGATTACTGTGCATTTGTTTGTGCACATGTGTCTGTGGTAATCCCCCCCCACCCACCTGTTGGACAGTGCCGTGTGGACACTGGCAGCCTGGTGTGCAGTTCCTGCCGAGGTCCATTGTGAGGTCTGTACAAGACACTGATCCCTTCACACACTGCTTCCACTGCTGGCCTGGAGGACACACCCTGCCCTCTCCTGAGACAGCAACACACAGTCCAAGCAGAGAGCAATTCAAACATTCTCAGTGTTATCAAAAACTAATAATGGGATTTTTTTCATTTTACATGCTAAGATTTGATATCCTAGAATAAAACCTCCTATCTTATATATATATATATATATATATATATATATATATATATATATATATATATATATATATATATATATATATTATTTTCGTAGGAGTTTTCCATCTTTCTCTATACATTTGTCATAAATGTTTCTTCTTATTGTTATGGGCGGCAGTGGTCGGACCAAAACAATACAGAGTGTGGACTGGTACTGGAGAGGACACCTAACCCCCAACTTCTCCTGGCGCCGGCTAGACTGGCTGTCTCTCCGTTCTGGACCTCTCAATGCATGTGCATGTGTGAATATATAACTGTGTGTATTTGTATCTGTATGTGCATGTGTGCACAAAAACACAACTGTGTGTATTTGTATGTACCTATATAAGAAGCATGTGCATGCATCCAAAAAACAGAGGGAAAAATTGGGGATAAATAAAGGTCCATCTTCTTCTTCTTGTTTACTCTTGCAAAAACTTGATTTCGTGCAATACAAAATAACAGAGATTGTATACTACATGTAGCTGTCTTATTGTACAAATGTATATATTTCTGATATTAAATATGACCATATTTATGAGAGTGTAGGACTTGCTGTACCACAGGCCTGCAGGTTACATGCGCTGAACTGCTGAGAGGTGCCGTGGATCCGGATAGGCCCGCGGGTCCGGGCCCTGTACCCTCCTCCACACGTCACCGAGCACGTCGACCACGCACTCCATGGCTCCTTCACACCTTCAGACACATCACAACTATATTTGATTACTTTTTCACTGTGCTTTTTATCTTAAAGTAATTTTCAAACCATGGATTATGTATACAATAACATTAGCAACAAAGTTCTTCTACTCACCGAAGCATGGTTCAAGGCTGCAGGTATCAATTCCGACTCTGTCTCCTCTGCAAGGACGACCCCCGAAAGCTGCAGGAGGATTGGTTCCCGAACGGTAACGCCTTCTCACCCCGACATCACATGTTCGACTGCAAGCGCTCCACTGGGTCCAGTCTCTCCAGCCACAGTCCACTGAGACACACAGGAGGAGAAAAGACAGAAAATGAGACACGAGTGAGAAAAACAACTTAAAGAGAACAAGAGAGAAGAGTAAAGGTACATTTAAACCTGCACTTCATGAATAAACAATCACTCACCAGGACAGGAAGCTGCTCCGCACACCATTTCCCCATTCGTGCAGGTACTGTTTGAGACACACAAGAACAGGACGAGTGATGTCTAAGTTAAGAAATGACAGTCGATTCCAACTGAAAACAATATTATTTTTAACTCTCGGCACAATGTGATAATTAATTTGTAGATAAAAGTGTTAAATTCTTTATTTTACACGAAGATTAGTTTTGGCCAACAGTACCAATTATTGCAAACATCTGTCTCAAATTCAGGGCACTATTATTATTTCGAGGCAAATTCATTATGTGAAATTAATGAATTTTGAATGTACACTAGACTAGCATTTCAGTGTAAGAGAGCATTAATACGTTTTGCATGGCACTTCAAAATCAAATGCCATATAGTATTAAGAAAATGAAAACCCAATCCAAATCCTCTTAATTATTCATTCACTGTGACACTGTGTCCCATAATGACCCTCAATCTAAATGATTATCGAAGAAAATTATGAGGTTTGGCCAACAGTACCAGTTATTGCAGGCATCTACAGGCAGGATGGTCCCAGCTGGGTATGTCCCCCCCTGGTGGTAGCAGGGGCAGTGGGCCAGGGGCACACAGCTGCCGTTGAGCAGGTAGAAGCCCGGGGCGCAGTAGCAGCCGTCGTAACAGGCGGTGGCACACTCCACCTCTGCGGGGGTCATGTCCAAACACACCCGTGGACACGCACCGCCGTGAGCCTCACATTCTGCTGACGTCATGTTCACCATGCCCTCTGGACACACACCTGTGAGGAGTGGAGTGGAAGTAAAGACTGAATATATTAAACAGGCATATACAGGTGTTTAGGAAAAACTTCTAAACAATGGGGAAAAATGGAAGACATTTCAGGGAGAGCAACAGAGGAGGGATCCCTCTCCCAGGAGAGACAGACGTGCAATAGATGTTGTTTGTAAATTAAAAACGTATACAAACCTCACCTCTGGCCGGCAGAGAACTCACTGCTACAGTTTGAGTTTCTCCTTTCTTACCTGTAGTATTTTGGATCCTGTTGTATTTTTGAATTTTTATTTTCATTATCCAGAATATTTTACATAGTTTTGTTTATATTGTTTATATTTGATATCATAGTTTTCATTTTATTTATAATTGTTAATTCTCTTTTACCGTTTTTTAAAGTATTTTAAGTATTGTATTATAAAGTCTGAACACACTTCTGCTTCTGTGACGAAAGAATTTCCCAAATTTGGATCAATAAAGTATCTATCTATATATATCTACATACCTATCTATCTATCTATCTATCTATAAAGATAATACATTTACAACAAAGATAGTCCACATGCTTGAAGAATGTATGTGTCTATATATAAGAAGAAGATGAAGATGGATCCAGGTGGATGTCAACGATCACACAATGCAGTACCTGAGCAGGGGTGTGAGTTGCAGTCTCCTGTCTGAAGGTGTGGCCCCGGGCAGCTGCTGCCCCCATGCTGTGGCGAGGGTGAACTGCAGGATCTCTGTCTCGTTTGGACGCCAGAGTCACACTCTGATGAACACTGAGACCACAATGCCCATGCTGACCAGCCGCCGTTCACTGGAAGTAAATAATAACAAATCAGCTTTTCTTTCTAACCTTAAATTATGGGAATGAAGATGAACATCTTTCGTACCTGGACAGTGTACAGTGTTACAAGGCTCTGGCTCCTCGCTGTCTCCATCGCAGGCAGAGTCAGCGTGTGTATTGTTGAAGTGTGTGAGTGTGTGGTTGCAGCTGCGGTATCGCCGTCTGATTCCGACATCATCTACATGGTTGAAACATGTCTTACTGCACTCTGACCAGCTGGTCCATTTACTCCAGACTCCATCTGGTAACACTGCACAAGAGGAGGATAAAGTCATTATATATGCAAGGCATTTAGGATACTACCATGAGACTTGCATTTCATTATTTGAAGGCTGAACTGTTATTTTTCATGAAGTGAAAGTCTTTACACCTAATTACTTATTAAACTGGCTTTATTATACTGTAAAGCCCGATACAATGCATCAACAGTTAGTGGAGAGAAGCCCACAAGGTATTGCAAATGTAGGATAAGTCATTTTTTGGACACATTGTATATATTTTGTTAAGCGCAAGATCCAATGCAGCACTTAAGTCCCACATTTAAAGGATTTGTTGCGTTATAGATCTAATGTAACAAATGTAAAATGCCTTAAAAAGCATCTGTTAAGAATAAATCCCTAAAAAACAACATATGCAGTACAGTACAGTGCAGTACATGGGGTGTGAGTTAGTTTACATACCAGGGCGGCAGGGGGGGGAGCAGCGGCGGACCTCAGAGGAGTCTCCGGGACACGGTTCGACTCTGACTGCTCCAGCTGGGTTCACTGGAGACCTGAGGAGAAACAGACAAAGCATAAAGACTCCCGATACAGATTTCAAAAGTGGTGTGTGAGCCGTAGAAAAGCATCCGTCCCTAACTAATTGACAGTGCATTAACTTAACAAAACCTGTAGGGAAATTACACACAGTAAATGATTCAGTGAAATAATGGCACATCAGGATAAAATAAATATATGCAACCAACAATTGAAAAATGTAATTGAAAAAGCAAACGGAATTATTGATAAAATTCAATATCATCACAGTTCTGTTAAAAGAAGTCTAGTGGAGAGTGCAATGAGGCAGGGATGAGCTTTGATAGCTTTATGAGTAAGATGCTTCATAAATGTGTAAAATGAAACAGGCTCACCTGTAGCGTTGCTGGAGTCCCAGACCACAGGTTACATCACACGGTGACCACGACGACCAGGCTGACCAATGACAGGCCGCCACACAGAGGGAACTGTCACAGGTTACTTGTCCGTCTATGCACACGCTGATGGAACAAAAACCCAGCAGTCAAATGATCTGAGATATTGCCATTTAAATAGCAACTGTTCTGAAATATTTAGATTCTAATAAGCATTTTAGAAATAGCATCAATTAGGCAAAACAAGGCGTGCTTTCAGAGTGGAAAGCAAAAATAAATATATCTTTGTCCCTCACCATGTGGTGCACTGGTCCCTGTTGACGGTCTGTCCTGGCTGGAGTGTGTGACCGTGCCACAGACACACACATTGGCTGGAATTCACACAACGCCCACCCTGAAGGTACCGATCATTAGGACAGCGACACCCTGGAAAATAAAGATTTGATGTCTTAATTAGCATTTCAGCTACCACTGAACTAGCCTTCGTTAACTATTATCATTCCACAAGCTTCAGCACAGGTTTGTGCATTTTAAATACCCTTATCAAGATATGGAAATAATGATCAATAGCCATCAATTAGTTGACATTGGACAACAGATTATTTGATGTATTCCTACTAGATTATATAGAGTTTATAGTGAATTGTTTAAACTTAATTTGAAAAGTAACAGACCTGATTACTGGCAACATTAACCAACCACAACTAAATGCATGTCTCCAAAATTACTTTTAATCTTGACATTTTTTACAATAACAGCAATTTCAAGTCATTGTTATGTCTCTCAATTTGTAAAATTAATGAATGTTGACTAGACTAGCATTTCAGTGTAAGAGACCATTAATAATTTGTGCATGGCACTTCCAAATCAAATGCCATATTTATCTAGTGTAAATAATTTAAAATCCAATCCAAATTCTCTAAATGATTCATTCACTGTGACACTGGGTCTTAGAAATGTAATCAAAATGACCCTCAATCTACATGATTATAGTAGAAAATGATGACATCACTCTAGACCAGGGGTGGCCAACCTGCGGCTCTCGAGCCGCATGCGGCTCTTTGCCTAGTTCCATGCGGCTCTTCAGTTCATATCGAATTGTGTGAGTTTGGGGGAGAGACACTGACTCCTGACAAGTGTTGCACGGTGTACCGATACTTGAAAGGTACCGCGATACCCTGCCGTTAAAAACGTTACGATTCCTCCGTTTCATTAGTATCGGTACTTTAAGAATGACGGGGAAAAGTACTCCGGTGAGAAAGCGCCGTTTTACTATAAGAGCCGTGTGTGTTCAGCGCTCTGCTTCCACTCCCTGCATTGCAGCCGTGCCTGCACTGCAGTCCTGCCCCTCTCAAGCACGCTCAAGTGCCTCCCCTCTCTCGTGCACGCGCTAGCTGCCAGAGCATGTGAGAAAACGAGAAGCATGGCTGCAAGTGGGAGTGCAACTGCCGCTGCGCCTCAGCCTGTTGACAAAAAAGACTCCAGAAGCTACATTTGGATGTATTTGAGCTATATCTCTGACAGTGAGGGCAAGCCTACGGACACCACGAGGCCTGTCTGTAAGAAATGTATTAATTGTATTTAATACGAATTCTTGTCATTTATTTTATGTATCGTTCTCATTGTTTAAAAGTTTGTGTTATGGTTCTGGTGTGAAATAAAGCACAACAATTACATTTAAGACTGTTTCCCTTTTTTAAAGAAAAGTATCGAAAAATAATCGGAATCGCAATTCTTGATCGAAACCAAAATGTTGGTATCGTGACAACACTAGCTACTCCTGACAGTTAAACCTGATATTTAGTAGGTCTGTTAAGTATTGAATGCTGATAATTCTGACGTAATTTGGCCGGTCAAAGTTGTTTGGGCTCGGATAAAATCGCTCCGTTACTTTCGTCCCGTGTTACTTTCGTCCCGGCTCTCCCTATGTGTGTATGTGTGGTGTCAGGTGTCAGTATGAGAGGATGACAGCGCGTCTAATTTTCCTGCGATGCAGTGAACCAATCACCTTTGAGGGGGGGAAACCTATCGTTGATTAAACACTATCAATTCCCCTACCATTGTCTTGGAGGGGCGCTGCACCCCCCAACGGAGCCCTGCGCCCCCCTGAAATTCAAGGTGTTTAAAAAAAATATATATATATTTTTTTTTTTAAATATATATATAGCACCAAATTGCAAATAATCTATAACTACTGTCACTTTTCACATTGAACATGTGCTCTTTTATTAAATAAACTAAACGCTTTCATTTTAAGTTGTGAGTTTAGTGTTTTTGACCCTAAGAAACACTATTAATCAATAACAATAATCCACAGCTCCTCTCTCTGCTCCAGAGGATTTAAAAAATATATATCCCAATGCCACAAAAATGCATCAGTGACGTGGTTGAAATCTTGTCTCCAGAAAACAAAAAACTGAAACAAGCGGTATCAGTGACTGTGTGTTTGATGTGGCTCTTTGCAGTAACATAGAAAAAATGTGGCTCTTAACCTCTGACTGGTTGGCCACCCCTGCTCTAGACAATTGATTACAAAATGACACCGTACCCCCTCCTGTGTGTCTTACCAGGTACACATGCTGCAGTGCAGTTGCTGGACGAGCTGAGATGTGAGCAGGTAGGAGGACAGGGCTCCACCCGTCCAGCCTGGCAGTCAGCCTCTGTCACCAGCACCATCCCCTCCACACAGCCTGAACAAACAGGAAGCAGATGTAAGGCAAGGCAAGTTTATTTGTATAGCACTTTTCAACACAAGGCAATTCAAAGTGCTTTACAAAAACACACATTAGAAACATTAAAAAGCAAAGATAATAAAACATGAACACGGGTACATGAATAAAAGTTACAGTGCAGTGTAAGGTATGAATAGTTCAATTAAAAACAGCGGCAAAAATAAAAGCCTTCAGCCTGGATTTAAAAGTAGTGAGAGTTGTAGTAGACCTGCATGTTTCTAGTTTGTTGCAGATATTTGGTAATATCACAAACCAAATTCTCCGATTTCCTCTACCCCTTCCCGTGAAATTATAGTTCTTTTGACACTTTTCTAACCTTTTTATATTCCTTTCATCCTTCTCTTTCATTCATTTTACGACACATTCTCCCCTGTTTTACTGTCACCCAAACCCATCTTTGACCTTTAAACCACTTTTCTTTTCAATTCCCAGAATTAGGATATGTAAACCTGTTTTAAGACTTCGCTCATGAATGAATGTGAATGTAATTAGAATTGGATATAAATCAAACACCGGCAGAGTTTAGTGTTTGACAGTCTGCCCCACCTGTCTGTGTTCCGATGTCTTTGGTGCAGGGCTGGCTGTTGCAGCTCTGGCTCTGCAGGGTCATGCCCCCACAGTCCCGCCCACCGTTCTTCGGAGGAGGATCGGAGCAGCTTCTGTTCCTCTGTCTGACACCCCCTCCACACTGAGCGTCACACTCGGACCACTCGCTCCACTCTGCCCAGTGACCATCAACTACAAGAGGAGAAGAACCATGACATCAGAAAGCTGGTGCCGTCTGGCAGGCGGTACCGCAGGATCAGGTCTCAAAACCACCAGACTCAGGGACAGTTTTATAGCACAGGCCATAAGACTATTAAACACCTGAACTTTTTAAAGAACATCCATAAACATTCATCTGATTGCATTTTGCCAATTATTTATCTAATAAATCCTTCCATTTACTTGTATATAGACTCTTCTTGCACTATTTATATTTTATTTGTATTTACTTGCACATCTCCAAACATTCTCTATTTTATCTGTTCTATCTATGTCCTATATGTTGCAGTGTTGGAGGAGCCTGTGACCTACGTTTTTCATTGCCATATCTACACTGTAGCTAATATGCTAATGACAATAAGGCCTTTGAAACTTGAAACTTGAAACTGGTGTTATATGAAAGACGACATCAGATTCAGGGAACAGACCTGGACATGCTCGAGGGAAACAGGCTCGACCATCAAACTGAGCTCCACCACAGGCCCCTCCTGGCAGAGCCTCCCTCAGAATGTCCCTCTGCCTGAACAAGGAGCCCAGACCACAGGACACACTGCACACACTCCATGCTGTCCACGGGGACATGATGCAGTCCACTATACAGGAGAGGAAAAAATGTGGCAAAAATATCAGAATATCCCTCTTTTGTTTTGTCTTATTACCACTTTTACAGTGTCCTTCTATCTTACCACAGTCTTTCTCATCTGATCCATCCACACAGTCCTTCTGCAGGTCACATCTGCGGTCCAGGTGAACACATTCCCCACTCTTGCAAGAGAATTGTTTGTGTGAGCAGGGGCTCGGCACTTCGGGGGCCCGTGTGGTCACTGCAGGTCTGGCTGTTGTGCCTGATAATACAATAAAATAACAATTTTAACACACAGTCTTTCCAGGAACTATACATCAGGTATTTTTTTCTTTTATATTTTGAATTTCTGTGAAGTTCATCATTAAAAATAAACATTAATGCATTTTCAATAAGATCAATAACAGCTATTTTACATATTTGTCTGTGCTTTCACTAATCTTCCAGTTTGTTGCTGCATACCACAGCGTTCTTCATCCGACCCGTCCAAACAGTCCTGTCTGCCGTCACACACCTGTGCCGAGTCGACACAGCCAAAGGACCGGCACACAAACTGGCCTTCAACGCAAAGCACCCTGGGTTTACCATCATCATCGGGGGTTGTAGCGTTCCATGAGGCTGTAAATGAAAAGAAAATATGTCTTACATGTCAATTTGTGTCTCTTCTGTACAAGTGTTAATCAATGGGTCCTGCCTGGATTATGGATAACTAAAAAAGGCTGTTTTGTGTCTCACTTGTTGTGGTTTGCAACCCAGGTTTTCCAGAAGAGCTTGTGGTGAGATGCAGTCCAGGGTGACCTGTCGTGACCCCTGGGAAGATGAATGTTTTGAATAATCAAACATCACTTGCAACAGGCACACATAAAAGGGGGGTTAAAACCCAACGGCAATCAGAGAAAAGCAGACTTTAACAACCATTGATTGTACCTGTACTTGGAGTTGTTGTGACCCCAGGGCTTTCAACACCAGGAATGCCACCTTGGGACCTGGTAGTATGGAGGCCTGGGGCACCTGTTGTACTGTCACCATGGAAACCTGGTCCCCCTGAGGAGCTGGTCTGGTTTTGCAACCCTGGAGAGCCTTTGGTTGGAGCCGTGCCTGAGGAAGAGAAATACAAAAACATACATTGATAAGGAAAATAGTCCAAAAGATACTGTGTATTTCTTGACTCAACTGCAAGATAAAGTGCTTTCAATCACAAGTAAGGCAAGTCAAATGTGGTGAGGATTGAAAAGAAGATTACAAATTGACACGACCAAACATCGCTCAGGTCTCACCACAGTTGATCTCGTCAGAGCTGTCTTTGCAGTCCGGTCTACCATCGCAAAGCACAGAGACAGGGACGCACTCTTCAATGTGCTGGCAGGCAAACAGGCCTGGCTTACAGCGCAGCACTGTCACTCTCCCACCACCAGAGGGGGATGTGGTCACCCTACTGGGGGTCACCAGCTCATCTAAAATAACAGGAGGAGAGGGTGTATCATGTTAACTGATGTAAAGTAGGGCCAGTCATATTTCTCTAAAACAAATAACTCACTTATAAGCTAGTAAACAAGAAGAAATTCTGAAAATTCTGATTTTTATCATTTAGTTGTACATCATTTCTTTTTACGTTGTTTTTTAAAATATTTTAATCGTTAAACATTTATTAGAATTATGACTATTATCTTTTTATTTTTGTTGTACCTACATGTTCACTTTATTAGATTGGGTTTTATATTGTTGCATCTATTCACTTGTCTTGTGTCTTATCTTTCCGAGATAAATCTTTATCTTTTATTATCATACCTTTTAACTCCTTGTGTCTCTTAACCTGTTAAAAAGTTATATTTTGCTGCATGTATCTGTAAAGGTTCTAACATCTGATCTGAGGGGAATGTATTATTGTTTATTTTTAGCTTGTGATGTGTGCCATTTTGTAAAGCACGTGATGTATGAAAAGTGGTATATAAATAAAGTTTTATTATTATTAATTTGATTCCTCACCTCCTCTGCAGCCGAGGATCTCCGCCCGCAGGTAGAAGGTGTGTCTGAACTCCACAGGGATGATGCGCAGGTAGCGAGCTCTGACCAGCCGCCCAAGCCAGCGGGTCACAGGGGTCCTGCCCACCATCCGCACCTCAAATACCTACACCACCACAGAGAGGATGTGGATTGTCTTAGATTTAACTTTCTCATATGGGGATGTATCAATAAACTGGAAACACATTAAAGAGTCGAAATGTCCAAATTAGAAAAAAAGACCTTATCAGGACCACCCGGCTGCCCATCTTCAGTATAGTCTGTGAAGAGGCTGCTGTGCAGGGCGAAGGCCAGGCGGTATTTGGTGAGGTAACCCCACATGCGTTCACTGCCCTGGGTCACCACCCCTGACACCCACATGGGCTCCAGGAAGTCCACTTGAAAATATGGCTTGGGATCTGTAGGTAAGGGGCTCCACCCAGGCTCCATAACCTGACTGCACAGAGGATATGGTTTGTTCTTTTTCTGTATGCTTTATATTGTTTTTTTTTTTTTTTAAATGCATGAAGAGATCAATCAATGGTTGAGACAACATTTGTCTTTTGTGTGTTCTTTCTGCGATATTGGGTTTTTTCTTTCCAGTATTTATTATCTATCAGATCACTCACACATTAGGGACAATGTTAAGTCGTCCAGCATCAGCAGGGTTGTTTTCCCGATAGGAGGATGAGGACAGCTGACCATATCGAATCCTCCCATCCTCCAGGCCAAGGGAAGAGGAGCAGATGCCTGCAAGAATATAATGATTTTTATAACCATTTAACAGAGCCATTTTGGCAAACCGAACTATGAAAATAAAAAACAATTAAGGATATGGCTTGTGGTAATATATTTTTTAAATGAACTGTTAATGAATTAATGTGAACTATAGGTTACTTACGTAACCCCAGTTCTCAGAGTAACATAAAGTGAGATGTCTCACTATGGGATGCCCCTCATCGCGGAGCAAACAGAAGCATCAATCTCATTACGCCAATCCTGATTGGCTGGAGATCTTGACGTCAGCGTCAGGGAAATCACCCCCTATAAGTAGCTTGCGCCACAACGCATGCGCCATTCAAAATAAGCACCTCTTCTCGCTTCACCATAGCAAGGAGGGCCGTCTGGTGAGACATCTCACTTCATGTTACTCTGAGAACTGGGGTTACGTAAGTAACCTATAGTTCTCATTCATAACACTCCGTTCGATGTCTCACTATGGGAAATTGTAGCTCCCGTATTGCCAGACGAGCTTATCTCGAAAATCACCAAACCAACCAGAACTTAACAGGTAGAGCTCTGACTCAACCAGGTGCCCAGCACTGCTTGAGTCACACTGGGAGCAGAACGTCCAGCCTGTTAGGAGGCAGACAAAAGTGAGCGGCGAGGACCAGCTCGCCGCTGCACCAATGTCTTGGATGGGAGACATCCTGGACAGAGTCCAGGATGCAGCCAGACCCTGAGTCGAAAGAGCTCGCGGACCCGAGGGTGCCTGCGAACTCTGACTCGTATGAGCCCCAAAGCAATTGCTTCCACAGACCAGTAGGAGAGCCGTTGCTTAGTAACAGGCTTGCCCTTATAAGGGTTAGCCCAGGACACAAGGGGTTGGTCATTATGACAAAGCACCCTTGATCTGTCCCTGTACGTGCGTGAAGCACGGGCTGGACACGGCAAATCCGGCCGCTGTTCCCCGGAGGAATACAGTGGCGGGGAGGATGCCTTAATGTCAAATGTGGTACCCGAACCGACCGCCTTAAGATAAAGGCAGGGTCAGGCTGCCCCAGGGCAAACAGAGTGCATGAAAACTGTACAGATAGTGCATGAGTGCCACTGGCTCGCTTGGCAGCTGCCAGGGTCAGCGTCATGTCACACTGTATTTAGATTGTACCACTCACGGGCCAGGCCCATAGAGCCAAGCGCTCTGGGTGTGGGTGAAAGATCGCCCCCCCCGCTTGGGACAGTATGTCCCTGCGTAGTGGGAGCTGCCATGGCTGCCCGCACAGCAGCTGATATATCTCCGCTAGCCAGTACATAGCTGGCCAGTGCGGAGCTATCAGGATAAGTGTGTGGCGTTGCTCTCTCACTCTGGCCAGAGTTGGGGGTATCAGAGCCAGGGGTGGGAACGCGTACAGAAGGCCCGGGGGCCAATTGTGCGCGAGTGCATCCACGCCTAACGGTGCATTTAGATCGCACATCGAAAAGAACAGCTGACACTGAGCGTTGTCTTTCGATGCGAACAGATCCACCGCGGCTCTGCCGTAACGCACCCACAGCTGGCTCACAATCCTTGGATGTAGAGTCCAGTCTGCATAAAGTGGTATACCTCTGGACAGTAGATCTGCCCCGAGGTTCCTCACTCCCGGTACGTGCGTCGCTCTCAGAGAGAGGAGACGCCTACCGCTCCATAGGATAAGTTTGCGCGCCAGTGTGTGTAACTGGAGAGAACGCAAACCCCCTTGGCGGTTAATATACGATATTGTGGTCGTATTGTCTGTCCTCACGAGGACATGATGTCCCCTGAGGAAAGGCAGAAAGCGTTTTAGGGTGAGAAACACTGCTAAAAGCTCCAGGTAATTTATGTGTGCCCGCTGGAGGTCTCTGCTCCAGAGACCCCTCACCGGGCGACCTTCATAAATACCTCCCCAACCTGTCAGACATGCGTCCGTGGTGACCACTTTCCGTGAAAGGACAGCACCCATAGGCACACCTCGTACTAGAAAAGTTGGGTGCAGCCAGTGGCGCAGTGCCATTACGCATTTCACAGTAACCATCACTCTCGGGTTTAGTTTTAGGGCGGCCACCCAGCGCTGAAACTCCCTCATGTGTAAGCGTCCCAGTCGTACGACCAGGATGGCTGACGCCATGAGCCCCAGCAATCGCAGGCATGATCTGAAGAGAACATGTTTGCGCAGCTGGAAAAGAGCGAGACAAGCTCTGAAAGCTTTCACTCTATCCGCTGACAAGCGAGCTGAAAAGGGCACCGAGTTCAGGCGTAAACCCAGGAAGAGTATAGTCTGCGCGGGGCACAACATGCTCTTCTCTGTGTTTATTATGAAACCCAGGTTGAGCAGGTGCTTTACGAGGACATTCGTCTGCGTAACAGCCTCCTGCTCCGACTGTGCGAGAAGCAGCCAGTCGTCCAGGTAGGTCGCCAGGCGAATACCCTGTTGTCTTAACGGGGCTATCGCGGCTTCCGTACATCGTACAAACACCCTTGGACTGAGAGACAGACCGAAGGGGAGTACTCTGTATTCATAACAGATCCCCTGAAATGCGAATCTCAGATATTTCCTGTGTGGGTAATATACTGGGATGTGAAAATACGCATCTTTCAGGTCGACTGATGTGAACCAGTCGTCTTGTCGCACGAGCCGCAGCAGAGATGTGTGAGTGAGCATTCTGAACTTATATCTTCTTAGATATTTGTTCAGAGCCCTCAAATCAAGTATTGGCCGAATTCCGTTCCCTCCCCGTTTGGGAACGAGGAAGTACTTGGAATAGAAGCCGCCCTGACTCTGCTCGGCGGGTACAATAGATATAGCCCTCTTTTCTAGGAGAGAGAGAATCTCTCTCTCCAGAATATGGGCTGACTCTCCTCGGGCCTGCGAATGCAGAATGCCCGAGAAGCGAGGGGGGGTGACAGCGAATTGGAGTCTGTAGCCCCGTGTTACTGTCTTGAAAACCCAGGCAGATGATGTGAGGATCTTCCACTGCATGCTCCTTAGAGCCAGTGGAGATGTCACATCTCTTCCCCTCTGAGTCTCTATTTGTTGTGTTATGGGGCCCTCTAGTGTCTGAACACAGTGGTGCCCCCTTTCGACAATCCCCACCGACACTGCGCATGCGCATGACGGTGGTGCCTTCACAACCCCAGCCGGCACTGCGCATGCGCGTGGCGGTGGTGCTTTTAAAAAAACCCAGCCGGCACTGCGCATGCGCGTGACGGTGGTGCCTTCACAGACCCGCCTGTAATCCGCCTTTTGAGAGATGCCGTAGCTGCTCTCAGAAAGGGAACAGTTGACGGGCTGTTTATTGTTTTTCTTTTAATTTTTCCGAGCTGCGCCCTTGGCTCGAAGCCTGGATGCGTCAGCGGAAAATGATTTGTGACAGAAAAATCAATAAGTGTGTGACATGTGTTTATGCGGACTTGAGGATGGTGTTGAGGATGGTGTTGAGGCATCTCTCGAGGCGGCGGGAACACATTTAGAGCTGGGGAACCGTAGACTTCCAGCTCTGTCACAGAGGGGAGAAGGAGGGGCTGTCACGCCGCTCGCTTCTTCTTCCTCGACTGCTGGCCGAAATTCTGGGTTGGCTGCGCCTGAGCTGCAGCCGGAACCAGAGATTTTCTAGGCCAGCTCGCCCTCGTCTCCAGCCTGGGCTGGGGACTCGGGGCGGGCTTTTCTTCACGACCCCAGCCGGCACTGCGCATGCGCGTGACGGTGGTGCCTTTACAGCCCCAGCCGGCACTGCGCATGCGCGTGACGGTGGTGCCTTCACAGACCCGTCAATTGTCCGCCCTTTGAGAGAGGCCGTAGCTGCTCTCAGAAGGGGAACAGTTGACGGACTGTTTATTGTTTTTATTGTTTTTCTTTTCATTTTCGAGCTGCGCCCTTGGCTCGAAGCCTGGATGCGTCAGCGGAAAATGTTTTATGACAGAAAAATCAATAAGTGTGTGACATGTGTTTACGCGGACTTGAGGATGGTGTTGAGGCATCTCTCGAGGCGGCGGGAACACATTTAGAGCTGGGGAACCGTAGACTTCCAGCTCTGTCACAGAGGGGAGAAGGAGGGGCTGTCACGCCGCTCGCTTCTTCTTCCTCGACTGCTGGCCGAAATTCTGGGTTGGCTGCGCCTGGGCTGCAGCCGGAACCGGAGATTTTCTAGGCCAGCTCGCCCTCGTCCCCTGCCTGGGCTGGGGACTCGGGGCGGACTGCGACCTCTGCGTTTTCGGTATTTTGAACCGAGCAGGGTTCGGAGCAGCTTGGACGAAGGGCTGCCGCTGCGAAGGCAGCGGCTGGGCCCTTCGAGGGAGGCAGAGGTGGAGGGCCTCGTCCTCCTTCTTTTTCGACTCACATCTCCTCTGCATGGAGGCAAGAGCGGAGCCGAAAATCCCCTCGGGAACAATGGGCATGTCAAGCACATCCTGAACAACGTTCAGAGCCCTGGCGGACAACGCTGCGGCTCTGTAGGACCGTTCAGTCATGGTCGACTGGAAACGGTCCACCTTTCTGGCAGCGTGGGGTTCCTGCTTGGTGACCCATCCTCGGTGGGAGGTGGGCTGCCACCAGCAGTTCCATCGGCGGTATGCGGAGAAGGCCGAGCCTCTGCGGGCGAGACCATGGTGAGGTCTCGCCGGGAGCTCCCGCCTGGTGAGGCGTGGGGCTCCGTTCCCGCGTCTCTTGCCGCCACCGGGTCCCGGCCTGAACGGCGTGGGATCCCGGTTCCGCAGCTGCCGCTGTTAGTGAGCCCCAGACCGACACAGTGAGGGGCTCAGTCTCTGCGGCGGACGCCCCCGTGTCTTGATTGCCAAACGGCGAATCAGTGGACATGAGGGAGTCCTGTTCCAACAAGCTAGCTTGGTGTGCTAGCCGTCGGTGGAGGCTTTTTCGGGTGAAAAGGGCACAATGCCCGCACGAGCCGGGGTTGTCGATAGCCTCCTGGGCGTGTTCCAGCCCGAGGCAGGACGAGCAGACCTGGTGTGAGTCTGTGCCTGCTATCTTCAACCCGCAGCCACATGACCGAGCCTCCGAGTCCCTGACTCCTCTGGTGTGAGGGGGAGAGGCGTCCATCTTGTTCGCCTCGTGGCGTGGAGAGGACCGGCTCGTAACAGGTACGTCGTTGAGAGAAAAAGTGTTACCAACCCGTCCTTAATCCGGAGAAAAAGGGACGGTGTGGGTCCTTTGTTCTCAAAGAATATTGACTGGTGTGTCAATATACTTCTAATCCTTTTCTCCTCCGTGAGAGAGAAAAAGAAAAGCGTCCTCGCTACCGTGGTGTCGGTAGTAAGGGGAAGCTAGCTAGCAACAGGTGCGTAGCTAGCTTGAGAAAAATCAAAACCTTACCTTACTTTCCGGGGAAAGAACGGCGAGGTCGATTTTAATACTAACTGGCGTTAGTATTACCGTCTTCTTGCGAAGCAGAAGGAGTAGCCGGCGAGCGCCCGTCGACCGAAATGGTTATATTTGGGTTCAGTCTGTGGACCGTTAAGCTTGTCCGGCTACTATAGAGATGTGCTCTGAAGCGAGAAGAGGTGTTTGAATGGCGCATGCGTTGTGGCGCAAGCTACTTATAGGGGGTGATTTCCCTGACGCTGACGTCAAGATCTCCAGCCAATCAGGATTGGCGTAATGAGATTGATGCTTCTGTTTGCTCCGCGATGAGGCGCATCCCATAGTGAGACATCGAACGGAGTGTTATGAATGAGAACTGTATTTACACTCACCACGATATCCGGGGACACCATCCTGTAAATACATTAGAACATAAGTTAAATGTATATTGATGTGGCTTATTCTGTCTGCAGGTCTTTCAGTGCCAAGATGGGTGGAAAAACAATAAATAACGTTTTTTATACACCTTTTCAACTGCATTGTAGCCGTTGAGTATTATAATAACAATTATTATTACTTGACTGAGTATGTTAAATGTTAATATTACTTAAACAAGTAAGTTTTATAATTTTAAGGCATCCATAGTCATCACTGTTAAACTGATCTGTGTTGTATGCTGCAAAAGGGTGTTTGTGTATTTGCTTGTATGTCATTTGAATGAACAATGTTTGAATCAAATGTATCATATCTGGTAAACCCTTTGTTAATTATTATCTTAGGTTTAAAAAAATATTTGGACATAAAATAAGTAAAAAAAGGCATAAACATCAATGACGAAGAAATTAAGTATTTTGAAAATCTGATGATTAATTGAAGTGTTCGTCTACCGTTGGTGTTACTGCAGGATGAGTAACAGCAGCTTTGGATGGAGTCCTGAGAGGAGCTGGGGTGGGTGTGTGTGGTCTGTAAATAAGCACACAACCATGAAAAGTAAAAAATACCTAACATTCTTCTTCATCACTTAATTTACTACATCTATTATTAGCACCACTATGACAATAATGCCTTTTACCTGTCTGACTGGGTGGTGATGTTTTCATAGTAGTGGCAGCCAGTTTCATCCTCTCCTTTGGGACAGTTGGGGATCCCATCACAACGCTGCTTTGCCTCGATGCAGCCCCCTGGTGGTGGGCAGGAGAACTGACCGGCAGGACAGCTGCGTGGACTGATAGGGGTGGGGGATGGCTGCGTACCTACAATTGAGTAATGGTCAGACTAATTCAAAATGGCTTCCTTTTTGAAAATAAATGGGGAAAGAGGGGATGACATGCAGCAAAGGGCCATGCGTGGGATTCTTCTACACTAAATTAAACTGAGGTGTGTTGTGACGTGCTCACCACAGTATAGCTCATCTGATCCATCCCCACAGTCATTGACTCCATCACACACCACTCCCAGTGGACCTGCTGGCACACAGCGACCGTTTTTACACTGGAACTCTTTTTTTCTGCAGCCACCTGCTGGGGTGACTAGGGAGGGAGGAGTGGGAGTGGTCGACCAGTGGTTACCTGTTGGCCAAGAGACGAGAGCAATTAGGAATCTAATTTGTAGACAAAAATCATAAGCAAAGTAGCATTAAACTATCTCCTTACTATCTCCACAGCCCATGATCTCAAGGCGAAGGTAGATGCCGTTCTGGAAGTCATGTGGCAGCAACCGGACAAACTGAGCCGACACCATCCTGTCCAGCCGGCTCTCTGCCACCCCGCGGTCATCATGGTTACCATGGAAAACCTGGAGGGAGAGTAAAAAATACATCAATTACAAAATATGTAAAAGCAATGACAATGGGCCTTAAATGCATGTGATGGAGAGTAGAATGGATTTGGTAGGTTTTGTTGTCTAACCTTGGCTCTGGGACGGGCATCAGTAACAAGCTCTTTGTAAGTGTACCACCGTCTGCTGTCCTGGCTAAACTGGAGGTAGAAGCTGGAGACAAATGTGCCAAATACACCACCACCCTGGGTTAACACACCTACAGGAGGGGGAGAGATGAAATGTGTTTATATACGGTATATAATCTCATGTTGGAATTGGCAATTTAGTAAACCAGTATTGCTGTGTTCGGTGTTCTACGGCATCCGCATGAATGTTTACCGGTGATGTTGTATGATTTCAGCAGGTCTATCTGTAGGTACGGGCTCTGTGTGGTGCTGGCGTGTCCCTCAGGCCTCCGCTGTGGTAGGTCCCTATATTCCTCTGGTTCTGGACTCCAGCCCTGTATATAAAGGTTTTTGCAGATTACAAGTAATGTTGCAGCAGGATGGTAGAGATTGGGAAACTTCCCATGTTGTAGACTTGAAAGCGTTAATTTCATCAAAATTTGTGTCAATACAGAGTTGGCTATTTGCAAAGCAAAATACAGTTTGTTGACAACATTATATGTTAGATAAAGCCTTTGGCATCCATTGTTTTTAGTTGAAAGCACTTTAATATTAGTAGCTGCCAAATTTGATATAGAGCTTTCAGTTTAGTTTCCCAGTTTTATTCAGAGAATGACTTGGAAGTTAATGTAAAAAAACCTCCAATACAGACATTATTTTTGCAAGATTTGGTGTATTATTGGACCATTAAAGAATTAATGGCATTTCATCTAACACATATCAAGTCAATTCACCCAAAATCAAAAGTTTAATGCTGCTAGTGACCTAAAAGGTAAACCGAGGATTACCAAAAACAGCCGAGATTCAAATCAGCTTGGTGTACCTGAAGGTCTGTATGGGGGTCCTGCCAATGGAGGCGGCCTGCCTCAGGCGGGTGCCCACTCTGCTGTGACGAGGCTCTGAAACTGGAGGCTGGGAGGGTCTGAACACCCAGAGGAGACCAACAATCATCTAAACACAGCGAGAGGAGAGGTAAGATAATATTACAATGAGTGGAAGTAAATAAACCATTGAATAAAAGTCCTAGAAAAAAATATGAAATGGTCTATCTCTACCATAGACTGTATATATAAAGATCTCTACCTGGGAAACTGCATGACCAACTGATCATTTGAAAAGTACACTAACCTCCAGGAGGAAGTGGATATGTTGGAACCAGAGGTGTAGTGCCCTCTGCTGGCTTGGATGTCACAGTGACTGGACTTATTGTCACAGTGATGGTGTCATTTCCTCCTGCAGAGCGGTTGTAGAACAGAAAGGTTAATGTTAGAGAGCACTCGCTTTAATATTGCAGTATTTTAAACATTGAACTGGAGGTTATATCTAGAGTGCTTTAGTTTTGTCTTTGAAGGATTAAATCAGTAGGATTTCTTACTATTTTTTCATGAACTTATCCTCTTTTCAAGTTAGTAAAAAATCGAACTATATAAACTAATTCAGGTACACTTGAGATATGTCTATATTCACAAGAAGAGGGGAGTAAGGGTTCGCCTCCTTGACCTAAATTTAAAGAAAAAAGGATACCAATATGGAAAAAAAGGATCCTAAATGTCAGAGATGAGGTTGGCATCAACGTCATCTTTGACATTTAGGATCACTTAGTGAGAACATTAGTAACGATTGATTAACTTGTGTTTAATTTGTGAAGGAAAAATTATGTTCATCATTAACCAGGAAGACATTTGTTTAGTATAGATAGCAGAACAACAGTCCTGATTTTACCTTGGCAGTAGCAGCATCTGTCTCCCTCTCCAGGCACCAGATCCTGGCCCTGCACAAACAAAACGACATTTAACATTTGATTAGGTGACACATTTGGTTTAAGTTGCTATGGAACACAACTATGTGGAGGTAGAAGAAGCAGAGCTGTTGATAAAACTATTTCCATGAGATAAGATTGAAACAAAAGAGCATTTAGCACACATGGTCAAATACTCATGTACCAATGTACTGCATCATGTTTGCATTTGCGTAATGGCTACATACTTACAAACTGCATATCGCAGCCACTATTGTCTCAAAATACACATGAGACACTCTTACCTGTGGACATCCACTAACAGCGTGAGGACAGTAGGGGGAACAGTGCACTGTGAGGTTGGGCAGACAGTGACATAACTGGCAGGGGTCTGACCTCCATCTGTCTCCCACAGCGTGAGACTGACCCTGGTACTCACAATCATCACAGGGGTCTGTCTGGCACCTGTGGACACACACACACACACACACACACACACACACACACACACACACACACACACACACACACACACACACACACACACACACACACACACACACACACACACACACACACACACACACACACACACACACACACACACACACACACACACACACACACACACACACACACACACACACACACACACACACACTCACACACACACACACACACACACACACACACACACACACACACACACACACACACACACACACACACACACACACACACACACACACACACACACACACACACACACACACACACACACACACACACTGGAGTATTGGAATACATGTGTGTTTGCCCAAACAGGCAGGGCGGTAAACAAACACACAGAATGGGACTTCTTTAAGGTTTGGTAAATGTAATTGATAGCATGGGATAGTTTGTCATCTTGATGTAACTTCAATACGTTTCATCTTTGAAGGATCCTTAAAATGTACAGCAAATATAGCAAACTAGTCGGTTATTGCTCTGTGTTATATTGTGCAACTAAGATCTCCTGTGGAGACCATGAAGTTGGCAGTACATTTTGATAAAAATTGCTTATTTTCTTTAAGATGTTCTATACTAGAGTGTCATTTTTGCCTTCAGGTGTTAACTTGTTAAGCTTTTTTTTCACGAAACTGTGTCTCAGGTAGGGATGCGTATCGTTAAGGTTTTAACGATACTACTACTTTTATCGATACCGCTTATCGGTCCGGTCTTTTAACGGTACTCTTATCGGTTCTTTTGGAGAGAAAAACAAGGTAAACTAACTAAACAAATTGTGAACAAAACTAACATTGCTTTTTATTTAAATAAAATAAATAATATTTCACATCAAAAGAAACAACAATGCTTTAACAAATCGTATTAAATAATTTGATGACAGAATAGCTGAAACTTTAACAAAATAAATATCTCAGTTACCTCTAATCATTAACCCATGTTTGTATCATTGAGTTAACTCCTTGTGTTGCTGCTAGCATACATAATACCTGACGTGGAAAAGTTACTCGTGGATGGGGCTACAGAGCTAGAAAGACAGTCGAACTCGGTGCATTTCTCCGTCTGAATGTGGTGCACTTTTACTAAATGTTTAGACAAATTGCTCGTGTTACCGCCCTTACATGCTAAACTCTTATTGCGCTTTTGGTAACGAGGATTGTCCGCATCGAGACGGGTAAAGTTTAACCACACCTCGGAGCGCATTCTCTCCGCCATCTCCTCCGTGTGTGTATGTTGCTGCATGTAGCAGCTGCGTGTGTGTAAACTGCCCCGCCCCCTCGCACACAGACGGGGGACTGGATTGGAAAGATCGAAAATACAAAAAATAATCATAGGCGCATTTTGCAGTATTTTTGCGTATTAGAAACGGAGTTGGCGACACTAAAACTGCAATATAATGTCTGTGTAGCAATAATACATACTACATGTATTTTTTACATGTCTCCAGTACCGATAAAAAGACCGATAACGTCGGAGCTTAACGGTACCACGGTCTTTAATAATTCAGCCCCGGGGCCCGTTTAATACTGGGGCTCGGTACCTATCCCTAGTCTCAGGGCTTCTTAACATTTAACAAACTATGAATGTGTCATACCCACCTAACGGGAAGAAACTCAGCTAACTGACGATACGAACCATTCTTACCAAAACAAAACACAAGTCTCACAAGAAGCGTCTAAATGAGCCCTTAGCGAAAACGGGCTAATGCTATTTCTGCTCATAACTCACAAAAACGATATTTTATACTTCATACTATCTGCACAAACGAAATATCATCTGAAAACTGAGATTCCACAGATTCCATTGGTATAAGTATCATCACTGCACGGCCAGAACTCACTGAGCGAGCAGCCAGAACAGAGCAAGAAAACATCAGTTTTCAAAACCATAACAATAATTACATCTTACCTTTGCTGTTTTGTGATCAAAAGTTGTGTTCAAGGGAATAAAAACGCTGCTCAAGGTTAATCCAATGTCTCTGTGTCACTTTAAAATTATTACTGATAATCCATCATTCTATTTTTGTCAAAAACCCTCAAAAACGGAGATTTCATATGCATGCTTGTGAGAGCTACAACCCAGTTTCCGGTTTTGGGCGTGCTGGCATGCATTCACCAATGGTAATGTTTAGATGGATTTTGGAACTTCCCCTCGATTCTATTGGCTCTAACGGTTCAAAAGAGGTCAATTTTATTCCAAATTAAAACAAATGTTGTGATGGTGGCAGTAACAAATACAAAATAAAAACATTAACATTCATCCTTTTGGAACCATTATAATCTACCTCAAATTGGACATTTGGCCATCCTAGTTAAAAGGATGTTGGGTTTTCCAATATCTTTAGAGTAAAACCTATGGGCCATGGATTCAGTATCTGAGAGTAGAAGTATAGTATTGTAATCAAGTAGTTAAGAATACCATGTGAACAGGGCTACGTACCGGCGGGCTTTCCGGTAAATTCCTCTACACGTTCTCCCGTCTCCATGCTTGATGGGGTTGTTTGGGCTGCGGAACGACCACTGGACACTTTGAACCCCACAGGGCCCCAAACACTCCCCCCACTCAGACCAGGAGGACCAGCCACAGTGCACTGCAGGGTGACAAAAATGACTGTGTACGATCGCTCAAACAAAGGTGCATATGGGTAAAAGTCAACTGTAGATTAGATGTTGATCTTAAGGTAAAACTGCCTGTTTCAGACTCACCTGAACAGTCTTGGTTAGACTGGCATCTTTGGGGCCTTCCCCTCTCACAAACACAGATCTCACAGTCCAATTTTATCTGCTGGCCCGGCCAGTAGCGCACACCTGCCACTTCACACACACACTCCTCTGGTAGCACACACTGTTGCTTATGGCTCATCACCTGGCCATCTGGACACCAACAACCTGGAGTTGGAGACAAGTTGAAGTTGTGAGAGATATGTAAATGACAAGCAGCAGCCATTTATTTTACAGCACAAGATATTCCATGGTCCTTTTCACTGACCAGGGGAGCAGGGTGCTATTGAATCACAGGTGGTCCCACTGCTGATGTGTGCACAGGACACTGGGCAAGGGGCACAGCTGTGTCTCACCAGCCCAGTGGGACAGCTGGTGTTTGCACAGCCATCATCAGGACAAGGCTCTGGGGTGGGACAGGAAACAAATGAGAGAAGTTAATGTTTTTTTATTATTTAGATCAGCGGATTGTGTGAGGCGCGCCTCCCCGGAGGGGCGCCAGAGAGCTTCAGGGGAGGCGCAGCGTGAGAAAAAAATAACGAGAAACAGTGAAATTTAGCTAGTTAACTTCAGCTAACTTTATGCGAGCGGCAACATGGATCGATTTTTAGTGAAGTTACCTAAAGTGAGAGAGGAGACAGCTTCTGGCAGAAAACGTCACTTGCACACTTTTGGCTGTCTGTGGAGACCGAGTTCCCCCACCTTGCCAAAAAGGCTGTAAAAGTGCTCATTCCCTTCACCTCCACCTACCTGTGTATGTGAGTGCGGGTTTTCCGCATTGACTTTGATAAAAAGCGGTCAGCTGCAGCCAGAGGATGATCTGCGTTTATTCCTGTCTACATTGCATCCCCGCATCATCCGCCTGTGCGCATCAAAGAGGCAGACTCATTGTTCCCAGCACTAAAGTAGGGGTGAGTGTAATAAGGAGGCAAAGTTTACGTTCAGTGTGTTGCCGGGAACATATAAGGATTTATCCACAATGTTGAAAATGTTAAAAATGTTTTAAAAAAATGTTTAAAACATAAAGATAAAAAGGTTTAAAAAAGTTATTGTTTAATGTTTTAACGCTGAGGCTACTCAGCCAATCAAATCGGTGCAGTCAGTGAGTCAGCACGATAGATTCAAACACACAGAGACGAGACAAGAAGAGAGAAACAGTCGGAGTAATTTCAAATGGTGTGCTCAAAAAAGAGAAAGGTAGACAGCGAAAACAGAGCATTTAATGACATTTTCTCTTCCTGGACCTCTTTGAAATGCAATTAAATACCCCTGCATTATAGCAACAACAATAATAATAATAATAATAATAGCAATAATAATTGGGAGGGGGGGGGGGGGGGGCGGCTGTTCTTATGTTCTCTGAGGGGAGGCTCTTTGCAACCGTACTGTTAATCTTTTTTTGATGAGATCTTGAATTGTATATTTTAAGTAACAATACATGCGCAACATTTAAATAGTGCAAATTCATAAATACTTGCTTTATTCAATAAAAAATGCAGATTGATTTGGTTAGATTATTTTCATTTCAACCTTTACTTACTGATTTCCATGGGTAGGTTGAATCCAGGGAGCTGGGAACAGTCTCTGCCTCCGTAGAGAGGAGAGACGCAGCCTCTGTTTCGGACCTGCACTCCACCACAGCTGGAACAGTTAGACCAGCTACCCCACGGCAACCACCGACCATCCACTAAAGATAGCAGAGAGCATCACTTTTTAGTACAAATACAGTACATATGTGATTTTAACCTGTGGTATTGTTCATTATTAAACATATTCGTCTTAGAGTTCATGTCCAGCTCCTTACCAGGGCAGGTGGTGTTGAAGCATTGCTGCCTCTGGAGGTCCTGCCCCCGACACTGGCGCAGTGGGTCTCCTTCAGGACAGGTTCTCTGCCGGCTCATGGACCCTGTCCCACAGGAGGTGGTGCAGGGGCTCCACGGACCCCAGGAGCTCCAGCTTCTGCAACCCTGCTCATCAGTGGGGCCTCCAAGTGGAGCCAATGTGGAATCAGGGCAGTCTGTCACACCATTACACACCTATGGAACAATACAAGGTTAGTGAACAGGAATGTTAGTGAAGGGGAAGGAATATTTGTTGCTCTTTTCATTCATGGTATTGTTACAAAAAGCTCATATTTCTTATATTTATTCATTAATAAATTAATATAGTAAAGATGGTGGCACATGCAAACGCAGCGACCACTCGCTCTCCTCATATATATATATATATATATATATATATATATACTGTATGTGTCTGTTGATTTAGTGGGAATGCTGATACACCATTCTAACTACTTGTTCTTCGACGCACGAAATTCTTTATTATTCTGCCGGGTTATTTTGCGCCTCTTCTTCCCACATTCCACATCGCAGAAACTCCGTTCAAACATCAAAACGTTCAGCTCGGTCGGGAATCGATGGCTATTACTTTTCATTCATAACTTTCATAACTCCAGAGATATATCCCATAATTCATCACATTTTTAACATGGAAGTCAATGGAGAAACTCTTCAGACTTGAACAATCTTCATGCGACTTCAACTGCTAACTGTTCCTTCATACTTTCACTCAGAAACCTCATTCCAACTTTAAAATGTTACAAATCTTTCTGACATTATTCGTGTAACACAATTTTTAAATCTGATTCATACTTTTAGAGATATTAAACATTGTTCAGACCTTGGTAAAGAGGCCTTCTTCAGATTTTAGAGTGCGTAATGTCACAGCTAGAATGGAGGACAGATCTAATTTTGCCTTCATATTTTCTTTTAAACCTGCCATAATTCCCAAACCCTACATTCCTGAGACATCATTTCTCATTACAAACGTAGGAAAACATCTCGTAGCTTGAAAAATAAAAAATAATTAAGCAAAATAATTAAAGAAAATGCCTCTTGAGGGCATGAAGTGACCAAAACTTTCAACACCACAGCAGCCGCACACCTTTAGTTAATCTGCCAAAAAGGCCACATTATCAACCCGAAAGTACACAAAAAGTACACTTCATATGCTCAAGTTCCTTGACATGCTTCACGCTTTGAAATTTCACCGATATCTGTTACGTTTCTTCAACAAAACGTTCACATGTAAGAGGTTTATCTCTCATTCAGAACAATGAAAATGCTCTCCTCTCACTGATTACTGCACATCACCATGGAAACCTTTGATCTCTGGACACTCTTTAGCTCAAATATAAACACCTGTGTCATGGAACACGATGATGTCAAAACTCCAACTGACATGCTCAGAGCAGCAGATTTCAGATAATGGTTAACACAGCTCTACATCAAATCTGATGTTACGTAATGTGGTGTTACTATGGCAGTCTGCTGTTGTTTTATGGAGAGGGATGCGTATCCCTCTCCATAAAACAACAGCAGACTTCAGATAATGGTTAATGGTCCTGCCCTCAACAGCTCTACGTCAATTATGGGGTGTCTTCATATGCCGTTTCCATGGAAACACATCCCTCGCCATGAAACACGATGTCGCTGTAACTCCAATGGACACGGTCCGATCGTCCCCCAAACTTCGCTTGTATATCACCGGTCCATGCCTCAACAGCTTTACGCCAAATCTGAGATCTCACCATAGGCTGTTGCCATGGAAACGCATCCCTCGCCATAAAACACGATGTCGCTTTAGCTCCAATGGACACGGTCCGGTCGTCCCACAATCTTCACCTGTATATCACCTCTCCATGCCTCAACAGCTCTACGTCAAATCTGACATCTCACCATAAAACACGATGTTGTCGTAACGCCTATGAAAAGGGTCAAAACAGCACCAGACTTCAGATAATGGTTAACGGTCCAGCCCTCAACAGCTCTACGTCAATTATGGGGTGTTATCATATGCCATGGAAACTGGGGCTGGGGCTTGAATCCCTCGCCATAAAAGACGATGTCGCTATAACTCCTATGAAAATGTTCAAAAAGTGCTCAAAGTTCACATGCGTGCTAACAGTCCAGCCGTGAAGACATCTACGGGACAGTTTTGAGATTTCCTGAATTGCCGTTGCCATGGCAGCACAATTCTCACCATGAAACACGGTTTTCTCATAACTTCAGTGAAAATGCTCCAAACGGCCCAAAACTTCACAGGTTTGGTAACGATGCAGCCATCAACGCATCTAAGCGTATTATGGGATGTAATCAAATGCCGTTGGCATGGCGACAGATAATTCGCCATCAAGTTAGGTCAAAAGTTTGCAGTTCAAATATTCTGCTGCTTTTCCAAGCCTTTTTACTTTATTTTCTTCTCTCATCACACATTCAAGCCCCCAGTGTTCATGTATCATTTCAATCTAAATGTTTCACTTTCTTCTTACATATTACATTTCAGCATAGCAGTTCTATTTCGTCCCTACTGACCGCCAGAGGATGTGCTTTAAGCACTGGATATGTCCATCGTGACTGACAGTCGGAGCTACGGGTCGTTAACGCGTCCTCCAGGAGCTGTGGCCGGCTGTGCGCTGTGCAGAGCCTCGACAGACAGGTTGGTGTCAGCTTGTTGCTGGTGATGGCTGTGTCCCCGCACCCTCTCCCAGCCAAGTTGTCCTGATTGCTGTCTTATTTTTTGTTTGGCTTAGACTTTCTGGTGACGACTGTAGAGGAAACTTCCGTGTAGCTATGCAGTGGGAGTCACCGACTCAGGAAGGAGACACGGGAAGAGCAGTAGCTTTGATGTCAAACACATGATGGTTTATTTGGAGTTAACGGCCGGAGGATTCACATCACAAGTCCAAGAGTCAGAGGTTCTGACTTCACGGTAGAGTTGCCACGTCAATTCTGGAGAGCCTCTCTCTTGCCAGCCCATCTAACTGGTTTCGCAGAGAGTAAACAACATATTTGAGGAGATAGCCAAAACAGTGTGGGAACACAGAGCTACTTGCCTCGGACACTTATGACCTCGAAGATTTTACCTTGGAGTCCACAAATACAGAGAAGGAAGTGTCCCAGTGTACCCACAACACAGACCATCTGTATCCCAGTATTGACCGGTCACAGAATGGGAACAATAACATTATTGGCTAAGCCGCCTGTGTCCTTAAAGAAGGTAAACAGACATTGAGGTTTGTCCTGTATGTTACTAATTGGCGTCTTATGATAATTATTTCCACAACAACGACAGTGTTCCCGCTTCCTCTCCAATAAAGTTGCCCTTATGCTCTTTTGAAAGTTCTGCTTGTGGCGTTGTGCCCGAGCTATCATTAGCATTTGAGTCCCAGCTTTGGCTGTGTCCCTCATTCAATTTAGTATGGAAAGCCCAGAGTGTCATATTTTAAACCCGTTTTTCGTTTAGATGCAGAGAGTAAGGTAAGTACTTTCTATTTCTTAGAAGCTATTATCTGGTCTTAACATTTGTGTTCTGACTTGGTCGCTTGATTGGTAGCAGCAGCCTTGCTGTTAAGCTTAACTATTAACTCAGCCGGTGAGGGCAGTGCTCCCGCTCGTGGTAACATAGGGTTTGATTGCAGTAGCGCTAGATCGTTGTATTACTGCTCCTAGTACTAGACTCCTAGCACTAGGATGATATGCAGAGAACATCTTCACTGCGGGTGCTGTGTGCTCCGCATGTGCGGTTACTACTGTAACCATGGCCTACGGTTCTATGCGGGCTGTTCTCTTTCTTAGAAGCTAATTATCTGGTCTTAACATTGTGTTCTGACTTGGTTGCTTGATTGTTAGCAGCAGCCGCTTGGCTAACACCTTGCATGTACTGTTAAGCTTCATTATTTAACTCAGCCGGTGAGGGCAGTGCTCTCGCTCCCGCTCCCGGTAAACGCATGGTATGGTTGCAGTAGCGCTATATTGTTGTATTTACTGCTCCTAGTACTAGACTCCTAGTACTAGACTCCTAGCACTAGGACGATATGCAGAGAACAATCTTCACTGTGTGCTGTGTGCTCTGCATGTGTGGCCATTAAGGAGGATTTAATCCTCCTTAATGTATATTAATTATATTATCTAGTGGGCAGCCGTTTGGCTGACACTTTTAGGCACCGGCCACAGTTACTACTGTAACTAAGGTTCTAAGCCGTAAGTACTGGCCATAATTACTACTGTAACTACGGTTCCAAGCCGTGTAAGTACTGGCCATAGTCAATACCGTAACTACGGCTCTATGCTGTGTAAGTACTGGCCATAGTTACTACTGTAACTACGGTTTTAAGCCGTAAGTACTAGCCATAGTTACTACTGTAACTACGGTTCCAAGCCGTGCAAGTACTGGCCATAGTCAATACCGTAAACGGCTCTATGCTGTGCAATTACTGGTCATAGTTACTACTGTAACTACGGTTCCAAGCCATGTAAGTACTGGCCATAGTTACTACTGTAACTACGGTTCCAAGCCGTGCAAGTACTGGCCAGAGTTACTACTGTAACTACGGCTCTATGCTGTGTAAGTTCTGGCCATAGTTACGACTGTAACTACGGTTCTAAGCCGTGTAAGTACTGGCCATAGTTACTACTGTAACTACGGTTATATGCCGTGTGAGCACTGGCCATGGTTACTGCTGTAATTACGGCTCTGTGCTGTTCTCTTCTTTCGAAGCTAGTTATCTGGTCTTAAACATGTGTGTTATTTGACTTGATCTCGCTTGATCGTTAGCAGCAGCTGCTCGGCTAACGTCTTGCGTGTACTGTTAAGCTTCTTTATTTTACCCAGCTAGGTGAAGGCAGTGCTCTCGCTCCCGCTCCCTCTACCGGTAATGCGGATGTAGCTACATCCCTTTTCTGTTCGGTGAGTAGTAGCACCACTCTACTCTTCCCGTTCAGCAGGTAGCTGGTGAAGGCTGTGTTCCCGCACCCGCTCCCGGTTACGCTGCATCTGGCATTCGTCTCTAACTCAACCAGTGAAGGCAGTTCTCGCCCCCGCTCCTGGTAGATGCCAAACTGCCTCGTTTTTCCGTTAAGCAGGTAGTCGGTGAAGGCTGTGTTCCCGCACCCGCTCCCGGTTACGATGCATCTTGCATTTGTCTCTAACTCAACCAGTGAAGGCAGTTCTCGCCCCCGCTCCTGGTAGACGCTGAACTGCCTCGCTTTTCCGTTAAGCAGGTAGCCAGTGAAGGCTGTGTTCCCGCACCCGCTCCCGGTTATGCTGCATCTGGCATTCGTCTCTAACTCAACCAGTGAAGGCAGTGTTTTCGCCCCCGCTCCTGGTTGACGCTGAACTGCCTTGTTTTTCTGTTAAGCAGGTAGCTGGTGAAGGCTGTGTTCCCGCACCCGCTCCCGGTTACGCTGCATCTGGCATTCGTCTCTAACTCAACCAGTGAAGGCAGTGTTCTCGCCCCCGCTCCTAGTAGGCGCTGAACTGCCTTGTCTTTCCGTTAAGCAGGTAGCTGGTGAAGGCTGTGTTCCCGCACCCGCTCCCGGTTACGCTGCATCTGGCATTCGTCTCTAACTCAACCAGTGAAGGTAGTGTTCTCGCCCCCGCTCCTGGTAAACGCGGAACTGCCCTGTTTTTCAGTTAAGCAGGTAGCTGGTGAAGGCTGTGTTCCCGCACCCGCTCTCGGTTATGCTGCATCTGGCATTCGTCTCTAACTCAGCCGGCAGTGTTCTCGCCCCCGTTCCTGGTAGACGCTGAACTGCCGTGTTTATTAATCCAACCAGGTGAAGGCAGTGCTCTCACTCCCGCTCCCTCTGCCGGTAACGTGGGTGTAATTACATCCCTCTTTCTGTTCGGCGAGTAGCAGCAACGCTCTACTCTTTCCATTAAGCAGGTAGCTGGTGAAGGCTGTGTTCCCGCACCCGCTCCCGGCTACGCTGCATCTGGCTACCTACAGAATGGCTCATTCATGTAGCGCCTGTATGGCTTCTTTTGAGCCCGAGGACGGCCACGACCGCTGCCCCTCCTGCCTCGGCCGCCTCTGGCGGTCAGTGGGGACAAAATGTGAGCATCTGAGGGAGGTTCTCACGGTAAACGCCTGCATGAGCTGTAGCTGCATGCCTCGGGCGCTCAGAGTGGCTAGAATCACTGAGGTGGAACGTCTGGCAGCAGCCAACAGACACCTCTCCTTGTCACATCCTCCTCCAGATCAATTGGGCCGTTCCCGGCGACTTGAGGGAGCGATGGCTATGTGTGCTCCCCCCAATAGAAGGACTAGAAACAGGCTGTCCTCTAAAGTGGATCGGCTAGATGCCGATAGGGGCATGATGAAGTCGCCTCTTGGCCCTTCAGCCTGGGCCCGGTGTAGGGGCTGCTAGCGGGCCTGTCCCCCCTCCCCCCTTCGGTTGACGTCCCTTGGGTGGTTTTCACCTTAACCCAGGGGTACGGACCGCAGCTCCGACCCCTAGCCTTCGGCTGGGTCTAATTGACAGTCGTCAGCGATCCGGCAGGGGCCCTAGCTCTGGCCCAAGAGTTGTCCGTCCTTCTGTCCAAGGACGCAATCAAGCCAGTAAGACCCTCTGCTTAGCCCAGGGGGTTCTACTCGGCGTACTTTCTCGTGAGGAAGAAAGTCGGCGGATTTCGCCCGATCTTGGACCTCAGAGGAATCAACAGATTCCCGAAGGTGCTGCCATTCTATATGCTGACCACTGCATATGCACAGGTGGAGTGGTTCTCAACCGTGGACTTGAGGGATGCCTACTTCCACGTGGGCCGGGCAAGATGGTGCCTTATATTCAGTTCCTCCGGCCCTTGGGCAGACTGGCAGCTGCCTCGGCCGCTGGGTCCTTAGGCCCGCTGTCGTTGCGCCCCATGCAGATGTGGCTGAACAGCCTTCACTTGGACGCCAAGTGGCACAGGCACAAGGAAGTCAGGGTGTCGCAGCATTGCCTCCACTCTCTGTCACGCTGGAGGGGCAGGGCCTATCTCCTAGTGGGCGTGCCCATGGGCGCCATCCCATCCCGCCAGGAGACTATCACCATAGGTGTATGTCTCTCAGGGTGGGGTGCAGTGCGGCAGGGCAGGACCGTTCAGGGTCAGCGGTCTGCCCAGGAGAGTGCGCGCCAGGTCAACGTGCTAGAGCTTCGGGCTGTGCAGCTTGCACTCACGCACTTTCTACCCCAACTGGGGGGCAAGAATGTGCGTGTTCCTTGGGGACAGCATGTACGTTGTTGCTTAGACAACAGTCCCTTCTAGATAGTGGACGTTCTCACTCCACTCTGAATTTATGTGGCTGCGATTTCTGCCCGACATGTTCGGGTCGACAGCGCCACGGCGGGGTGCCACAGGTCGGTGTCCCTCTTTATGAGAGGGGCTTTACGGCAGCGTCCCCCTAGCACTCCGAGGGCTCCGGCTTGGGACCTGCCCTTGTTGCCGGATGCCCTATCATCTCCTCCCTTCGAGCCCCTGGCCCAGGTGGGGCTTAGGTGGCTGCCCACGAAGGCAGCATTTCTGCTTGCCATAGCCTCAGGGAAGCGAGTCGGGGAGTTGCATGTCCTCTCCATAAACAATACATGCCCGAGGTGGGACTCTCAGGCGTTGCCCTTTGGGCAAATGTGGCATTCCGGCCCGGGGTCCTTCCACAAACCCACTTCAATCAGCCTGCCCAGCTGGCACGCTTTGACATTCAGGAGTACGGCACGTCGAAGTTGCTGTGCCCTGGGGGTGCCCAAAGGGCGTATATCAAGGCTACTGCCTGTATACGGCAGTAGGAGTAACTCTTGATTTTGCCCTGGCGGCACTAAAGGAGGTTATGCCCTCTAACCAGTGGCTGCCCCACTGGGTTGTCGATACCATCTCACAGGCTTACGGGGCCAGTGGCCGCCCCCTGCCATCAGGCTGAGATGCCACTCTACAAGGAGCATCTCAACATCTTGGGCTGCCCTGAGGGTGGTGCCCCTGGAGACCATCTACGCCGCGGCGTCGTGGGCGTCTTCTGGCACATTCTCCAGTTGTCATCAGGTCAATGTCGCCACTCCCCATTCTTTGGGCGTGGTCCTTTTGCCGAGCTCCACTGTTTCCAGTGGTGAGCAAGGGCTTGGATTCTTCATGACATTGTTGGTATAAGTCATCCAGTGCTTAAAGCACCGCCTCTGGCGGTCAGTAGGGATGAAATAGAACGATAGTTACGGCTATAACTACGGTTCTATGAGTCCCGGATGACCGCCAGAGTTCCCTGTCACTCAGAATTCTTGTGTGCTCGTGAGAAGATTCTGGGAACAGATCCTCTGACGACACCGGCTGATATAGCCGGTGTCACGTGGGTCACAGTTGACTTTGTTGTTATTGGTACTCGAGCTGCGCATGCGCGCGATGGACATATCCAGTGCTTAAAGCACCGCCTCTGGTGGTCATCCGGGACTCATAGAACCGTAGTTACAGCCGTAACTATCGTTTAGCGTCAGCTTTTCAGCATAAAGCATTCCCACTAGCAATTTCTTCAGGAATTGCATTCTCTAGTTATGTATGTGTTTATAAATATGTATATACATATTTGTATACATATTTGTATATATATATATTATTTTTTTATTCGTTGGGATTGTGGGAAACAGTATTTTGATCTCTCTGTACACACAAACTGAAAGAATGACAATAAAGTTGACTTTGACTAAATGTTTTCATGTTTAATAAATGGTATGCCTGTGATGGCCAACCAACTTCCTTGCTAATTAGACAAGGCTACCACAACTGATTCTTGTTTTGTTTAATTTGATAGTTGTCCATATATCACTTTACAAACTTTCTGAAAATGTAAAACGATTGCTAAACCTTTCAGGGATGTAATGTCCTAATTTTCGGATTCACTGCAATGCAATTGAAACTTTTTCTAACGTCGTCCCTCTAAACAAAATAGAATGATATCCCTATTTTATCTTTAACTACCAGGTCACCTTTCACCTACCTACTACCAACTTAGTATTAAGTTTCAGTTGTTCTTGTTGAATATGATGTCGTCTCAGACGTACCATGTTGAAGGGGACACAGGATCCATCCATACAGGTGTATTCAGGACAGGTGAGAGTGGTGTTCTCTCTGCCAGGGGGCACTGGTGAGACAGTTTTATCTAACGAAAAAAAATTAAACATACCAAACTAATTAATCTGTATGAATCTGACAGATCGGAATGAACACTCTTCAAGTTATTTTCTTTTGTTTCTTCTTCTCTCTATGCTTCCATACCTTCAACATTTTATTTTTAGTTATATTCCCTGTGTTCCAATTTGTAACACAACAATGAACATTTTGTCAAGTCTTATGCTTTATCTCTTCCATTCACTCCGGTTTTAACCTTTGTCCTCCCCTATCTCATGAGAACTCACCACACACCAACTCATCTTCGCCCCGTGGACAGTCTGGAACTCCGTTGCACACCTGCGACATGTTCACACAGGTCCGGTTGTCACATAGAAAGCTGCCTGGACAGGGAGGGATCCGAGTAGAGCCTAGCAGAGGGACAGAATTATCCTCATTGTCTTAAGAGAAATCCTTTTTTTTTTTAGCCTGATGATGAATCACTTTACATTAACTTACCACAGCTGTCAATACTCTCATCTGAGGCGTCCCTGCAGTTCGGGGTCCCATCACAGAGCTGCTGGTAGTCCACACACTGGTCCCCACTCAGACAGGGCACCTGGCCAGAGCCACAGGGTGTAGTACACTGCTGCTCATCACTGCCATCCATACAGTCTGTTTCCCCATCACAGCGCCAGGCCTGAGGCACACACTGCCCACCAGTGGCACAGCTGAACTCATAGGACCTACAAGCTGGAAAAACAGGGATGTATAAGAACAATTCTAAATACTGAAAATAAAATCTTCCTAAATCCCTAAATCATGACTGTTACCTGAAGTTGGCATGGTGACAGGTGAGGGTGACGGTGTTGCAGTGTGGCAGTTGGTTCTGTTCTCATCCTCTCCACCTGGACAATCTGTTGTTCCATCACACAGCTTAGTGGTGGTGACACATGTACCGTCACTGCAGGCAAACTGGTCAGGAGCACAGGTCACTGCCAATCACATAAAAAGGATGAGGTTTGGTCACTAATGAGAGATGGCTATGGGCAAATGTGTATTAAACTTAAAGCTCAGTCAATTAAATGCTGTGTTGTGATTTCTACCTTTACTTGGACAGACAGCTTCGTCTGTTCCAGAGGGGCAGTCTGTGTGTCCGTCACACACTCTGTTTGCAGGGACACACTGGTCCCCAGGGCACTGAAACTCCCCCGGTGCACACACACACCTATAGTAAGCCAAAACAAATGAGATTATGATCAGTTGTGTAAAGTAACTAAGTACATTTACTAAAGTACTGTGCTTAAGTATCATTTTGTGGGCTTGAACTTTACTTGAGTCAAACATTTTGCTACTTTGCAACTACATTTCAGAGGTACATCCTGTACTTTTACTCCACTACATTTATTAAATACCTTTAGTTTCTTTGCAAATTTGGAGTCATGATGTGAAACATAAACAACCCTTAAAAAATACTTTAGTTACACATGGAATAAAATGTAAAAACTACCCTACAGTTTGCAAAGTAATTCAAACTAGCTGCAACTTTCCCAGTTTTGATAAAAACATTAATGCACCGTTAATTATAATCAAAATATATGATATATTTTATTCTGAAATGTGCCAATGTGTATAATGAACACAATACTTTTACTTTTCGTACTTTAAGTATATTTTGGTGCTAATACTTTTTAACTTTTACTTGATTAACATTTTGAATTAAGGACTTTAACTTCTAAGTATTCTTACACTCAGGTAGTTCTACGTTTACTTAAGTAGAAGATCTGACTACTTCCCCCATCTCTGACTATGATGACATCATCAAGTGCAATCCATCATTTAATGGAGGAATGATGCTCAAAATGAAAACTAAAATAAAGACTAAAATATATGTTGCGACCAATATTAGCTGAGGAATATTTGCAAATAATTCTCCTTTATTTGATGTAAATGTCAGTATGTTGAGGTTAACTAGACCAGTGGTTCTCAAATGGGGGTACGCGGACCCCTAGGGGTACGTTGGAGTACTGCAGGGGGTACGTGAGATTAATTTTATGTTAATGAAAAAAAAAAAAAAAAAGTTTGAGCAGTGTGGGTTTTATATTAACAGAGTTACACATATTTCAAAACGCGAAGTGTAATAACTGCAGTTTGCCTCCCTGTCAGAATGACAAAGATCCTCAGTGAAGCACAAGCCCATGTTTCTCACTAAATTGTAAGTACAACTTATTAAAAAGATCAGTTCAATGCAACTAATGTCGTCTTAGTGTTATTGCATGATATTAAAATTGGTTTTCCATGAATTTAGTGATGGATTGTAAACATTTCAAATGTAGCATTTAAGTGTTTCTCAGTTACTGTTGTTGTTTTAATAAATCAGACACTGATGGTGCAGCGCTGTACTGTATCTCTTTATATAGCCATTTCTTCCCTAACAAATTGTTTTTGCGCTGATCAGGGGGTACTTGGCTGAATTTTATTTTCAAAGGGGTACATTATTGAAAAAAGTTTGAGAATCACTGAACTAGACTATAATATAGAAAGTGTCAAGATTGTATGCTACATAAACTCAGCAGGATAAACTCTGCAAAGTACATTAATAAATGTCACTTAGCCATTGACTATCCCAAATACCAAAGGTCAGCAGAACAGAAAACACACCCCCTCTCATCACTGAGGTCCCCACAGTCATCGTGTCCGTCACATCGATGGAGGTAAAGAATGCAACGTCCTCCAGCACACAGGAACTCCCCCTCATCACACACCACACCACAGTCTGGAACAACACAAGAACAGTTCAACACATGTAAAAACAAAGGGAACAAGACATCCTTTAATTGTTAAAGGAATACTTTTGATAAAGTGTTGTTGTTGTTGTGAGTGTTTTCAGTTAGGTATAGAATATAGGTAATATTGCTGGATAAGTGACAGATGACCTTGTTCATCAGACCCATCAGCGAAACCACAGTCCAGCCGTCCATCACACACACGGCTGGCTGGAAGGCACTTTCCATTAGCACACTGAAACTCCCCCGGTGGGCACAGGGGCATGGGGGTGGCGGGTCCGCAGAACTCCTCATCTGATTGGTCAGCACAGTCTGTGCGGCCATCACATCGCAGAGCCTGGTTCAAACAGGGTCCACTGCAGAGGTTGGGGTTAATTCACTACAGGAAATTCATTCTAATTCAAAAATGTTGACACGCTGATGTGAATCATGTCATTTCATATTACCACGTTAACATTCTGGGTTGTAGCTTGCATGTAATGTTTAGCTTACATGGGATTCATCCTCTTACAATTATAAATGTATTTAAGAAGTCTATTTATTTGAAGTGAGCAATATTATGGAACAATATTTTTGGAGGCTAAAAACACAAACACTGCTATCATAAGGGCAAATATTTGTGTTGGTTAGAAATGCTAAGTCTAACCTACAAACTAAGGGTTGATTTATAATAGATCATTTTGATTCCTTAGTTATGAAACGTCCTTATCTCCACACATTCAAGTTTGCTTGTTTATAAGTAAAGTGAGTTAGGATTCACCTTGGCGTGCTGGTGCAGCGGAATTGTTCTGGAGCGCAGGTGGACAGGCAGATCTCATCCGAACCATCACCACAGTCATTCTCGTTGTCACACACCCACTGGGAGGGGATGCAGCGCCCCCCAGCACAGGTAAACTCTGACTCCAGACAAGGGGGGCGAACAGGAGGGCAAGCCACACCCTTACACTGCCACACACCAGCCTCACAGGAACTGGACACACAAAGGCAATACACCACTCTGACTTCAATTTTGATAATTATAAGGAGCAAAAAGAGATGTGTTCAGGCTTTAGATTGACTGACCAGTTCTGACAGTGTTTAGTGACGGTAGTTCCAGGTGGGAACATGGAGCCCTCCCACTCACATGGACACTGAACAGGAACTACACAGCTGTCCCCTGTAGAGCAGAAAACATACTGACAATTCTTCTTTTCTCAGAGCTTTTTACAGTTATAAGGCAAACAAGTTTGTTCTGAGGGTAGCACGGGAAGAAAGAATTTGGGCTCATTTTCAGGTTATGGTCTTTCTCAAAATCTTTACAGTAATTTAACTTTAAACTTCACACGACAAAAATCAGGGTCGTCCTAAACAAGATTACATTGGAAATCTAAGCAAACTACTAAAGGAAAATATGTATTATAATAATTATTTATGTATAAAATTGTAATTTGAGCTGTAATTCTGCAATGTGCTCTGACAGCAAATGAAATGTCTCATAGCTCACCTACCGTGGAAACATTTATTACCATATAAAATGTGGTTGACATCACATATTAAACAGTGCTTTTTTAATATATCATCTGTAAGAATCTGTGATTATTTTTGGCATTTCCTAACACCGGTACTGTGAAGCATGAACAGACGTGCATCAAAAATCAAAAAGGTAGCTGACTTTGCAGTGCCCTCCTTTCTTGTCATGACATTATTAGTTATACATGTGTTTTGTTTGATTTTTAACTTTTTTTGTTGTTGAAAATAATTGCACTGAATTCCAAACGTGCATACTGTCATTTCACTTTGACATACAAAAATACAATTTTAATTCGCATCCACATGTTAAAGCGCAACGGGCAACTCAAAAATGAAATAAAAATGAAAAATAAAAACGACTGTCCAAAAGAGCCCTTGTCGGGAGTTTAAATCTCAATGGTTTCCTGGATTATCTTGTCCAATGTGTTTGTCTTCTTCTCTGTATAATGTCCATCCTTTCCACTGGTCTTCCATGTTTGGTAGACTTAGTCTCAACCGATGTGTCAGTTTTTCCATTATGTAGATTTCCTCTACTATCTCCATCCATTGTCCTTGGGTAGGGATATCACTTGACCCCATTTCCTTGTGATGGCTTTCTTGCCGGCTATCAACAACACTTTAACTAAACATCTATCTCTCGGTTGTATATCATTTTCCGTAAAATTACCCAAATAAAGAATCATGAAACTCTTGGGGAAATCATAGCCGATTATCTTTTGTACTATGAACCATTCCCCAAAACGTTGTTATTTTGTGACATTTCCAAAATACATGTGCATGATCTGCTTCTGCTGTTTCACATTCTCTCCAGCATGGTAACTTTACATTTGAGTATCTGTTGGATGATTGCTGTATTCTCCACATGTTTTGTTACAGTGTTATACATGTTTTTCGTATATACATTAACAGCTGATATTACATTAAAAGAGGTTGACACTGTATACAAAAAAGCCCAATTCACCCGATCGAATGCTTTTTCTGCGTCTATGCTTACCAATAAAGTATCTTGTTTTGTCCTCTTTGCTTGTTCTACTTGTACTATATGCAGTGTCCTCCTGATATTGTCCTGGGTCTGACGTTCCCTCATAAATCCTGTTTGGTCTTCTTCTATTAAATCGTCTATGAAGGTACTCAATCATTTAGAAATAATGGTTGTATAGATTTTGTAGTCTACATTTAATATCGAAATAGGCCTAGAGTTCCCACAGAATTCCTTATCCCTTCCCGGTTTTGGAATGACTGATATGATTGCTTCAGTCCATGATGGCGGCATCTTATTATTTTGGAGAGTCCAATTGAAGGATGCCAGGAGTATTGGTGCCATTTAATCTCTAAACAGCTTATACCATTCTGCAGGGCAGTGGTTCCCAACCTGGGGGGTGCAGAGGGTACACCAGGCCTCAGATGATTTGAGCCCAAATATCATATTTAGACTTTTTTTTTGCTACATATAATTGTACCGCAATACATGATTGTCGCTAAAAGCCTTGTCTCTACATTACAATAAAATATATATTTTTAAATTGATTAATTAATTTGAATAACAATTCAAGTTAGTACTGTAGCTAATAATGGCATAAAAAGGCACAACTTCCAACAGGAGTCATTTGGGGGGGCTCTTGGGAAAAAAGGTTGGGAACCCCTGCTGCAGGGTATCCATCGAGACTTGTTATTTTTTAACGTATTTATTGCATCTATAACCTCTTTTAATGTAATATCAGCTGTTAATGTATAATTTTGTAAACTGCCAATTGATGGTAAATCCAGTGAATTTAGAAAGGTTCTAATTTCTAATGTGTATTTATTGAGTGTGAAAATGTATGTTTGGCATGAGTATGAAAGTGTCTATCTCTCCTTGGTCAATGTGTAAGAGTTAGCAGCTCTGCGTATATATGTACGTCCAATGGTTGATTGGGGAGCATGAATATCCATATCAATCTGATCATTAATAATTTGTCTAATTTTAGTAAATGTGGCTTACCATGTCGGACCGTGCCAGCAGGGCAGAAGCACCCCTCCACACAGGAGAGAGTGCCACACTGGGAGTGAGGACTCCGCTGAACAGTGGGACATGAGGAAGAGCAGGCTGGACCACAGGGATCATACACCATCCCATTGTCACACTGCAGAGCTGCAGGGAATGAGGGGAACAATACGAGTATCATAAAAAGACCAGTTCAGAATAAATGAAGTTACATGAAGACGGGAGTAAGATGTGAGCGTGTGTGCGCATTGTGTGACATACGACAGAGCTCCTGGGACCTCCAGCGGATGTAGACCCCTTTATGGTTGCACTCTTCAGCATAGGCAGAAATGGCTGTACAGAGACACTCACAGTCCCCTCCTGAGTCACAGCTAAAACACACAACAAATAATAAATGATGATGGAGTAAAATATGAACATTCAACGTGATTAGGAAACTACATGTTTAGGATGGAGATATCTTTACATAATGAATATTCAACTGAACCCTGTAGAGTATTTTAATACTACTGTAGAGGCTTTGTTTTTTATGCTCTGCTTTTACTGTTACTGTTGTTACTTTTGTTAAAGCATTTGTGTTTTTTAGGGATTTAACGCATATATAAATAGGGTTATGTAATGTAGGCTAGTACACAAAAGCATGAGGTTGTAGCAACACATTTTCCATCAGCCGGCAGACCTACTTATCATACACACATTCCCATATACATTGAGAAAATGTGCACAGTCCTGGAAGTTTTGAAAAACATTTGTAAAACCAGTGCAAGAGATGCTGATAAAAAAGCTTTTTCTATCGACCCCATTGGCATAAGCACATATAATGTAAACAGATAATATATTTTTAAAAGAAACGTTTAAGATACTCAGTCGGTGATCGGTGCGTTCACTCACCCACAAGCATCAAAGACACACCAGTCATAATACTGCTGGAAAGGCACCTCAGGGTGGCACCTAGAGAAGAGCTCCTGAGTCAGGACTGCACACCTTTTCCTGGCCCAGGTCACCCTGTGGGGGTTCAGCTGAAAAAGGCAAACGAGAGGAGTTTGTTTCATGTATTGACAAATCGCCATGTAAATCAGTAATTTCCCCCTCGTGGATTAATAAAGGTTCAGGTTGAACTCACAGCACAAGGGTCTCTGAGGTCCTGGTCTGCGACGTCAGGGCAGGAGGGGCTGACCTTCCACGAGTTACCAAACAGCTCGGCTGTAGACTCCATGATGCCCTGACGTGTAGTAAAGTCATTCTCTGTGTCCCCATCAAAGTTACCACACAGGCCACTGACCCGACCCCGCAGATGGGCGGCCAGGCGCACATACACACGCATACCTGGAGAGAACATGTAGAATGACAACAACATTACCACTGGTTTGTTAATTAACCAGCATTTAAAGCCACATACAGTACATGATCTTAGCAATGCTATGAGAATGATTGGTCTTGACAATAAATATCAACAATAATGGATACTGATGGAAAAAATGCAAACATTTATAGACCATTTATATATTTTGCCAATAATAAAAGGATAAATGAATAAGCAAAAAGAAGAAAAAACGATTCTAAAAATAAATGATCATTGACACTGAGCAAGAAAGGGTTTTGTGACAGATTATTTAAAGTGGCAAATGTTTGTGTTTCCTACCTCCATCCCATAGCAGAGTGACCCCCAGTCGGGAGGAGAGGGAGACAAACAGGCCAACTCTTTCCAAAGTCAGACCACTGCCACTATAAGACTTTGGTAGACTAACTGGCATCCCATTTACTGTCACAGCTTTACCTAAAGGAGAGAGACAAGATGGCTTAACTTGAGCATCAAACCCCATAATGTGGTGTCCAAAGACCCCCTTACCTCTCAGCAGATGTATGACAGTATTTCCCAGGCTGAGTGTGACTGACTTTGTGCAGGTGACCCCGGTGCTGCCGCATGGCACATTCTCTGCAATCACACTGAACAAACCGCTGGTCTCCCTCGCCAGAACGTACTGGCAGTCACCCAGGAAGGAGTAACAGCGGCCATCAAATGTCACATAGTGTGGGTCACCAGTTGCCACACACACACCGGCACAGGCGTACTGGCTGCAGTGCCAGCGGCGTTCCTTACACACACTGAAGGAATTAATAAAGTAGAGTTTAAGATAAGTAAATATTCAATGGATGTTTTGCAATAAGACAACTGCATACATTACCAAGTGTTGCAATCTTTGGTGATGGTGTCGTTGCTGTAATAAAGTTGACCATTATGGTGACATGGGCACTCATCTGGCTGAACACACTTATCACCCTGAGTTAGACCAGAAAGAAAAAAGTGTACAGTAGTGAAAACTCTTATGGGGTTGTAGGCCATTGTGTTCTATAGTACTTTTACCGGTGCAATAAAAGAGCTGACTCTTTGGTAAGGTTCCAACTTATTTCCTATTTGCATGAAGACAAATGTAATTTCCCTAGTAAAAATATTTATTTGGCTGTATTAATATTCCTTCAGCAATACATACACATTCTTTCCTCTTAAGCCCCAAGCCTGTTTTTCATGTTTCAGGCTCGAAAATGACATTCCCAGAACAAATGACCATATCTTCCCTTCTAAAAGGGTTACATTAATAATCTTTTTTCTCAAAGTAATGATAAACCTGTGAGTTGGATGTAGAAAAGTCAGAATCGATATATGTTTTTTTATTTTAAAGACAATTCAGATTGAACATGGTAAAAAACTGTAAATTATAGTGTCCGTCCAAAAAAATATGTTGTACTTATAGTGAAAACTAACCTTGGATGATGGGTTAGTAGACTAAAAGCTTTAGGAATCCAAAGTACAACATATAATAAGTACCCTGTGTCAAGTTGATGCAAAACAAGTGATATTTGACCTTTTTAGACAGATTTAGCCAAAAAAACCCTCTTCTGGGGCCATTTGGGTGGATTTTCCTTATCTCTGGCCCCCCTTCTTCGATTTAGACATGTGACATCTCTTTCTGACCGTTAGAGCCAATAGAATCGAAGGGAAATCGTCCCACACACACTCATGTTAAAAAAAATTGCGTATTTGTGCATTCAATCTTTCTACAGAGCGTAGGAATGGCCTGCTCTGATATTTTAAAACGGAATTAGATTATCAGAACATTTCAAAGGGGACACAGACCCATTGGATATTAACCTATGGATTAACTACAGCATCGTTGTTATCGTTTTAATGCCATTGAAGACCAGTTTTGACCAGACAAAACCAAGGTAAGCCATGTTAGCGTTGTAGGCTACCTAGCGCCACATGTTTTGATGTACGTTTTTGTTGATAACGTCGCGAGTTTGTATCTTTCAGTGTTGAGGTGGGCACCGTTAGATTCTGTGTCTTTATGATCATAAACGATGTGTTGGATGTGCAGCTAGGATAAGTAATTAAGGGAGCTCGGAGTGATTTTCGACGGGCAGTAATAGGTTAGCATTTTTCGCTCGGGGCTAATTCAGAGGCTCACTGTTAGCATGGTGTGTTTTTTTCTTTTTTTTTACATGAAAAAGATCAGTTAAATTAGTTTTTTCCCGTTATATGGATATAAAATATTCATAGTTTATTAAATATGAAGGTTCCTTAGACGTTGTTTCCTGCAAATGACGCGATTTCGGCCCCGGAACCGGGTCCGTGGGGCTTAAGAGGAATTATGGCAAATTTATAGTTAAATTAGACAACCGGAGCAGAACGTTTTAAATTTAAGCTACAATACCAATATTTTTGTTTTAACTTAATATATCATTTGATTACTGTAATACAGAATATTACAATTACTTGAAAGGAAGAGCATGAATGTGGATGTGTAAGCCATGTTTAACCAAGCTAGTAACAGCTAACAATAGCTTAGCTTTATGAAATAAAATAAAATAAAAACATTCAAAACAACACAGTTATCTCAATATGAACATGCCACCACCTAAAACTGCTTTCAACTATTATCGAATAACAGTGAATGAAATTAGTAACAGTCTACAATGTGGAAGGTTCTGCGCAATGTTAATGATAACGTTAGCACCTAGCGCCTTCAGCTTTAGCATCTTTTTCCTTGTCATTATTTTGGTTTTCAAACGACGATTTCATTGTTCCAGTGCACCTCCTATAATTTCCAGCAGCTCTTTTCAGCAAAAACTCTTAAGACATACACAGTCAGCTTACTTGTCCAAAGTCGAACAGATGAATTTGGCAACTAGCAATAATGCTAATGTTGCTCTAAAGTAACTGACTGTGTCATTTAGTGATACTGTATGTTTCAAGCCCATGCTGCCCCCAAGTGGCAAAAAACGAAATAAATCCAGGCAATTTCAAGCAAAGCACTATGAGGAGCTCACTCTATAGGTTACTGCAACATTGTAATGTAACAAAGCCATTGTTGATGATATCCCTACACTTATCTCTGCCTGCTATGAATAGTCTTAATGTCTGATGTGAATAGTTCTCTATTCTTAATATTTCACATTTAAGTAATTTGAGTTTTCACCCACTAGTAGCACAGTTCCCTGGGGACAGACGCAGCCAGAGAGGGGCTCTCTGCAGCCCGTCAATGCGACACTGGACCCCTGCTGCTGGCCAGGAGGGTCCAGGCTGGAGCAGGTGAGGAGGCAGGAGCGTGGAGAGTAGACCAGAGAGCCTGGACACTGGTTCACCTCCTCACAGCGCTCCTGGGTGCAGTTAAACTGCCCCTGCTCACACACACTGTGAAGGGAGAGCAGAAACATCGACTCAAATTAATTTAGTTTGTATTAGGTGGTAATAAAAGGCCATCTAAGCTTGTTTAAAATGCGTATTGAAAGACCATGTATTAGCAAGAATCGTGTTGTATTGAAATATCATCAATACATAAATGACACAGATTGGGATAACTGCATGTTAGGTTATGTTGGGTCGATACAGTTTCACTTTTTAGCTACTAAACTCTCAACAGTAGCTGTAAAATGTTATACGGCACCAACACAGTTTTCTATGAGGTGTGATGAAAAACAATTCACTGTACAGTACATCACCTTTTTATATCAGTGTAATCATTATCAAATCCAAATGTACCATTTCCTCATAGCAATTGATCAGGTCAATGATCAGTGCAGAGACACATCAGAGCAGTTTCAACACAAGGAAAATGAGTCAGGCAGAGAGAAAAGTTCTACTGCTATGACTCAGTCATTTAGAAATTACGCAAACCAGTAGAGCGATGATCATTGTGGTAATGTAGTGAAGAGATGCAATGAAATCAACCTATCCTGTATCAGGAAGCAGGAACATAGAGGGATTTCATCGAGGCTCTTGCACCACAAGGGACTCGCTGTGGGATAACATGCTCTTATATACCTATACTGTTAGCACATATTACCCTGCAATGCATGAATTACTTAAAGCAGAGGTACATGTTAAAGTTAGGAATTGTAGACTTTTAATGTAGTTAAAGCGATAGATGTATCTGGAGAACATAATTGAAATTACTTCTTAAGAAGGCAATGCATTTAAATCCACAAATGAAAAGTTATACCACACAAACACACACTGTCACAATGACCCCTGACCTTTCACATTGTCTTTAAAGACACACAGTTCTGGATTTGTTAGTGCCTAGCCGACTTCACTGGATCTTCAATACAAATGTCAGGGGTTTAAGACTTTATCAGCACTTGATTTGAGAATATTTACGCACCCCATGGGATCAAAGCTCATTCAAAAGTACAATTAAAATATTCATGAAACTTTGCTGCTAATATTTTATTATAGCTGCATCTCTACTGACAATGAAACATGCTGACTACTCCGATCTTTATCACTACTACTATTTTTATGATGTGCTGTAAAAATATGTGCTGTAAAAATATGATCTATGCAATTGTGTCACTGTTTTTGCACTGATTTAGCCTTTATCATAAGTAGTATATCAGCTACAAGAATTATGTTTTGGTTATACTTTTATTCATTCTTTAATGTAAATTTGATCATATTTTCCAATTAAACCTGGTTCTATGAATATGTTAAAAGTATGGCAAGCAGTTTCAGTCAAGAAATGGTGTAGTTAAAAGTAAAATGATATTATTTAGGCCAAGGAGTCCCAGGTTTGAACACATTTTGAATCCCATTCACATGTTGTTCAGGAGTACATACCAGGTATTACAGCTGTTCTGTATTATCGCCCCAGGCCGGTATGTCTCGTCTCCTTGCACACAGGGGCACATGGTGATGGGCACACACTGGCCCTGGTGGTCCTGCATTAGTCCCTGTGGGCACTGGCAACCAGGAACACACATCTTAAGACTCATCTCACCCCCACTGGCATCGCAGCTCCAGCTGTCTGAACAGCAGCCCCCACAGGCACGGCCACATTCCTGGTACACCTGCCCCCCCGAACACTGGACAGCTGGTAACAGGAGAGGAGGAACTTCAAATTACTGTAGATTGTTACATTTTTCTAATCTGCAAGAACAACTTTGGACACTTTTACAAACTCATAACCATAGTGGACATCCTGGAATATTGTTTTTCATTAAGTACTTTTACTCAGGTACAGTAAGTCCAAGTCTGAGATGCTTTTTTTAGCATTTTTTGACTTTCGTTACTGATTAATTTGCAGATAAAACATTTAAAATCCTATAAGGAGGATGTAAGTTTAGCCTTTACATGTTCATAATTTAACTGTAATATGTATTTTCTAAGTGTAATAATTATTATTTGTTGTAATATTTCATGCGTGCAATATTTAGTCTTTTAGGAGGAATAAACCCGTTATTAGAAAGCCACTTGTGTCTGCCTGTGCTTCGAGGGAATTACAGAGGATGATACAAAACAATAGACATAATAGGGTCAATTGCATTCAGCTACTGCAATGTACATGATACTCCATCAATGATAATAATATAACCACTAAAGAGCCCATTTTACTCTACACTTTTACTATATACTTATTATACTTTTCTTTAACTTAATATGCACATTTTCATGATTGATTCATGATCGTAATATTAGTATTTATACTTCAGTAAAAGGTTCTCTACCACTGCACTTAAAAAATAGCCTCCTCACTTACGGCAGAAAGTGTGATTCCGCCACTGGACGTTGACGCCCTCCTGGGCGCAGTGTCGGGTGTAGGCAGTGAGGATGGTGCAGTGACAGGCCCTCTGTGGAACGCAACCACAAACCTCCAACAGACAGAGACGGAAATAAGGCTCCCGCTCCACCACGTCGTGACACACCTACGAAATCAGAGAAGGCATGTGTGAATAAAGACAGAAGATAAACTAATTCCTGAGATAGTAGGAGATTTAAAACACTCAACTGCAAACTACCTGAAAGACGGGGCTGTGTATGACGGAGCACACTGTCTCTGCGTACTGTCTCCTCTGGGTGTATGTGGTGCAGGGGTCAGGTGGAGCTCCTTTTGGTAGAGCGCAGTGCTCTGTCGTGAATTTGCTCGCAAACAATGACACACTGTTCTCCACATCTCCCTCTGGGGTGGTGAAGTCATCATGCTGGTTCCAGGTCAGCGTTCCACATAGGCCGCGCACCTTGAATACACCATTTTGGCACATGTTTTTAGTATCAGAAATGCGGTTTCAACCAATTTGGGAGAGGCACAACTGAAAGAACCATATTAGGTTAAGGGTCACCTTATTTGCGAAGCCAGGTTGTAGGGTAATGATGGCCAAAGGTCCATCTAGGTGCCAGAGCAGCTGGGCTCCAAACGCCTGGATGAGGAGAAATGAAGAGGAGGCCCTTCGCACAACCAGGTCCCCCGTTACCACAGGCAACGGCTCCCTCTGGCCATTCAATGTCACTGTGCCTGGAAGGAACAATACCAACTGTAAGCTATCAAAAGACAAACATTTAAATAAATATTCTCACAATAGAAAAAAACGTTTAAAGAAGTTAGTAACTTTCAATAATTACATTTAATTGAATGGGTTTTTCAGAAGAAGTTGCATCCAGGGTGCGAGTGTGTTGAATTTGAAAAGTGTTTTACTTTAGTAAATGAGTTGAACATACACCCTAAAGATGATTTAACAAATGCTAGAGCATACAGTAAGAGTAGAGACATGCACCAAAGAACTTGGGAATTTCAGAGTCTCTTTTTTGTGTGTGTTGATCATTTTGCTTCAGGCAGTTGAGCCTTAATTAATCAAAACAACTTTGAGAAGCATCAACGCCGAGAGATACTTATAATGATGAAGACAACAGGGCGTCAATATTAGTCATGTTGACCGTCCCTACTAACAAATATAAAATGATAACAGTCAGGTTGCAGTGTGTAACCAACTCACCAGTGTCTGTGATGATGACTGTGGTGCGGAGTGCTGTGACGGACATCTCCTTTAGACAACCGAAACCACCTCCGGCTGCACACTCCCCACAGTGCACAGTCACTACCAGCTTCCTGTCAACAAAGTCCTAAAAACATGCAGAACATTAGCTCAAAAGAGAAATGGCTGCTCAAAAGAGAAATGGCTGCACACAAATTCATCTAATCGTGTAATAACACTTAACTGTAATTAACTGTGCATGGTTTGCTTGTTGAGTATCTCACCTCCACAGCAGTGAAGGGACAGTCTCCTCCCTGTAGTGAATACCTCTTTTTGTCAAAGGTGGTCACCTGTAGCCCCCCCATCAGGGTACACTGGGCTGAGCACTTCTCCCCAGTACACTGCCACTGACCTGCCGTGCAGACACTGGGATGATAAAGAATAAAGAGAAGGATGGAAAGTGAGAAAATTGGATCACTAAATAAAAAAAGATATAGGAAAGACACTTACCAAGTGTTGCATCTCTGCTGTATCTTATCCCCTGACTGGTAGGTGCGCCTGCGATGGAAACAAGGACAATCGTCCCTTTTCAGACAGAGTCCCTGGTGAAGGTAGAGTCCCGGTGGACACTCACAGCCCCCCACACACTCCTCTCTGCACTGACCCATGGCTGCAGGCCCGGGGGGCTGGGGAGACACACAGCTGGGGGGACAGGAGGACACACAGTCTGAAAACACCTGACCTCTGGGACAGACACGACCTGGAAAGACAGAGCAATGAGTAGGAAACAAAGTTAAAGGATGTTGTTTTGCATATTTTAGCATGATGTGTCCTGCTGACTGTCTTGTAAAGAAGACTGACTCATATTAATATGTTTTGACATTTTTTTACCACATAGAGTTGCTGTTCTCCAGATAATGATGACATGTTGCTGAGCACACTCTCTGGCATAGCTGGCCAGGGTGTCACACACTGCTGAATCCCTCTCTTTGGGTGGCAGGCTACAGTACAGGTAGAGACAGGTGTCTATGTACGCTTCTGGGTCCAACTGTAAAACACACAGACACATATATGGGTTTTTGAACAATTCATCTATACTATAGCTTGCAAAAACAATTTACTCCAACATAAATGTACAAATCCTGTGCACGGTGGCTTTGATCAAAGGACAGACAGTGTATGAATGATCTTTTAGTGCATTGATAAACAGAACAAGCAGGGACAATCTTTACAAAATACATGAACAAGATATGCTAACATGTTTATTATGCACTGCAATGTTTTATAATATAAACAAGTCTAGTCATTATTGTTGGCAAATAAGTCAGATACTGTAGATGTAAGCTTTGGAAAATAGCCATATCTTCATAAATGATTAACCAGTGAGATATTACACCTTCTCATTAATGGTGAGTTTCAGAAAGATAATTCAAAAGTACTTTCGGGCAATGTTAATATATAGGTTGAACTAAAACCATTTATTCTGCGAATGATACTAAGCTGTTACTTCCCATGTAGTCATTACAGTTAAGTTCTCTTTACGAATGCCCGATGAGTCGAACCAATCCAACCTATTTCTTGGAACTGCTCTAACAATTGGCACTTGGTAAATGATTTACCTTTAGGAGAATTTTGAATTACAGCCCATTGCAGACTTGGCTTTCAAATAAATTTGATAAGAGCATCTATTGATAAGGAAAAGGACAACTATGAAGTAAAGTATGTGTGTCTGACCCGGGGATGGCAGTGTGTGAAGGGGGTTTCCAGCAGTTGGTGACACACTGACTCTGCCCGCCTGCGTAGGGCAGGGTCTCCTGAGACATCACAGCTGTGGCCAAGCTCTGCCGCATCACTGCAATCCTGAGGGAAGCAAGGGACACAGAGAGGCTCAATTAATGAGGGTGAATCTCATTAATACACGTTACCATTCATTTTGTGTACAGTCCACACACAACTCTGCATTTATACCAAAACAGCTCCTCAAGCCATTTATCTCCAGCAGCAGAATTTTTAGCTGATTTTCTTTTTCAACATCAGTGGGTGTTCAGTGAGCACAGATTTCTCCTTAAAAAATTAAACTCATAACAAAAATCTATAATGTTGCAAAAAAGTGAAATACTCATTCAATGCATTCAGTGTAGTACTTCATTCTGCTGGTCAGGAACTTTCCAGGAGTTGCCGAAGCTAGCGGCGTACTGGGACACAGTTCCACCCATTGTGGTGAAATCATCTATGGCACCAAGACACAAGTAGGTTACGCATTAAAAGTTAAAAGAGTTAGGGTTACCTAAAAACAAGATACAGATACAGGTATAGAAATAGCCCTGCAGGTCGGAAACAGTAAAAAACAGTAAACAAATATTACTTGACTACATTGTGACCCTGGGATGTGTGTGTGATTCACATTATGAAAATACATTTGTGTGCGATTGTATCTATTGCACTTTACGCACCGTCAGCGTTGTTGTTGTAGACTCCGCAGAGCCCCCTGGTGGCGGCCAGGTGCTCGGCGGTCACTGTCAGATACACCGTGTTGGTCAGGTCAAACTTTACTCTCACTCCCAGGCCGCTCTCCACAAACACAAAGTCCCCCAGCCAATGAACACTCACTCCTGTAGGAAGTAAAACCATTGTACATTTCTACTTTGCTGTACAAAATTGTTGCATTGTTATAAAGTCGCTGACAGTATTTGTAGATAAAGAAAGCTGGTACCCAGTATGTAAGATCAAATTACTTGTCAATGGACTCAAGAGGAATAAGGAGATCATGTAATAAATAAGCTTATTATTACAAATACAGTCAACAATTGTATGTAAACTATAGAAACAAACTGTTATAATACATATATAATCTTGAATGATGATGGTATTATGTTAAATTGTTATTTAAAAGATCTTCTTGTACTGAAAGACAAGTAGATGCAAGGCACATACACAGACCTAGATTTATCAGTCTTCTTTCAATAGGCTGTGTAATAAAATGTGTTTTTGTTGCTCCAGTGCAGGTACTGATGTGTCAGGATTTAACATGACCATTTTACCATGTTGCCTGGTTAATAATGACAGACACAAATGAGACTAAGAGAGGGCTTTAGTGACAGCTCGAAAAATACTTTACCATTTTGGAAGAGTGGTTCTCCATTTGCAACAGGAAGGTTGTTCAGCGTTAAGTTCTTGTGATGAATTGAAACCAAATCCAGACCCATCATCATCCTCAGAGCCTGAAAGCAAAGGGACACATACTCATCAACATTTATGTACATGTGCACAAAGAAAGTCAAACATGTCTTCTATGGGCACCCAGGTAAACTCGTCCAATGTCACTGCCACTACAATCAGGTGGTTGGAAAAGTCTTAAAAGAACAATACTGTTTCATCACTTCCATGAACGATGTTAAATGGCCATATTTCACACCTTACTGCAGTGTCCTCTGCCGTCACAGGCTGTACTGATGTAGACTGCCCAGGTGCCATCAGTAGACGCGGCCATGAGGTAGGTGCAGCTGCCCTGGAAGTGGAAGTGCTTCCTGTCAAAAGTGCGGTAGTGGGCTCCACCCCAGGACATGCAGGTGGCCGAGCTCAGAGGCACCCTGACGCTCCCCAGCAGACCACCACGGACCATAGGGGAGGACTGGGAGTCTGGAAAGGAGGGGGAGGTAGTGAGTGACGGTTATGTGATATCAAATACAAGCAATGAGCATACTTTAAAGGTCCCCTATGATACTTTTTTTCGTCAATATACTCAGAGCTGGGGTCGTTACTCAAAAAAGTAATATATTACATATTACTTTTTAAAAAAGTAATATATTACTTTACTTCGTTACTCTCTACAAACGCGTTACTTGTTACTTTACTCGCAGGGCCGCCCCTCCCTACAGGCAGATCACGCAGACTGCGGAGGGTGCTTCATTTTGCGGAGGAAGCCTCGTCTGAAGCGCAAATGCGGCGCACCTACAGTGTTACTCGTTACTTTACTCGACATCCTCACTCTGGATTCGGAGGTCCTCCTTAGCTATCAGCTTCACGTTTCATGTTTATGCACTGCATGTGGACGCGCAAGTGGCGCAAATGTTATGTAAATATAAACCTGCGGCGGAAATCCCTCTTGTCTGTCAAAGGGAGAATCTAGTAATTCTGTATGTTAGTAGGCTAACTGTAGTGTGATTACTGATTTTATAAAAGTAACGAAGTAACGCGTGTCGGGCAATGTTAGTAACTGTAGTGTGATTACACTACATTACTCCGTTACCGACAAAAGTAATATTATTAACACCCAACTCTGAATATACTATAGTTCTCAGTTATACAAAACATGTCTCTGAAGTGTTTGGCTCGAAATATCCAACATATCCAACATTGTAGCATCCCGTAAACCCCTCTGTTTCAGCCCTGTTTCAAAAGTGCTGATTCTGGGTCTGTTACTTTAGATGAAAATAAGGAGCCACTCCCCACGACCCTCTGCGAGATGATTGGTTACAAAAACACAATGGTGCTCTAGGAGGAGATTCAGGTGATAAGGTGGGCGGGGGTTACCTTGGTTGGTGATTGGCTAACAGTTACACAACCCTAAAAAACATTATGACATCACAAAGTGGTAAAGATCTGATCAGCTCATTTTCAGACGGGTTTTATATAAATGGATCAGGACAAAAAGAGAGCGAGTATTTTTTCCTGAAACTTTCAGAATCTCTTTAAACAGAGGGGACACATACTGTATGTATGTATAAAAAACGTGAAAATGTGGATTTTGTATAATATGTGACCTTTAAAAAAAGATAATAAATTCACTGCAACTCGTCAAATATTTAAAAAAAAACATGTAAAAACGTGTATGTTCATGGATACTCTCTTACCAGGAAGAAGTGTGTAGGTGCATGACAAGCAGGTCTGGTCGGACGCATTCCTCCAGCTGAGCCCCCATAGGCTGCTGCAGCACTGCTCCATCGGCATGAGAGAGGCGTTATGAACACCAGGGAACGCATCACAACTCCACGTGGAAAAGCACTGGCCACGTGCACCCACACCTGGGAAGTAGAGAAAGAGAGAAAAGGTTAGAAACATGGTTGAAGAACGTAAATAGAGGATGAGGGTTAGAAAAAATTATCGCTTTGAAAAAAATGTATCTTTAAAGTACTTTTCAAATAGTGAGTGGTGTGTTTTTCAATGAATCCATTCAATGATAATGTTTTACATTTTGACGAAAGTAACTAACAGTAACATATCTACAGTAATGTAGGGTGTTTCCTATTCAATTTTGGTTGATTCAAAGTATTTGTAGTAATTTGTAGTATTTTTTAAGCAGTGAAAATAAGCATGAGCTATTGGCTTTGGTTACAATCTTTGGTTACAACCTTTGGTTAAACTAGTTATTAAAAAACCAATATGTCAAATATGAATGTTATACGCTGCTTCATTTTGAGTAAAGTAATTCCCACCCGTCCCTCTAAATCTTTTCGTTGTTTCCATTTCCCCTCATCAACCTTGAGTAAATAATTGGTCCATTTTGCACCTTCCATGCCAGGAAGTCCTCTGTACCTACCACCGTCTATGTACTATGTTGCTTACCCTGGGAAATGTACCTTTGTCTGTACCTTATTTAAATCGAATAAAATAACATTATTTTTCTTTATTATCGATTTTTTCTTAATTATGATCTCATATTTAGTGAAGTACAGTAAATATGTCTAACTTGTAGACATTTGTAGTCAGGATATAATGTTTAATTTCAGACGTTTAATCAGAACAGATTACTTTGATTATTGTCCTTACCCTCAGAGCAGCGTGGTCCGCCCCAGCGCTCACAGCAGGCCTTCACTGTTTTGTTCACCATCAGGTTCTGTATCTCTGGGAGTCTAGGATCCACAGACACAGCAGGGGAAAGTAAATATACTCACAATACTGCATCACTGCAAATGTTAAGAAGAGTGTTTTCTTCAAATTCTCCTTCTTTTGGAATACAAAAGCGTATATTGTCCAGTGCTCTGAATTGATTCAACAAGTTTCCCTTATTAAAGCAAGTTATTGGATACTTACACACCTTGAAAAGTAAAATATGTACCCCAACTAACCAAATGGAACTTTTAAGAAACATCAAACATTGTTATAGAGAAATGTCTGCCTTTTATAAAGCCAATCAATCCTAATCAAGTTATTTCAACATGAGGATGCAACATGCACATAGGATCCTGCTATTCTCCCTTGACCCACCACCACCAAACACACAGGGGCCCTTCATAACCAACAGGAGTCACTGTTGGCGCAACATGGTTATGACACCTCGCCACATTCCCACCAAAACACCTTGTCAATGGAGAAAATGTGATCTGGGAACATGTTTCAAAGTGGCTTTTTCATCTGATCCACAATGGCAATACTATGTTAATCCTTAAAGCTTTTTCATGTACTGATTCACCGTTAGTGATCTTGTTTAACAAACATTCGTCCAACCTTAGGTACGAAAATACATTTCACTGACAACTCTTTATACTTACTTGTACACGAAACAGGATGCCTTTGGACCCTGTTGTTTGTAGTACAGTGCGATGCCATCGTCACCTCCATGCTTGCCGCGCATCCTGTCCACATCTAGTCTCCAACCCTGGGTGTTGAACTGATACACCTCTGAGCAGCTCACTTCAAGCTGCAGACGTGGGGAAAGAACCCGCTCCACCCTCTCCTCCACCGTGTGTTCACACCAGTGTCTGGAGCATCAAACACAGTTGTAATGCCCCCTTGTATTTTAAAGTGATCTGTTTAAATCAAGTTCCTGAATTCCCTTTAACTTCTGTTCTCTACTGGTATAACAGTCCTCATTATAAAATACTTAACAAGACAAAGATAGTAAGCAATGTGTTATTTGATAGTGAAAATGTAAATACTCATCCAGTTTACTTAAAATACGCCCGCTTACAATTCTTAAAAAGGTGCCTGACTGATTTAGTACCCTGATACAGCAAATAGTTTAGCACTACATTATATTCTCATTAGCCACAACTGCAAATTACTTGCATGCACACCATTCTAAAAAAGATACATTCATCTATTTAGAATTATCCTTCACCTTACAGATCCACCTTAAATATTGATTCTTATGTGAGTTTTGGATTTTAAACGTCTACTGCAACAAGTATCTCTAATGAACCTGAGTTGGGCCGATTGTTAGGGCTCTTTTGAAGCATTATCACTAAATGAATGTACCATTATTGTGCTGTTTCAGTGGTTTACACTGTGATATCTGGTGAATTTAGCTCATTACGGTTGTCACATATTATCTTTCTCACCTTCCTCATGTTTATACCCGACTCTACTGTCTACAAAATTATCTTAAATGTTTACTGGTCTCGTGCTCACCCCATTCCCATCACTGTCTGCAGTCCAAGCAGAGTCAGTAGAAGGGTCTCCAAGGCCCTCTGCTGAATGTTTCTGTTAAACGTTCCTGTACAAAAGTTTCAGTGCAAGTATTTTATAAATCAAGTAAAAAAAATAAAATCAACCTAATTTCTCCTGATATTTAACTATAAATGACTGAAAATGTTTGATCATCATATGTTGTCATTGTGAGTGATCAAACAAACCCATCTAAAATTCCTTAAATGTTACACCTTTTCTATAATTCTTGCTGGTACAATTAAAAAAGTGCACTTACCTTTGAAGTGCTTTTGGGAAATCTGGGCCATTATAAATCCTTGGCCTGGTAATCAATATTTAGCTTTTGTTCATTCACTTTCCTTGTTTTCCTTTATTATTTTCCATGTTGCTCCGTCCAACAGCATGTAATACACTTCTCTGTGATACTTTGCCTTATGGGGGGAGCGGAGCCCCAGATGCAGCGTTTTAAATGTGGGGGTCGACTCATGGGATGTACAGCACCTGAACCTGCTGCCATTGGATACAAGTGGTAAGGTCACAGCTGGATGGGCAGGCATTGGTCCCCCGACCTGTGACGGACACATCCACTGACCTCGCCCCGTCAAACATTACAGGACACTGGAGGTGATGGCGGGGGTGGTGGAGCCTCAGCCACAGAAGAAAGAGATGTTTGTCAGAGTCTAATCCTGTAAAGAGAGACGTTTCGGGAAGGATGATGGGGGAATTTATTCAATGAAGCTTGTCAACAGACATGGGGACTAAAGGCTTTTAAACTCACCAATATCCCAAGTCTGACCTCCTGACCCCACAGCGAGGTGGCCCAAACACAGCTGTAACCAGGGTACATGTTAGCCTGAGCCCAGAGGAGGGGAAGGAAAAGATACTGATGTCACAAGGGTAGGATTTAATGGTATAGGCAAAACAGTGCGTCATAATAGACTTCCCAGCAAACTCTTCACTTGAGCCTTGGATACATTGTGTTTTCTTTATAGTGATAGCAATGAGCTGTGTCATGTTGTTAGCTCACTGCTTCATCACCATTTCCTAGAAGCAGGATGAGGATAGAGAAAGGGAGGAAGGTTGGAGGTACAGGTTTCCGTGGTGTAAAGTAACTAAGTGCAATAACTCAAGTACTGTACTGAAGTACAATTTTGAGGAACTTGTCCTTTATTTGAGTATTTACATTTGTTGCTACTTTGTAGTTCTACCCCACTGCACTTCAGAGGTAAATATTGTACTTTGTATCCACTACATGTAATTCCTTTAGTTACTTTGCAGATATAGATTAAGGATAAACAATAAAACCGACACTTAGATATGACTTTAGTTACACCTGGATTAAATTCACAAGCTATCCAGCAGTAAATAAAGTAATTTAAATTAGTTCCAACTTTACCAGCTATGATAATCACACCATATATATATATATATATATATATATATATATATATTATAATCAAAACATACAAAATATATCATTGGGAAATGGGCTAATCTGCATAATAAGTACTTTTATGAACAATACTTTAATGCAGATATTTTGAAGTTTTACTTGTAACATTTTGAATGCAGGACTGTTACTTGTAACAGAGTATTTCGACACTCTGGTACTTTTACTTAAGTACAAGATCAGAGTACTTCTTCAAGATTTAGACTTCACTCTGTGCTACAGTAGATGATGCTTTATCTCTGCTTTATCCCTTTATCAGTGCACCTTTATCTATATGCACTGCTCTGCCACCTCTACTAGATCTGCATTTGGTCGTGTTTGTGCATGTACTGTTCTGCATATCCTCTATGTTTGTGCATGTAGGCCTATATCCTCCCTGTGGTATGTCTTCTTCTTCTTCTTCTTCTTCTTCTTCTTCTTCTTCTTCTTCTTACTCAGACACAGATGTGCTTTCTTGCTAATGCTAACGACATGATGCTAATGCTAACACTGTTTGCTCACAATGCAAATTCAATTTTTGCCTGATGGTGTTGCTTCTGTAGAAAAAAGGTCAGCCAAACTTACCACAATTTGTCATGAAAGTATGTGTGTAGTGTCCCAAATGTCATGTTAATACTAGACGTTTTTAAAACAATCCTGTAAGAAGTTTAGGGGGGAGAGGGGTAGTTAGTTGCAGCATACCATATTCAGGGTTCATACACTTTTTCACCAATGATTTTCAATGACTTTTCCATGACTTCTCAATGACCTTTACCTAATTTCCCATGACCAAAAAAAAATTACCACTGAAAATGGTTTATTTTAACATGGAACAGGAAAATAAGGTCTGCATATGAAACATGTTGTGCCTATCTAAAACAAATCAAATAGTAGGATTACTAGCTTCTACACGCTAACGCAACTGTAGACAGAGGATGTTAGCAGTCAGAACAACTAAAGCAGCAGTTAATGCAACCCAGTCTCATGGCATTTCATGTTCACCAACACGATTTTTAATCTATTGATTCGTGTTCACCAACACGATTTCCCCCTTTTTTTCGTGTTGCACAGCACAATTTTAAAAGGAATGTATTTCTACTGGTAATGACGCTCATGGAAGCACGGCATTCGTTTGTGTCGGCTGCCCTTAAAGGCAATGTGAGCGTCCATTCTCATTGGATAACGGAGAATTGTACACCCGGAAGTAAGTATTCCCCTTACTGTCGATTGATTTGACAGTGATATCTGCACTACTCATCGACTAAAAAACACCAGATTATTCTTGTTAATTACACAACATTGATTGGTTTAAATTGTGTGCAATGCTTTTGTATTTTTCCCCTTCGATTCGGAGAAACAAATATTTTTTCGGAGTAAAGGATAGCAGAAGACACTACACTACCCAGAATCCCCAGCTATCGTTTGGACTACACCATGTGCTCTGTTTGACAAACCCCGTGATAGTCCTCAAGCTCTGTGATTGGAGAGTGTGCTCCGAGGGTTACGCCGAGCCTAGAACAGCACTTGAAATGGGATGGAACCACGGCAGACTGTCCAAAACTGGATTTGAACGGGTCCACCGCGTCCCCCCCTCCCCCACCCCGTCCCCAGAACTACACATGCTGGCTATTCTGTTTTGCAACATGTTCTCTATCTATGGCGTACGGACCACAGGGGCCGAGGAGGGCGGGGCCGCAGGCGAGGGCAGGGGCGCCAACGAGGGCATCCCCACAGGGGGCGGGCCATGGGAGGGCGGCCCGACGTGGGGGCAGAGCCAACTCCAACGGCCTGGAAATGTCCACGTGAGCAGGCTTAATCCGATCAACGGACACAGTCTCAGGCCTGCCACCAACGTCCACCACCAGGCTCTTGTCCCCGTGACGTATGACCCTGAACGGACCGTCGTATGGGGGCCGCAGGGGACCGCGGTGGGCGTCGTGGCGAATAAAAACGAAATCGGCCGACCGTAATCCGGGGGACACCCGGAAAGCTGGGTTGCTGTGCTGCGACGTGGGGACGGGCGTGAATGTCCCGGCGGTCTCCAGCAGGGAGGAGCGCTGCCCGGCTGCAGACCAGGGCACAGTGGTGGTGGGAATGAATTCCCCAGGGACCCGTAGCGTCTGACCATAGACGAGCTCCGCCGACGAGGACTTCAGGTCTTCTTTGGGGGCACACCTGAGGCCGAGCATAACCCACGGGAGCTTATCCACCCAGTTGCCGTCTATCAAGCCGGCACGCAGTGACGCCTTCATGGACCGGTGAAACCGCTCACACAATCCGTTAGCCTGGGGGTGATATGCAGTGGTGCGGTGCAGCTTGACCCCCAAACCCACAGCAACAGCGTTCCACAGCTCCGAGGTGAACTGAGAACCGCGGTCAGAGGAGAGGTCAGACGGGGTCCCGAATCGCGCCACCCACATGCCGATGAAAGCGCGGACGACGTCGGAAGCTGATGTCGAGGCGAGGGGAACGGCCTCGGGCCAGCGGGTCGTCCTGTCCACCATCGTAAACAGGTAAGTGAAACCGTGAGAGGGGGGAAGCGGATCTACGAGGTCGACATTGACATGGTCAAACCTCCTCTCAGGAACCGCGAAAGTTCAAAAGGGGCCCTAGTATGGCGGTGGACTTTGGCCCGTTGACAGGCCACGCACGAGTCGACCCAGGACCTCACGTCCTTCTTAAGCCCCTGCCACACGAACTTCTGTGACAACAACTTCACGGACGGCTTCCTACCGGGGTGGGAAAGATTGTGAACCGCCTCAAAAACGGGTCGACGCCAGTCTGCAGGGACCAGCGGTCGAGGCTGGCCCGTGGAGACGTCACACCACAGCTTTGCGCCAGAGTCACCGACCGTGACCTCCTCCAGGCGTAATCCCGTGACCGAGGCCTTGAGGGTCTGGACCCCGTGGTCAGAGGCCTGGTCAGCGCCCATGCGGAGGTAATCGAGGCCCAGCTGCACAGCTCCGATGACCGCTCTGGAGAGGCAGTCCGCGACCACGTTAGCCTTGCCAGCGATGTATCGTATGTCCGTGGTGTACTCGGAGATGTACGAAAGCTGGCGTTGCTGTCGGGCGGACCACGGCTCGGCCACCTTGGACATGCAGAAGGTCAGTGGCTTGTGATCCACGAACGCCGCAAACTCCCGGCCTTCCAGCAGGAAACGGAAGTGGCGAACCGTCAAATAGAGACCAAGGAGTTCTCTGTCGAAAGCGCTATACTTGCGCTCCCTGGGAGTCAACTGGCGACTGAAAAAGGCGAGCGGTTGCCAGGCGCCGTCGACCCATTGTTCATGCACCGCGCCCACTGCGTAGTCAGACGCGTCGGTGGTGATAGCGATGGGGGCCCTGTGTGACGGGTGAGCCAACATGGCGGCTTCGCTCAGGGCGGCTTTGGTGGCGTTGAAAGCGACCTCCCTTTCAGCCGTCCAGTCTATGGCCTGGCCGGGGGATTTGTCCCTGAGGGCCTCGTACAGCGGGCGCATGGTGTGGGCCGCCCGGCGGATGAACCGGTGATAAAACGTCACCATCCCGAGGAACTCTCGGAGCGCCCGAGCTGTAGGCGGTCGTGGAAAGGCAGACACGGCCTCCACTTTCGACGGGAGGGGGGCGGCCCCGTCCTTGCTGATGAGGTGCCCGAGGAAATGGATGGAGGACAACCCGAACTGACACTTCGCCGGGTTGATAATCAGGCCGTGTTGGTTGAGCCTCGCGAAAAGGACCCGGAGATGTGCCTGGTGCTCTTCGGAGGAGGAGCTGGCGACCAGGATGTCGTCTAAATAGACGAAAATGAATGGCATGTCTCTGAGCGCTGAATCCATCAGCCGCTGAAAGGACTGAGCTGCGTTCTTAAGTCCAAACGGCATACGCAGGAACTCGAAAAGCCCAAACGGCGTAATTACCGCAGTTTTGGGGACGTCCGAGGGGTGCACCGGAACCTGGTGGTAGCCCCGCACCAGATCCACCTTGGAGAAAACCAGCTTGCCCGCCAGGTGTGCAGAGAAGTCCTGGATGTGAGGGACCGGGTAGCGGTCTGGCGTAGTGGCGTCGTTAAGGCGGCGGTAGTCACCACACGGTCGCCAGCCACCGGCTGATTTAGGGACCATGTGAAGCGGCGAAGCCCAAGGGCTGTCTGTGCGGCGGATGATGCCGAGACGCTCCATGTTGACGAACTCTGACTTGGTGACTGCCAGCATGTCAGGGTTGAGCCGCCGGGCCCTAGCGTAGACAGGGGGGCCTTCAGTGTCAATGTGGTGCTCTACCCCATGTTTGGTAGTGGCAGCGGAAAAGGTGGGCTGCGTCAAGTCGGGAAACTCACTGAGAAGGTGCTGGAACTTGTCGCCCTGTGAGAGTGAGCTGGAGAGCCCGCTGAATGACCCCTCGCCGCGGGTACACGTGAACGAGGCAAACGTCAGGCGGCTGTTCTTGACGTCCACCAGCAGTCCGTGAGCGCACAGGAAGTCTGCGCCGAGGAGAGCGAAGGAGATGTCAGCCGTGACGAAATCCCACTTAAACCGCTGACCCTCGAAGCACAGGTCCACTGTCTTTGTGCCATAGGTGCGAATAGGGGTGTCGTTAGCGGACGTTAAAGGTGGGCCGTGGCCTCCACCGGCAGCGTCCTCCACGGTAGCCGGCAGGATGCTCCACTGGGCCCCTGTGTCACAAAGGAGTCTGCGACCAGAGAGGGTGTCCCTGATGAACAGGAGCCGGTTGGATGTGCCCACGCTCGCGGCCACTACCGAGCGCAGGCCTTGGCGTTTCCCGTTAACTTGTAGGTGCAGGGAGGACGGCACATCTTCGCTTTCGCCCCATAGCGTGCATGGTAATAGCACAGGCCAGGGCTGGAGTTGCTGACGTCGGCCCCGGAGCTTCTGCTAGGTGGCATGCCTGTACCAGGGAAGGTGCCGCTGCGTGTCGAGGCCAGCACCTCCGGGGCAAACCGCTGGGTTGCCAGGAAGAACCGGTCAGCTTCTTCGGCCAAAGCGCGGGGCTCAGTAATAGCCGTGTTAGCGAGCGCTGTCTGTACATGCGGCGGCATGTGCCGAAGAAACAGTTCTATGAACAAAAAATTAGGTTCTTCCGTACCCAGCAGGCTGAGCATCATCTCCATGTGGTCAGAAGGCTTGTTGTCCCGCAGGCTATGAATAGCGAGCAGGCGTCGGGCCCGTTCTGACCGTGACAGCTCGAAAGTCTTTAGCAGGAAAGCCTTGAACGCTGCATATTTATCCTGGGCAGGAGGAGATGTAATAAAGCCCACCGTCCGGGTCGCAGTGGAGCTCCCCAGCGCCGAAACGACGTGAAAATAGCGTGCTGCGTCGTCAGCCACTCCGCGGAGGGCGAACTGAGTCTCCGCCTGAGCGAACCATGCAGCTGCAGATGTCTCCCAAAACTCCGGCAGTTTGAAAAAAACGGCGTTACTTGCCATGCTCGGTTCAGTCTCGGATCCTTCAACAAGACTTATGTCGGGGTCACCAATGTGGTGCCGAGAGACGGGAGTCGGAGGCGGGGTATCAAAGTTACAAGCTCTACTTTTATTTAGCATCGGAACACACATGTAAACAACTTCATGCCCGGGAGGCGAAGACCGGCGGAAACAGGAAGTCCGGCTCACTCAAATGTCTGTGCGGAACAATACCCCAACCCATAGATCCGTGGGTGAATAATGTTAATCACCACAGTTCTTTATTTATTGATTGTTCAATACCTGACAAGGCCGGAGATGAAATATCTACATATATCTTATAAGAGTATAATACATTATGTATAATATCAGTTAAAATAAGTGCTTCAACATAGTTAACATTGCTGGAGGTATGCACAGATATTGATAGATGTCTTGTAATGCACTATTGAGGAACCTGCGACCCAAGTTTTTCATTCAATGCATAACTACACCATAGTTGTGTAGGCATACACAACTATATGACATACAGTATGATATGTCAATAAACCTTAGAAAATCTTGAAATCTTGAAAGGGATGTGCAAAATAGTCATTATATACAGTCTTTAATTAACTATTAGTAGAGAATAACGAGTAATGAATATACTTTATAGGGATCCTATTAATATCTAATAATAAAAATAATGAAATTCAATAACATGCTTTAACCACTAGGTGTCCCCTTTATATCAGCTGTGCACCTTTATGGTGTAAATACAGCTACCGATTGGATCAAATATAAAAGTCAGCCGAATTAGTGTTGATACTGCAAGGAGGCGTATTGTGTAAAAATAAATGTAAGATGTTGTTTAATGGCTGATATATTTATGATCCACGTCACGTTTTCAGTTCCTCATGTTTGTCTAGAAGTCTTCTCATCAGGGCTCTATAAATACAGAACTACGGCAGATATGTAATATTTAATGCAGCCGAACCGTGTATTACAATGCCGTTATGTGATGACTTTCAAAGAGAAAAGCAAGCACACTCGGAATAAAGTATTTATTAAATTTTTTTAATTTTTTCGGTCTGTTTCCGGTATTTGTTAATGACGATGTGCTGTGAGATGTGAGACTGGAATTGCACAGGGGAAAATAACGTAGGCTATCTTTAGATGCGGATTTTGTTAAACTAATATGTTTGCGCTGTGGACCAACACTATACATTGACGGGGAAGGGGGTAGCAATAAAGATAACACCATTAAACAGTTACACAACATAACAGAAATAATACCGATAGCAGCGTCCCTAGCAACCACCTTGGTAACAATGAAAACGTTCTATGAATGCAATTCCCTGAAGTAATCTTCGTAATAACTAGCAAACTAAAGATCATGTACATCCACCGCACACATAATCTGAAATAACAACTCATGTTTCTCGCATCAAATGACATCAAAACGCATTTTAATGGCCAAACTAACTTTAAAATAAGCATTTTCCACCGAGAATAAAACGAAGTTCGGCCATGTTTTTTTTTTCTGCAGGGAGAAATGTATCGTTATCCAATGAGAATGGACGCTCACATTGCATTTAAGGGCAGCCGACACAAACGAATGCCGTGCTTCCATGAGCGTCATTACCAGTAGAAATACATTGCTTTTAAAATCGTGCTGTGCAACACGAAAAAAAGGGGGAAATCGTGTTGATGAACACGAATCAATAGATTAAAAATCATGTTGGTGAACACGAAATGCCATGAGACTGGGTTGGTTAATAACAGAAACGCCAAAGAGTCACATCTAATAGAAATATATAAAAGCATTTATTTTAATTGTGTAAGGCAAGGCAAGGCAAGGCAAGTTTATTTATATAGCACTTTTCAACACAAGGCAATTCAAAGTGCTTTACAAAAAATGAAAGAGATTAAGAAAATGGCATTTAAAATCAGTCATTAAAAAGAAAAGCTAATAAAATAAAGATTAAAAGAAAAAATACATGGATAAAAGTTACAGTGCAGTCAATTAAACATTAAAAGAAAAAAAGTACATGGATACAAGTTACAGTGCAGTCTAAGATATGAATAGTTCAATTAAAAGCAGCGACAAAAAGAAAAGTCTTCAGCCTGGATTTAAAAGTAGTCAGAGTTGCAGCGGACCTGCAGGTTTCTGGGAGTTTGTTCCAGATATTTGGAGCATAATAACTGAACGCTGCTTTACCATGTTTAGTTCTGACTCTGGGGACAGAAAGCTGACCAGTCCCTGAAGACCTGAGAGATCTGGATGGTTCATAATTTAGCAGGAGGTCAGAAATGTATTTTGGGCCTAAACCATTCAGTGCTTTATAAACCAGCAGCAGTATTTTGAAATCTATTCTTTGACACACAGGAAGCCAGTGTAAAGACTTCAGAACTGGAGTGATGTGATCCACTTTCTTAGTGTTAGTGAGGACTCGAACAGCAGCGTTCTGAATTAGCTGCAGCTTTCTAATAGATTTTTTAGTGAGACCTGTGAAGACACCATTGCAGTAGTCGAGTCTACTGAAGATAAAAGCATGGACAAGTTTTTCCAAATCCTGCTGTGACATTAGTCTTTTAATCCTAGATATATTCTTTAGGTGATAGTAGGCTGATTTAGTAACAGTTTTAATGTGACTGTTGAAACTCAGGTCAGAGTCCATGACTTTGACTTTGACCTAGATTTCTGGCTTTATCTGTTGTTTTGAACATTGCACACTGAAGCTCAGTGCTAACTTTTATACGTTCTGACTTGGCTCCAAAAACCATTACCTCAGTTTTATCTTTGTTTAATTGGAGAAAGTTCTGACACATCCAGTCATTGATTTGTTCAATGCACTTACTCAGTGTTTGAATTGGAGCATAGTCTCCTGGTGAAATTGTTACGTAAATTTGTGTGTCATCTGCATAGCTATGGTAACTTATTTTGTTGTTCTTCATTATCTGAGCCAGTGGTAGCATGTAGATGTTAAAGAGAAGAGGCCCCAAGATGGAGCCTTGAGGAACCCCACATGTCATATTTGTCAACTCAGATGTGTATTTACCTATAGAAACAAAGTTGTTTCTGTCCTTTAAGTAGGATTCAAACCAATTCAGAACTGTTTCCGAAAGTCCCACCCAGTTTTCCAGTCGGTCTAGTAATATGCTGTGGTCAACAGTATCAAACGCAGCACTGAGATCTAATAATACTAACACTGAAGTTCTGCCACTGTCTGTGTTTAAGTGGATGTCATTAAAGACCTTTACAAGAGCAGTCTCAGTGCTGTGGTTTGGACGAAAGCCTGACTGGAACACATCAAAACAGTTATTTAAATGCAAGAAATTACTCAACTGTTGAAAAACAACTTTTTCAATGATTTTACCTAGAAATGGGAGGTTTGATATGGGCCTGTAATTGTTCATTACTGAAGCATCTAGATTATTCTTTTTTAAGAGCGGTTTAATGACTGCAGTTTTCAGGGCCTGTGGAAAAATACCTGAGTGAAGAGATTTGTTTACTATATGAAGTAGATCTGAGGCCATGCAAGGCAAAACATCTTTGAAAAATCCTGTTGGAATAATATCAAGGCAGCAAGAGGAGGATTTCAGAAGTTGAATAATGTCCTCTAGGTTTTTATCATTAATCTGATGGAATTGTGTCATGATGTCTGAATTGATGTTAAGTGGAGATAGGGACAACACATTTGCTGTTCCTGATGCAGAGGCATTGACTGCTTGTCTGATTTTCTGAATTTTGTCAGTGAAAAAGGAGGCAAAATCATTGCACGCCCTGGTGGATAGAAATTCAGAGGCTACTGACACTGGGGGGTTAGTTAGTCTGTCGACGGTAGCAAACAAGGCACGTGCGTTGTTTTTGTTTTTGGTAATGATGTCAGAGAAGAACGATTGTCGTGCGTTTTTCAATTCCAAATTATAAAGGCCAAGTCTCTCTTTATAGATTTCAAAGTGAACCTGGAGATTTGTTTTTCGCCACCTGCGTTCAGCTTTTCGACATTCTCTTTTTTCTGTTTTCACGGTCATGGCCTTTCTCCATGGAGATATTTTCTTGCCAGACACTTCCTTTAACCTAGTTGGAGCAATGGCATCTATAACATTTTTAATTTTTGAATTAAAATGATCTACTAGCTCATTTACTGAGATGTTAGCAGGGGCAAGTGTGGAAGAGAAATTCTGAGTAAACATTTCCCTAGTATTTTCAGTTAAACATCGCTTTGTGGTTACCTCTTTTTGAACATTTTTGTGAACAGAAATAGAGCTCTCAAAGAAAACACAGGAATGGTCAGAGAGTGCAACATCAGTCACCACAACCTTAGAGATATTCACACCCTTTGAGATAATTAAGTCCAGAGTGTGCCCCTTATTGTGCGTGGGCTCCGTCACATGCTGAGTCAGTCCATAGCTATCAAGAACACAAAATAGTTCTTTAGCCCCTCTGTCCTGGGGGTTGTCAACATGGATGTTAAAATCACCAACAATGACTAGACGGTCAAAGTCAATACACACTATAGACAGCAGTTCAGTAAAGTCATCAAAAAAGCTTGCACAGTATTTGGGTGGTCTATAGATATTTAGGAACAGAGCTCGAGAGGAGCATTTCAGCCGAAGGGCCACATATTCAAAAGAATCAAAGTTTCCATACGATGTCTTCCTGCATTGAAGGGAATCATTGAACAGAATAGCAACTCCACCCCCTTTCTTATGCATTCTTTCCTGACTCATAAAACTAAAGTTGGGAGGGGTTGATTCGATAAGAACAGCTGCACTGTTATTTTGTTCAATCCAAGTTTCTGTTAAAAACATAAAATCGAGATTGTGCTCAGTGATAAAATCATTAATTAAAAATGTTTTTCCTGCCAAAGACCTGACATTTAATAAAACTAGTTTAAGTTTGTTAAACACACTATCAGTCATGTTTTTTGTAACAAGCTGTGGCTGACATGGAATCACTGCTAAATTAGATACACTCACACAAACGTTTGAGCGCTTCCTGCTTCTATGATTCACCGCTCTTAATCTATTACCTATCAACACAGATATCGGCAAAGCTACTGGCAGGCAGGGCCCCGACATGTCCTGGAAAGAGTTGAGAGTGCCATACGCCCTTGAGCCTGGACCCATCACATATCAGTAAGAGTTTGTTGTGTTTTGTACACACACATCCTTATCAGGCTTCGGAGACTGCAGATGCCCCCTCGAAGGGAGGGGAGGTGGTCGAGATGGTGCGGGGGTAGAGGACATGCTGCCAGGGGGGGGAGGTGGTTGACGTAGGCGCGGTGATGAGGACGGGGGAGATGATGTGCGTCTCCGCGGTGATTTTGGTGGGCGTCGTTGAGGAGCGGGGGTAAAGGACATGGTGCCAGCCCTGCGTATCGCCTTCGTTTGGTCTTTGAACTCCAGGAAGGAATCGGTGCCAACCCTCTGTATCTCCTTTGTGTGTTCATCGATCTCCAGGAGGGTGGGCGAGGGTGAAAGGGTGAACGGAGTATCCTCAAAGGCGTTGACAGGGGGGGGGGGGTGACGGGCAGTGGAGACTCCTCCATTTGTCTCATAGGTCTCCCATAATCAGAACATTCCTCAGGCGGGTGCAGTGATAATTCTTCAGGGTTTTCTGCGTGATGTGTTGTGTCTTTCTCCTGTTTTGATTCCTCTTGCCGCTTGTCCTTGGCAGAGGGAACAGATTGATGACGCAGGCAGTTGAATATGTTAGAGATAAACAATTTCACTCCTGACTTGTTCAGGCAAACTCCATTTGCCTTGAAAAGATGTCTGCGATCCCAGAAAAAGTTAAAATTGTCAATAAAATGAACAGAATGGTCAGTACAGGCCGTTGAAAGCCAGGTGTTCAGTGCAAACAATCTGCTGAATCTCTCCACTCCTCTTCTGACTGGCGGTAGAGGGCCACTGATGAACACCTCTGCATTTAGAGAGCTGGCAGTTTCCAACAAACATTTAAAGTCTTCTTTCAGTACTTCTGACTGTTGTTTCACAACATCATTTGTTCCAATGTGCAGTACCACATTCTTCACAGTCGGATGTTCAGCCCCAATATGCAGGATCTTCTCAGCCAAGTCAGAGACCACATCCTTGGGGAAACAGAGTACTTTGGTGTTGTTCTTATTACACAGACCTTTTACATCTCTTACAGCAGAGTCACCCACAATCAGAGTTTCAGGCCCAGTCGTTAGCTTTCCCTCTAGCCTTTTACTTTTAGAGTAGCTATTGGTCCTTACCCTGCTGTGTGAAGAGGACAGGTTATCCAGGTCATCAGATCTCCGGTTCTCGGTCAGCGGAGCGTATCTGTTCTGGATTGGCACACTTGGTGGTTTAGGAGGATTGTTTGTAATTCTCCCTTTAGCAGCTGTCCACTGCTGTTTCCTAGTATGAATAGGGGTTGAAGAGGCGCTCTTCCTGGGTGATAACAATGCAGGCCAGCCGGTCGCATCACAGATTTCGGAGCTCTGGGCTCTGCCTGTTATCCGTCCTCCCAAATCCCATTGAAATGATTTACTCTTAGGCTTTGCACCCAGAGAGTTCCAGGGAGGACTACCACTTGTAGATTTATTACCCGGTACACAGCCCTCCTGTTCCTTGGAATCCTTGTAGCTGCTAACTAGCTGTGAGTTAGCATACCCTTCTCCATTATTTTGCAACACTGGTAAAGTCGTGTCATTCCCACGACATAGTCCATTCACTTCCACGTTAACTTCCAACCGTTGCATTTTCATTTCCAACACAGCCATCTTCTGTATAAGTTTCTGGAAGTCATCTGTAGAGAACGGAGGCATTTTGCTACCAACTAGCTAAATAGCAGTAGCCTACCAGGCTTTAGCTGTTGCTAGGCCACGCTATTGTAAGACTGACGTCGTCGTAAAAATGTTGAAATATGGCTGAAACCCTCCGTCTATTTACGAAGATGAACTGTCCCAGTGATAAGTTAATGTCCAGGAGCCGCTGCTCGAAGTTTTCAGAGAATAAGAATAGGAAAATCAGCATCAAAAGTAAGCAGAGGCAAGAGCAAGCAGAAAAGCGTCTGCACTGTAAGAAAGATAAGCCTGAAACCGTAGCAGTGTAGCAGTCAGTTTATAATTCTGGCAGCACTGTTGAGCATTTTGAAAATGTATTTTCATGCCTCTGTGCAAGGCTTAGTCTTTCTATCTGTATAGCCACTGGTGTAACTAAGTTCATAAACTCAACAAGTACTATACGGGGGTACAGTTTTGAGATACTTGCACTTTATTAAGTATTTCAATGTTTTGCTACTTTGTACTTCTACTCCACTACAGTTCAGCGGTACATGGTGTACTTCTACTACTCTACAGTTCAGAGGTACATGGTGTTCTACTACTCTACAGTTCAGAGGTACATGGTGTACTTCGACTCCTCTACATTTCAGAGGTACATGGTGTACTTCGACTCCACTACAGTTCAGAGGTACATGGTGTACTTCTACTCCACTACATGTATTTAATACCTTTAGTTACTTCACAGATCTGGATGAATGATGTGAAATATAATCAAGTGTTAAATCAGACTTTAGTTCCACCTGGAGTAAATCCACAAGGGACCCTGCAGTATACAAAGTCATTCAAACTAGCTGCACCTTTACCAGCTTTGAGAACACTTTCATGATCAATCATTATAAAACATATCATATACACTGAACAAAAATATAAATGCAACACTTTTGTTTTTGCTCCCATTTTTCATGAGATGAACTCAAAGATCTAAAACATTTTCTATATACACAAAATAACCATTTATCTCAAATATTGTTCACAAATCTGAAAAAATCTGTGATAGTGAGCACTTCTCCTTTGCCGAGATAATCCATCCCACCTCACAGGTGTGGCATATCAAGATGCTGATTAGACAGCATGATTATTGCACAAGTGTGCCTTAGGCTGGCCACAATAAAAGTCCACTCTGAAATGTTCAGTTTTATCACACAGCACAATGCCACAGCGATTAGATTAAATGTAAATTATATTTGACGCAACTTTAGTTACATTTCCATGACTTTTCCAAAACTTTGGGAAAAATATTGTTTTCCATAACTTTTCCAGGGCCTGGAATTTGCATTTTCAATTTCCATGACTTTTCCAGGTTTTCAATGACCGTACGAACCCTGCATATTACAGCACTGCTTACAGCATTGCTAAGAATACATTGTTTCGTTTTATGTGGAGGGAAACATTTAACTTTAAGAGAAACCATTTTTATATTCACCATATCTGGAACAAATCCCAGTCAATCTGCTCAAATTTGCAATTTTTGTATTGCACTGCACTGAAACAGATTTATTTAGTTTATTATTGTCAGTGGCGAGCCGTGACTTTTATACCTAGGCCCCTACCCCCCCTTCCCTCGGAAAAAAAGAAGAGTTATTATGTCACAGCGTATACTTCAGCGGAATATCAAAACAGCGGCCCGGGGTGCAAAACGCATCAATGACAGCGACCCTCTACCACACAAAACAACACCATTTATATAAACACCTATCATGACAGGGCACCCACAGCCAAGTAACAATTACAAATGAATTAAGTCGGCTCGGCGGCCTACATTGAAAATGACTTAATAATAATAATAATTCCTTACATTTATTATAGCGTTTTTCCAGATGCTCAAAGCGCTCGAAGTCATCGAGGCCCTTTTACAAGTACACATTAACTGTGGACAATACCCACAGGAGCAAATCCGGGTGAAGTGTCTTGCCCAAGGACACAACGGCCTGACGCAGTGGCGGCAGGAGCGGGTTTACGAACTGGAGTTCCCCAGCAGCCCCCTTGATCTGATGATCAGATGCACAGACCACTGCGCCAATACTTACCTACCTTTGATGATCAAATCACTTAAACACAAAGTCCATCCTCCTGTCCTTTTGGATTAAGCACTTCATGGCGGGGTCATGCAGTTGATCCTTTGCCACTCCAGTTTATCATTGTAACTCAATCTTGAAAATGACTCTGTTAATAATTTTGCAAACAATGTCATCACTATCACTGAAGTGAGCTATCATATTTACAACCCACTGTGGACCAATCGGCCTCCGTCACTACAAGGAAGGTGGTTAAAAGCAGCAGTCTATTGATTCTGTTTTCATAAGAGCGTTTTCTCCAAATGCTGAAGCAGGAGGACCGTACTGACCGACTTTGATTTACACACTGCTTGACACAGCAGGACAACTTAAGGTACAGTAGCTTGGTTTATTTATTTGATTCTCATTCAGAAGTATAAGTGTTTTTTGAGGAAGCATGGAACTACTTCAAAGTCTGAACATTATATACTGTATCGAAACATTATTACATAATACTGTGTACAATAAAAGCTGCAGAATGTAACAGTTTGCTTTGAGAACTTCTTAAATTGTGTGCAGTTTATCTATTAAGTGTGCGGCACAAACAGTACAGGAAGATAAACAGAGAACAGAGATAAGGGCAGTGTTGACTCTGAGTGTCTTAAAGTACAGGCTGACATATATGGAGATTACTTCATGCCAAACCTCCACAAACAAACTTAACATGATTTACAGATGCCCTATGACTCATTAACAAACACATTGTGGTTTGCAAATACAATTAACCTATGCTTCATAGGAAAAATCCTGATACCTTTTATAAAATATGGTGGAAATTCTTGTTTTTGGAAAGGAACTAGATACAACTTTGTCAATTTGTATGCAAGATATGATTGGATGTGATGTAGCTTCGTAACCTAATGTTGAAACCTTTTGAAAATGTCACATGTCCATTTACATTATTTTAAGTAATTTATGTTGTATTGAGTTTTCTCTTTTGAATTATGTTGACAGTGTCACACTGTCAAAAGCTGCATATTTTTGTATTATGCAGATTACATTAGATTTTTCACCGGAAACAAAAAACTCTGCTCATGTTGTTAAATTTAGTCTGATATTGTTAGAAAGAGCGTTTTCTAAAATAGTAGAAAAGATGTCGGTCTACTTGTAAGATCTATACTGTATTTGTTTCTGTCACATGATTTAATTTGAAAAAAAAACAAATGCATTAGTTTGTAGATGGTGTTTTGTATTCGCAAATAACACTGTGTTTGTTAGTGAATCACAGGGCATCTGTAAAACATTAAGATTAGCTCCAGAGACACATTCTGTTGGTGTTCTTGTGGAGAAGTAGAGGAAAGACTGATATAAAAAATGAACGGAGCAATAATTGCTTACCCAGCTGTGAAGAGAGCAGGAAGAGGGAACAAAGCCCAAGTTTGTCTTAAATTATACTGGAGATAAATAACTTTATATAAGCTTCTTATTCTGTTTTATAATGTGAATAAAAACAGTGTGAAATACATTTGAATATGTAGAAACAAGGCTTATCTTTTTGAATCTCCCAAATTCCCACTGTTGAATACAAGATCTGTTGTCTTTCCAAAGTCAAACGTATGCATGAGATCACTCAACAAATCAATGTTCCCCCCTTTATTCACTACATTCATGCTGGACATTACTTTCTCATTATATTTCAGCCATGAGGCTTCTCTGTCTACTGCAGCTGCTCTGCTTGGCTGGTTGTAGTGCATCCAGATCAAGAGACTGGGCTTATCATGGTGCCCCCATGTATGCCGACCTCACAGCACGCGAGCTGAAAGCTGTCCGGGACTACCTGCACGGTATTCCAGAGCTGGAGCTCACTGAAGCTCGTAGCAAGACTCTGATGAAGAACAGCATCCTCCTGATCGAACTACATCTGCCTAGGAAGCATGAAGCCCTCAGAGCTCTGGACCGTGGTCAGGCCAAACCCCAACGTCAAGCCCGTGTGATCATCCAGTTCGGGAACAAGACCGAACCCAACATCACTGAGTACATTGTCAGTCCTCTGCCATCCCCAAAGACCCACACAATCAAGACGTTCAAGGGGGCTAGGCCTATCCGCTTTGAGTCAAGGCCTATTTCCGCTGTAGAGTATGATCATATTAAGGACATACTAGGAAAGATAGCAAATACAGCTCACAAGCTTCTATTTGAGACCACTGGAGGGTTTTCCTTCAATAACTGCTCAAACCGCTGCTTGACGTTCTCTGACATAGCTCCCCGTGGGCTTGGTCCAGGTGAAAGGAGAAGCTGGATAATGTTGCAGAAATTTGTGGAGGGTTATTTCATCCACCCAATTGGGTTTGAGGTATTGATAAACCACCAGGACCTGGACCCAGAGAAGTGGAATGTCGAGAAGGTCTGGTATAACAGCATGTTCTTTGACAGTGTTGAGGAACTGATTGAAAAATACGAATCAGGAGATGTGGAGAAGATCAAACTGCCTGAACATGACGACAATGACCTGTACTCTAGTTACATCCCCCGGGGTCACAGCAACACAGCCACTAATATCCATGGGCCGAAGCTTGTCGAGCCTCAGGGCAAGCGCTATCACGTTGACCGCAACTTTGTTGAGTATGCTGGATGGTCTTTCGCCTACCGAGTCCGATCATCGGCTGGACTTCAAGTTTTTGACCTGCGTTTTAATGGGGAAAGGATTGCCTATGAGATCAGCCTACAAGAAGCTATTGCCTTCTATTCTGGTGATACTCCTGCTGCCATGCAAACAAAGTACATTGATGCCGGCTGGGCAATGGGCAGCTCATCCTACGAACTGGCGCCAGGAATAGACTGTCCAGAAATTGCCACCTTTGTTGACCTGTACCACTACTATGACACGGATAAACCAGTGCGCTACAAAAATGCACTCTGTATTTTTGAGATGACCACTGCTATGCCTTTGAGGAGGCATTTTGACTCCAACTTCAAGGGGGGATACAACTTCTTTGGAGGGGTGGATAACGCTGTGCTGGTGTTGCGGACGACCGCAACGGTTTACAACTATGATTACATCTGGGACTTCGTGTTCTACCAGAATGGGGTGGTGGAGGTAAAGGTCAGCGCTACCGGATACATCCATGCCACTTTCTTTACAGCTAACGGCCTTCACTATGGCGCCAAGGTGTACAACCATGTGCTTGGTAACCTGCACACACACCTCATCCATTATAAGGTTGACCTAGATATTGCTGGTAAATATAACAATCAATTGCCTTTTTCACTGGAACTAACATCCTGTCATGCTCTTAAATTATCATTTGCTATTGTAATAGCTGTAACAACATTTATTTAGCAAACAAGCGTTTTATTTCCATACCATTGTTGCCATGTGCAGATTGCAGAAAGGGGGAATTTTTTTAATGTTGCCACATATTATAAATATGTTAACGATAATTAATCTGATGCAGAATATTCTAATATTGATGTTCTTGTTTGGCAATAGGACTGGGAAAAACCATTATACCATATTTTATCTATTAATCAGAAGACCTAAGGTTACAAACATTTGTCTTTTCACACCTCTTTTTCAATGTACATTTTGAAGCTGTGAAGTGTGTGAAATCAGATCAAAGAAAGCGCAGACAGAAAGTAGGTCTTTTATTGATGCCAATCCAGATAAAATAGTTTCCTGGACTTTACCCTGTTGTAAAGGTTAGTTAGATTGCCAATTCCGTTGAAATGTGTGATCAAGGCTTGCTGTGATAAAGGCTAGTATGTGCCATAAATAAGTCAAACACTTGGAGACTTTTAATGCAAAAGTAAATGTACTGTAGACCAATATTGTTCCAACACACTGCTTTTACCTTGACCTTAAACTTCTTCTGACAACTCTTTGCCTTCACTGTGACATAGGTCGAGAGAACAGCTTTGAGACGATTGATTTGAAATATGTCAACTTCACAAATCCCTGGAGTCCAAAGAACTTCATCGTCCAGTCCAAACTCCATAGGACAGAGCAGAAGACCGAGAGATCAGCTGCTTTCCGCTTTGGCAAAAAATTCCCCCGCTATGTGCACTTTTACAATCCCAACGAGAAAAATAAATGGGGACACCAGAAGGGTTATCGGATTCAGTTTAACTCACATGCCCACAGTGTGCTTCCAAGAGGCTGGAGGGAGGAAAATGGCATCAGTTGGTCAAGGTATTCAAATGTTTTCCCTTATGTTGTTAGACAAAATACATATCAATTTAAACCAAGACAATTACAAGTGTCACTTAAGAGTGGGGCTGAAGAGGCTAATCCCTGCACATGAAGTTTTGTTAGAATTCAGGTCAAAGTATGGATTGGCAGTCAACAGAGGTGCAGCAGATAACAGTACAACAACACTTTGTTGGAAATTGTCTTTGGATAGACCAAATAGTTTGCACTTTAAAGCTAAATAACAACAGGGGCCCACTTTTGAAATGACTTAATGAAAGACTGGCTGGGGAGTTGTTATGAATTATTAGTTTGAAAGCCTACAGAATGACGAAACACAAAACATATCTCCTCTCCACAGGTATCCTCTTGCTGTGACTCGTCATAAAGACAGTGAAGCCACCAGCAGCAGCATGTACACCCAGGGTGACCCATGGGACCCCGTTGTGTCCTTTGAGGACTACATTCGCAACAATGAAGACATAGTAAATCAGGTAAGATATTTCAACAATGCACATCAAATTCAAGATGGTTTAGATTACATTAATAGACGTTTTAACCCTAACCCTAACCCTTTTTTCAGCTGAGAGGTTAGCTCTTCCTTAAAGAATCGTTTTGCTCTCTCAAACTCATGGTAACTCATGAATGCTGACATTTACCTCTGTTTGCTCTTTCAAAACACCTGTAATGTGTTCTTTTCTAAAAAGGTCTAATGTATTATTTGCTCTCCTGTGTGCAGGACCTGGTAGCCTGGGTGACAGTAGGCTTCCTGCATGTGCCTCACTCAGAAGACATCCCCAACACGGCAACCCCCGGCAACACAGTGGGCTTTTTCCTCCGACCGTTCAATTTCTTTGACGAAGATCCTTCGGTGGCATCCAGAAGTACCGTCATCGTCCGGCAGGGAAAGGACGGCAAGCCCAAAGTCCAGAGGTGGACTCCTGAGGTCATAGGTCACTGCGTGTCAGACAAGCCCTTTGTTTACAATGGCACTTATGCAGGAGTCTAGGTGTTTTTTTTGTTGTTTTTTTTTACTCAAACTTACTTTTTCTCTGTTTTAGTAAATCACACAATGAGGATCTAAGATTAACAACACTTGAATTGCATAATGGTCAGATATACTCTAAATAATGTATTACAAAAATAAAGCATTTCAAAAAGGGAAAAAGTTGTTATTGTGTGATTTATTTTCCATAAATGAGCCTGTATTATCTGATTGTATATAACTATTGTTTTAATATAAATAACTACAGTAAAACTCTTCATTTTGAATTCCTAATTCTGTCTCACTTTTAGTTTTTATTAAATTGAATTTTTGGTAGTAAAACTGACACTATCTTACCCAGTTAAAGAGTAATAAATGTGACAGATGTAATGTTCATTTTAACGCTAAAGTTAATATACCACACCCAAACAAACCTACATGTAACCTGGCAGAGGTAAAGGGGGGCAGTGTTGGACATGGGGGGGCTTTGAGAGCTCCTTTAATCCCATGTTGGGTCTCCATGGTTGAGGTTTAGCAGCGGCGAGCATCCAGGATGCAGGATGGGCCGTATCCGCCCTGCTTGTGGTAAACCCTCAGCATGCTCCTCCAGCCCCCATGGTGGGAAGGTTTCTTCTGGAACGACAACAGGCCTTACAAAGCAAACAGCCTGATTCCGGATCCTTCCCCGCAAACAGTCCAGGATACCACCTTGCTGCCCCCAGCGCCCCTGGAAACCTAACTTTATATACAATGTGACTCAATATCAATAACAGCACATGTAACATCTTTGTCCGTTACGCATTCCAAACATAGCAATGTAACCATAGATTTATAAACCAAAAGTTACAAATAAATCAAACAGTTATTGTCATATTGCATTTTTTTGATAAGCATATTTCTGTGTTTAATATAAGTGATAAACCGCGCTCTATGTTAGTAAAAAAAAAACGGAATAAAACTGCTGAAAAAGAGGTGGATTTTGCACAAGTTGCTTTGTTTGTAAGGTAAATAATGAGCGTTTTTGGAGAGAGGAAAAGGAATCCAGTCAGCAACTGGCGTCAGGATGTTCATCTAAAATCCCTTTTATAAGTGTGTGCTGATGTTTTACAGTGCACATGGTAAAAGAGGGATAGTATGAGAGCTTTGCACGCAAGGCTGAATGGACAACGTTAGTGGAGAGGACAAAAAAGCAATGTGAATTGGGTAACAAGCATTCCTATAGCTATTCCCATGGCAATGATGGGTTTGACGTCACAAACTATAGAAAAGACGGGGAACACACAGTTTATTTATTCTAAAGTGGCCTTATGTGAACAAAAACATTTAAAATAAACTGTGTGGAATTTTATTTCACTCATAACGCAATGCCCTTAAATCATTCTCTTAGTTCACACATCTTTCTGTATCATTCTGAGCAGCTTGAAATTGATGAAGACATACTGTTATAAGGTGCCAAACATGTCATATAAGTTCTACAACAAAGCACAATATAAAAAATGTTCCTAAACACGTCCAACAAAGTTACACATTTTACACTGTAACGGGGTTAAGACGTAAAGATACCAAAAAGCTACAAAGGACAATCTGCCCAAGAAGATACAAATCTGACAAACTATGTTTTGTTATTTCAGTTCAATACTCGATAGCAAATATTTCCACAGTAGTTTCGAGAGAGAAAAATATATGTGCAGGCCTCAATTAAGATCTTGGAACGTAGGTAATGTTTTGATGCCACCTAGTGGTTTCTTAAATAATTGTTGTGTCTGTTGACATCAGTTGACGCATGTCATGGGCCTATTTCATTATTATACAGACATTAAAACTAGAGTGCACATTTTTCAACAAAAAACAACAGATTAATACTATTTTTTATCAATGCCAGATTTCAAAGGACTTTTTGGATCTTAGATAAAGAAAATATAGAACTCCATCCAACTGCATTTGAAATGTGTCAAGTAAAAGATTAAACACAGGTATTTTAATTTCCAAGAAGAAATGGTCCCAGTTAAAGGGACATTCCACCAAATACAATCACTTTATTCATTATAGGAAGACTCTAAAATATGTTGTATATGTTTTTGTAGCTCGAGAGAGGGTTGATCATGTCTGAGAAAATCATACTTTTGATGTCTACAGTGTTAAATCCACTTATCAAGGTTTTGAGACTTGAAAACATAAAGGTTTAACAGGTTGGAGGCATCTAAAGAAAAACATCATCAAGTTGTATAATGTCCTGTTACATTTGGATGGAAACATGCCAATTTTTTTGGCAGTTTTTTTCTTGGCCATAGTATTTTTGAAAAGTTGCGTTATTTTTCACACACCTTCCAATTTAATGTATCCTTTTTAACACCAATCTAAACACAACCTGTGAAGATTATGACCTGTGAGAAACACAGTCTTCACAGCATTTTGCTGACAGTCGAAAATGATCTTCAGTTAATGGGCCTGGACATCACACATAGCCTTGCAAATAATTAAGCATCCTTCCTTCCCGCTTTGCTTTATTACTTAAATGTTCCACTTCTATTTCCAGTTGTGTGAATTAGCTCTAATCATCCATCTGTTCTCATCAATAGATGATTCATCCCCATTCATTTAAGCCTTTGTGTGAATCCCATAGTGTGACTTGTGAATGGAAATATCACATGTTTGAATCATTTGATTATTTCAATTTTACATCCTGTTTGAGATCCTCTAAATCCCAGCTATAATTATGGTGTAATTATGTCTCAGAACAACAGCATATTTCCACAGAGTATTTCCATTGGTGGATCAAAGTAAGAAGTGACAGTAAACACATTTATATTGATGGGATGTGTTACTGAACCAGATGACCAGCAGCTGAGGTCAGTGTGTGCCTTCTAAATTACACCCTCTTCTCGCACCTTCATTATATTACAAAGTCCTAATTGTGTATTTACAACTAAGAAAAAATGAAGAGACCACTGCAGCATTATCAGTTTACTGAGGCAGAGGTGGAGGGCCTCGTCCTCCTTCTTTTTCGACTCGCATCTCCTCTGCATGGAGGCAAGAGCAGAGCCGAAAATCCCCTCGGGAACGATGGGCATGTCAAGCACATCCTCCTTTTCCCGGTCTGGGAGGTTGGTGAGGTTGAACCATCTAGCTCTTTCCTGCACCACCATGATCCCCATTGTTTAGCCCGTGGCCTGGACGGCTCAGCGTTGGACACGGAGACAAATGTCTGTGACCGCGGCCCATTCATCCAGAACGGCCGGTCCACTCATACTCAACATATCCTCACAGAGCTCCGCTTGGTATGCGTGGACATGAGGGAGTCCTGTTCCAACAAGCTAGCTTGGTGTGCTAGCCGTCGGTGGAGGCTCTTTCGGGTGAAACGGGCACAATGCCCGCACGAGCCGGGGTTGTCGATAGCCTCCTGGGCGTGTTCCAGCCCGAGGCAGGACGAGCAGACCTGGTGTGAGTCTGTGCCTGCTATCTTCAACCCGCAGCCGCATGACCGAGCCTCCGAGTCCCTGACTCCTCTGGTGTGAGGGGGAGCAACACATCCTCACTCCCAGATCGGCCTATGTTGACGTTATGTCAAGTCCCCTGTCGGCTTTTTCCAACGCAAGGGGGGGGGCCTTAGCGTCCATTTTCAACGCAAGGGGGGGGCCCTTAGCGTCCATTTTCAGCTTTCCGGGATGTCCATATGCTTCTATGGACGCTCATGGAAGCACGGCATTCGTTTGTGTCGGCTGCCCTTAAAGGCAATGTGAGCGTCCATTCTCATTGGATAACGGAGAATTGTACACCCGGAAGTAAGTATTCCCCTTACTGTCGATTGATTTTACAGTGATATCTGCACTACTCATCGACTAAAAAACACCAGATTATCCTTGTTAATTACACAACATTGATTGGTTTAAATTGTGTGCAATGCTTTTGTATTTTTCCCCTTCGATTCGGAGAAACAAATGTTTTTTCGGAGTAAAGGATGGCAGAAGACACTACACTACCCAGAATCCCCAGCTATCGTTTGGACTACACCATGTGCTCTGTTTGACAAACCCCGTGATAGTCCTCAAGCTCTGTGATTGGAGAGTGTGCTCCGAGGGTTACGCCGATTCTCGAACAGCACTTGAAATGGGATGGAATCACAGCAGACTGTCCAAAACTGGATTTGAACGGGTCCACCGCGTCCCCCCCTCCCCCACCCTGTCCCCAGAACTACAAATGCTGGCTATTCTGTTTCGCAACATGTTCTGTATCTATGGCACGTCTCTACTGGGAGTTGTAGTTTTAAAAGACGTTTTCGTATTTCCCATAATAAGAAGTTGCCAGTATTAAACTGTGTACATCCCTGGAGGTTTAGGGGATAGGAAACACTCACATTTAAAACATATAATTAATAAATGGGTGAAAATTGCTTGTGCCCATAATGGGCAGCATTAATATATATACACACATGCCAGCTAAGGTCAGAAGAGCTTTATTTAACAGCTGGTCTTATGTTTGTGACCCCTGTTGTTAATTGATAACATTAAATTACATTAATTGATAAGCCTGAAACATGCACTTGTTAAGGTTCAGAGGCACATTTTGCAAATATGGCAGTAGCCATCGATCAGCTTAAGATAAGATATACTTTATTGATCTCAAGTTGGAACATTTGCGTTACATCAGCATGTGTAACAGTTAAAATGCAGTGGTGTTTATTTGTAAATCATTTAGTATAATCACACAAATTCTGTGTTTTATATTCAACAATTCTGTGTTCTTTATTTATTGATTGTTCAATACCTGACAAGGTCGGAGATGAAATATCTACATACATCTTATAAGAGTATAATACATTATGTATAATATCAGTTAAAATAAGTGCTTCAACATAGTTAACATTGCTGGAGGTATGCACAAATATTGATAGATGTCTTGTAATGCACTATTGAGAAACCTGCGACCCAAGTTTTTCATTCAATTTATAACTACACCATAGTTGTGTAGGCCTATATGATATGTCAATAAACCTTAGAAAATCTTGAAATCTTGAAAGGGATGTGCAAAATAGTCATTATATACAGTCTTTAATTAACTATTAGTAGAGAATAACGAGTAATTAATATACTTTATAGGGATCCTATTAATATCTAATAATAAAATAATGAAACTCAATAACATGCTTTAACCACTAGGTGTCCCTTTATATCAGCTGTGCACCTTTATGGTGTAAATACAACCTATCTACCAATTGGATCAAATATAAAAGTCAGCCGAATTAGTGTTGATACTGCAAGGAGACGTATTGTGTGAAAAGAAATGTAAGATGTTGTTTAATGGCTGATATATTTATGATCCACGTCACGTTTTCAGTTCCTCATGTTTGTCTAGAAGTCTTCTCATCAGGGCTCTATAAATACAGAACTACGGCAGATATGTAATATTTAATGCAGCCGAACCGTGTATTACAATGCCGTTATGTGATGACTTCCAAAGAGAAAAGCAAGCACACTCGGAATAAAGTATTATTGTATTTTTTAAAAATGTTTTCGGTCTGTTTCCGTTATTTGTTAATGACGATGTGCTGTGAGATGTGAGACTGGAATTGCACAGGGGAAAATAACGTAGGCTATCTTTAGATGCGGATTTTGTTAAACTAATATGTTTGCGCTGTGGACCAACACTATACATTGACGGGGAAGGGGGTAGCAATAAAGATAACACCATTAAACAGTTACACAACATAACAGAAATAATATCGATAGCAGCGTCCCTAGCAACCATCTTGGTAACAATGAAAACGTTATGGACGCAATTTCCTGAAGTAATCTTCGTAATAACTAGCAAACTAAAGATCATGTACATCCACTGCACACATAATCTGAAATAACAACTCATATTTCTCGCATCAAATGACATCAAAACGCATTTTAATGGCCAAACTAACTTTAAAATAGGCATTTTCTATCGAGAATAAAACGAAGTTCGGCCATGTTTTTTTTTTCTGCAGGGAGAAATTTGAAGATCACGTGACGTCAAACAGAGCACATGGTGTAGTCCAAACGATAGCTGGGGATTCTGGGTAGTGTAGTGTCTTCTGCCATCCTTTACTCCGAAAACACATTTGTTTCTCCGAATCGAAGGGGAAAAATACAAAAGCATTGCACACAATTTAAACCAATCAATGTTGTGTAATTAACAAGGATAATCTGGTGTTTTTTAGTCGATGAGTAGTGCAGATATCACTGTAAAATCAATCGACAGTAAGGGGAATACTTACTTCCGGGTGTACAATTATCCATTATCCAATGAGAATGGACGCTCACATTGCCTTTAAGGGCAGCCGACACAAACGAATGCCGTGCTTCCATGAGCGTCCATAGAAGCATATGGACATCCCGGAAAGCTGAAAATGGACGCTAAGGCCCCCCCCCCTTGCGTTGAAAATGGACGCTAAGGCCCCCCCCCCCCCTTGCGTTGGAAAAAGCCGACAGGAGACTTGACATAACGTCAACATAGGCCGACCTGGGAGTGAGGATGTGTTGGGGGGAGAGGCGTCCATCTTGTTCGCCTCGTGGCGTGAAGAGGACCCGCTCGTAACAGGTACGTCGTTGAGAGAAAAAGTGTTACCAACCCGTCCTTAATACGGAGAAAAAGGGACGGTGTGGGTCCTTTGTTCTCAAAGAATATTGACTGGTGTGTCAATATACTTCTAATCCTTTTCTCCTCCGTGAGAGAGAAAAAGAAAAGCGTCCTCGCTACCGTGGTGTCGGTAGTAAGGGGAAGCTAGCTAGCAACAGGTGCGTAGCTAGCTTGAGAAAAATCAAAACCTTACCTTACTTTCCGGGGAAAGAAACGGCGAGGTCGATTTTAATACTAACTGGCGTTAGTATTACCGTCTTAAGCAGAAGGAGTAGTCGGCGAGCGCCCGTCGACCGAAATGGTTATATTTGGGTTCAGTCTGTGGACCGTTAAGCTTGTCCGGCTACTATAGAGATGTGCTCTGAAGCGAGAAGAGGTGTTTGAATGACGCATGCGTCGTGGCGCAAGCTACTTATAGGGGGTGAATTCCCTGACGCTGACGTCAAGATCACCAGCCAATCAGGAATGGCGTAATGAAATTGATGCTTCTGTTTGCTCCGCGATGAGGCGCATCCCATAGTGAGACATCGAACGGAGTGTTATGAATGAGAACTTCTCTTTTTACTTTAGAACATAATGATCCATTCAAGGTTTGGCTTAGTATGAATATGTTATGCATTGATAAAGATATTTAAAATGATTTCAGGTATTCTGATTTGAACATCATTGATCAACTATGAATTTAGTTTTCTATTAAAGGTGCACTTATATGTCATTGACCATGATGTTGTCTTTTTTTATTTCATATTCCATTATCATTATAGTTTTTTTATTTCCATTGTTTCAACTTAGTTTTCATTTAGTTTTCATCAACACTCAACTCTCAACATTTAACTCTAATGTATTCAACAACACTTAACTGTATTGAATCATCAAACAGGTGTGCAGCCATGAGAGAAAGTGAACATATCATAATAATAATAAGCCTGCCCCTCATCCATCGAGTATGTGTGTGTGTGTGTGTGTGTGTGTGTGTGTGTGGTGTGTGTGTGTGTGTGTGTGTGTGTGTGTGTGTGTGTGTGTGTGTGTGTGTGTGTGTGTGTGTGTGTGTGTGTGTGTGTGTGTGTGTGTGTGTGTGTGTGTGTGTGTGTGTGTGTGTGTGTGTGTGTGTGTGTGTGTGTGCGTGCGTGTTCGTGTGTAGAGGGGTGCATGATGGTGTGTGTCCCCTCTGGTATGCCAACCATCCCATTCCTTTTTGTCCCTTCTCAAAATAACCCCTACCCCAGCAGCTGAGACAAAACTTCAGACCGACAGACGGACTCCAGAAAAACAGAGAGAGGGGAGATAAAGGGAGGCAGAGGGAAAGAGACACATGAATCACCAGAGAGGATATCAGTTTATCTCAACATATCATCTGCTACCTGAGCCGAATTATCAGAATAACTACTTATTTTGGGATGTAAAATGTGCAGATGTATAGCTATATTGGTTTGCTGAGACCCACATACTGAGCGTTTGATTTAAAAGCTGGTAAAAGCTGCAAAAATCAAGGTTCAAGGCTTTTATTGGTCATACGAACATAGCTACAGTGTAGTTACGACGATGAAAATCTTAGGTCACAGGCTCATAGGTCACATAAGGAAAACATTTTCAGCTCCTTCCGTGAAAAAACTCTCAATTCTGTACAACTTTTCAAATTTCAGCAAAAGAAACTGGCATTATTCAGTAAGCTGTGAGTGGAAATATGTACTAACTGTGTAGGTATTTGTTCCCGCTCGACAAGCTAGATTCCAACCATTTCTATTGCATTTCAAATCAGCTCTGACATCCCAGAATATTTGTTTTTAGATTAGTTACATTAGGTGGTGTAAAACGAACCAGTCACTGAAATAGGTATCCTGGTGTCATTGCTGTGCATGTGCAGGTTAGTCATAAATCATTCCACTCAGCAGACGTAAAATATATCTGCTCCCCCCATGCTGGGGAAAAAGGGGGTGTGCACAGGGGAGGACAAGAGGGCCACTGGAGAGAAGCCATACCGGTGTTCTCAATGTAAAAGATGACTTGCCTTGAAGGAACATCGTTGTGTAGACAAGGCAAATGTTTCATGTGTAAGATGAAACAAATATATTTTAATCTCAAAGAAAAGTAGTGAGAAGTGTGGCACTGTTGTTAAGTCAGATAGCCTATATTTGCAGTAAAATTATGTATAAATGTAATCCAGGGAAACATAATGTATGTCCCAGCAAGGTCACCTTCTTCATTGTGCCCTACTGTTCTGTGGGAAACTACATGAACTCTGCGCAGCATGAATGTTGTTGCAGTTATTATTAGAAATGATTGTTGGCTGATACTCAGATAGGGGGTGGTATACACTGTATGATAATGAGCTTGCATGTGACATTAAAAGGTGAACCAAATTTGAATGTATCTCAAACACCCAAACAACTTATGTGCACAAGCCCTAGGTTATTTTTCAATGATATATCTCCTTTGATGAATACATTTTAAATCCAGGAAAGGAAGTCCAGCTGCTTTTGCTAATAGCAGTTTGTGTTCACCCTGTACAGACAACATCCACTCTGACACCAAAGAAAATGTTTGAATCTCATGATTCTATTTAGGTTTTAGAAGCACATTTTTTTTTAATGAATTCCAAATGGATTTATTGAAGGCTTTTATGAACATTAGAGATCCAGATATTTCCATCACGAGTGAAATCTTCTAATTGTAACAATCCATATGATATGTATTTTTCTCATTTCACAGTTATGTTTAACCAGTCGGATGGATGTAGTGGGGGGTCGATCCACCAGGGGGCATCATGAGTCCAAACCATGGTCCAAACATGACCTCTCACAATAAGATCCCATATTATGTGAGAATGTGTTTAGCAACAAATCATATCAAATCAATTGTGTTGATAAATAAATAAATATATATATAGAAATGCTACAGCACTCTTTCATTCTTAAAATAACACTGTACTAATAAAGAACATGTTCATATATGGCTTGCTGCAGGGCCGGCCCTTGTCAATGGCGAACTAGGCGGTCGCGAGATTTGGAGGGGCTGGGAGAAAAAAAAAGAAAAAATTTTTTTTTAAATTTTTTTATTCTGCCTAATTTTCTGCCCTTAATGTAATACATTTACATTAATAATTGAATAAAGTAAACACCCTTTGCACCCTCTGAGTGTTTAGATAGTTCACTTTAGTCTAAGTTATCTCAGTGGGTCTCAAACGGTTTGGTCACAATTCATGTAAACAAATATTTCCAAGGCACACCTTTATAATTATTAGGATAAAAAACAACAGGTTTGAAATCATTCCAATGTATACTATAGGACAGTAAACCAAAAATATCATTTAAAACTGGATATATTAAAAAATATGCTTGAATAAATAAATGTTAACTGGTAAAATAAGATATGAATGAACAACAAAAATAAAACAAGTTACTTTTATTTGTTATTGGCCATGGTAGGTTATTGGTTATGTTCACATACTTATTTGATTATTAAAATGTAAACCGATCTTTTTCATATGGGTGTTTTAGAGTTGTACTCCATAAATAGTATCTAGTAATTCTGCTCAAATTGCACCATATTTAAGCATACCCCCGGACCCCCCTAGAGGATGTTACGTCCACCCCCCAATTAAAACATGTTCATACAATAATGAATACATTTGAAACCTTCTTTGTACTGTATATAACCAACATGTCAATATGTTTCAGTTTTTGTAGTGTATTGGTCTTTTGTAGAGATTTTTCAATTTTCTTTATATCATAATCTCGCCTAGGGCATCAAAATCTAGGGCTGGCCCTAGCTTGCTGGCAAATACAAAAATGAATTGCAGTTTTTGTGAATTTGTGGCAAAGAAAGTAATAAAAAAACACTTGACTTTGTATGTATGTACCTTTATAATTTCATAACTACGCTGAACATGTGATTTATTTAAGAAACAATATTGATAAAGGCCAAACACAAAGAAATATGTTTGGTACTCGACCCATTACAATGACAATATGTCAGAACAATAGGATTATAATGTACACTATTAATGTTGTAAATCTAATATTATCAACAACTAAATCCATGGAGTGGATTCAGATCCATTTTTGTGTCATTGATGAATCAGGTCGCGTTGTTTTTGACTATTTGTATGTTGTCATCTTTTATGTTTTTTTTGACAGGCTGTCACAGACTGATTTACTCATTTTTTCTACCGACTGTTACTGTTATAGACATTATCACTTGGACATGTAGATGTCCAGAGTATTCTGTGTGTCTCTCTGCACACACACAAACTGACACATGCACATATGTCCCTTATGAATTGTGCAGCCCGTGGGGTCTCGTTACAAACAGCATGCCATCTGCACACTGTTTAAAAAAACAAGTCCCGTCACATTTCCTACCTCCTAAGCTTTAGTGTGACATCCCCATGTGTATATTGTTTTCTACCAAACAACCACGGATGGACAAAGTTGTTTAGAAAACATTTAATGTGGTTTTGCCATCTTCTGATTACTTTATATATAGTTAATTAATTGCATCTATACAACATGTAACCATAGACTTAATAAATGAAAGAGTTGTTATCACACACAAGAGCATTTAATTCTGCTAAATGAAGTGATCAAAAAACCTTTAGGGATTGGACATCATTTCAAGGCTTTATTGTCATGTTCACATTAGCTACAGTGTAGTCAAGTCAATAGTGCAACATGAATATATATAGGAAACAGAAGAAATAAAACAGATAGTGCAAGAGAATGCTTTGAGATGTGCAAGTAAATACAAATAAAATAGAAATAGTGCAAGAAGAGTCTATATACAAGTAAATGGAATATGATATATTAGATAAATAATTTGAAGGATGCAAACAGATGAATGTTTATGGCTGATCTTTCAGTCTCTTTGTAGTGTTAGCATGTGTGATTTGGGTAAAAGTAAAGGGGTATTCAGTTACAATATTAAAACAACAGACCTTTGCGGTGTTAAGATATATGAAGCCTTTGAGTCTGCGGTATGGGAGGTGCCCCTCCAGACACGTGTAGGAGTGGCAGCTGGGCCTCGTCTCCTCACACCATCTCTGTGCACTCTTACATCATGTTCCCCTCTGAGATTTGTTCAGACTACTGAGCCCAGGATGTGCGGCCTTATGACCTGCCACTGTCTGTTGTGACATGGGGGAACACAATGACACAGCAGTGGGGGTCCCGTTTCACAATAAAAGCTTCCTTTCATGCTATAGCGCTGACCCACATATACTCGGGGCACGCAGCGTTGGCTTCAGTCATTTCCCCAGTCTAATGTAAATGGCCGTGAATGCTGCCATAGAGAAAAGTCTATCAAGAACCTACTTTGGTCTTAGGCGTGACATTAAAAGGGAGGGACTATAAGCAATCCTGAGAGTAGAATTCAAAACGTAATGCTGTAAAAACACATTTTGTCAACTTTTAACACAAATTTGAATATCAGATATTGACAATAAAGGGGATTACAAACTCAAACTTGTCACAATGTCTTTACATTGAAAACAAAAAGCTATACAGTAAGTCAAGAGGACTAAATATATCTTACTCAACCCCCCTGACAACAACTTCACCTTAGCAGCCAGTTTGTTGGTGCCGTCCCAGAGGACAGTTGCTATGAAAACAGTGAAGGATACGAGGAGATGGTTTGTAGATCGCTTATCTATATTTCTAATGAGGCAAACTATTCATGCACAAACCTGCTTTTGCAATAACAGAAATCAACCTTTTTATAATCGACTTGACAGCATGGCTAGAATGTTGATGCAGCAAATTAAGTTAATCCAATATGTTAAATAGTTTTGTTATTTTTATCTAGAAAAAGAACGAACAAATTAACAATGAAATGCTTCTGTCACAAATAATACTTCAAATAATACTTCATGAATGCAATACAATGGATGCAGTAACACATGGGACAAAAAGAGCAAAAGTTGGATGCGATTAGAAATAATACTTTTTGAGTCGAAGTTTTAATAATAAATCAAATACATTTGATACAGTCCGCCAAACGATGAGGTCATAAATCAAAGCCATGAGATAAGTAAAATGTACAATGCATTACTTTACCTTTGTGATTTTCTTTTCAGAACTTCGTTGTTAACTTTTAATGTTTATTTTTCCAAAAACACATCCATATTCTACAAGAAGCATCAATTCATAAAAACATTGATGGTAACTTGATGAGTTTGGCTGCAGATAAGTAAAACAGCATGAACATGGAGGATTAATAGTCATTTTGTGTCATCACTGCATTTCAGTCTCACTCCCTGAGTGTGCTGCATCCAGCCTTCATGCATTTATCCAGTCAGACTTAAAACAGCAGGAATTTTAAACAAAGAATAATACATTCATACACATAAACAAATGTGATTGTAATAAAAAAATGTAACTGAACATTTTGCACTAAAGAACTTTCCAATGAATGTTCTGCCATTCTTCTCAGGAGCTAAACTGAATTAACTTTGCCTACTTAACACAGCCACAACACCACTCCACCCAACTGTACCCCCCCCCACCGCCCCCCTTGGTCATCCGATTGTCCTGCCAGCTGTCTATTTTAGATGTCTACGCAACACGCTTCAAGCAATTTATGTCTGAGTGGTCACCCAGAGTTCAGGATTCAGAGTTTTAGATAGCTCACTGATTCTTGAGAGTCGGGACAAAACATGTCCCACATAGACAAGTCTTATTTATATCAAAAATAAATAAATTAATAATGATTGACATACTCACAAAGTTAGATCTAAAGGAATTGTGAATACTGATGTTCTGTTTTAGCATAGATAATTACTTTTTTGAGGGATATTTGTTTAAATGTATGACCAGTGGTTAGACGGCCCATGTTATTTCTCTTGTCCTCAGCAAGAGGTCACAATATTCACCAGCCCCCAAAATCTTTAAAAACCTCTACAATTGTGAAAACATTTATATCAAATCAAACATAAGGGTTATGAATGTATAAAACAATGCATGCCATGAACATCTACAAATATTTTCCATAGAAATCTGCCTATCAAAGTTGTGTCCTCTGTTTCCGTCAACTCCGTCAGATTTTGTCATAAACCTCATTAAATCAGGCAATAGCATGGTCAGCTATATCCCTGAGGGTCCCTTTTAATTCCCCTGGCTGTGGTGAATACATCAATACCACACATTGTCTGGTATGTTTGAAATTTTTTGATATTTTAGATGAACAATGTCAATTTTCCTATGGTCACAGCTGGAGCATGTCAACACCATCTCTCTGTTATGATACCTTTTAATAAACCATATTGGATTCAATGAAAGTATTTTATTGAGATTATGGAGACAGCTAGCAATAGCCAAAAAACTAGCTAGCTAGCTGCAGTGTTTTTTTCTGCAGAGGGAAAAAACATGCCATTTCGTCAACTCCGTCAGAGTCAACTCCGTCAGGTTTTATGTCTGACTGAGTTGACATGTAAGCTGACGGAGTTGACAAATCCACCAATAACCGCTTAATGTGCCAATATTATACTATTTTCGAACATAGTAAAGGAATAGAATGTTGGCGGAGAAGAAATAGAGAGTACCAACGAAAGAGAAGAGAAAAATTAAACAGTGACCCAGAGAAGAAATATGCCATGCAAGTAGAGGACAGACAGAGGTGGAAGAGGAGAGTTCAAGACAAAAAAGTAATACAGATAGACAAGATGGGAGACAGGGCACAGAGGAATCTGAGAAAGTATTGGAGAGAGGCACAGAAAAGGTCCAGACAGAAAAGGTCCTGCGAAGGTGCAGTGCAGGAGGCAGACACCCCCCCAGATAGTCCGCAAGATCAAGATATTCTAGAATACAATGCCAGAGAGTCTCGCAGACAGGAAAGGGAAAGAAAGGAAAGAAGTAAAACACGAAAAAGGCATTCAAGAGAAATAAAAATGTTGAAAGAGAAGCTTAAGAATGTAACAAAGCAACGAAAAAAACTAAGAAAAACAATATTGCGCACAAAAAAGGCTACAGTTAAAACACCACTGGACTCTCCAGGGACAGAAACAAAGAAGATGCTATCAGGAAGCAACATAAGGAATCCAAAGATCAAAAAAGCTCTTCTATTCCACAACATCATCAGAAGAGAGCTGAAGAAAAACAAACAACCTCCTGGGCCACGGCGCCAGAAACCAGCACTAAGTGTGTCATCAGGCAAGATCCTAAAAAGGTACCGTCTTCTTTACCAAATCCAGCAGTTTGGGCTAACTTACAAGCTAATGAGAGGAAAGGAACAGCCAACAAAAAAGCCAACATTCCTACAAGGTATCACACAGACTGTTCAGGGTTTCTTCCTGAACTCTGCACATGTGACAACTGATAAGACTGACACAATCACAGACTCCATGATCAACCTCCATACTGATTTTCAGGAACCCCACTGTAAAGCTGAGCTATTCTTCATTCTGTGCTCTGAAGCCCTTCTATGTCACAGCACCAAAAGCATCTGATCGGAAGACCTGTCTGTGTCAAATACATGAGAATGCATGCTTAATGCTTGAGGTCCTTAGAATGTCTGGTGTTGTGAAGTCAAACAAACTAGATGACAGTTTTCAATTAGTTTGTTGCTCTCCAGCAAGTGAGGCCTGCCTTTTTCGCACCTGCTCACGATGTCTAAACAAAGGGACAGTTACAACCCAAGAGCAAGACCAAATCCATGTTCAGTGGAGGCAGTGGGAGAGAATTCAAGAAGACACAAGCAATGGAATCCACATCAACACTAAGCTTTTCCAACACAGTGGCAGCCTTTCAGAGCTCATAAAACTCTATGGGCAAAAACTCAGAAATCAAACCACAACACATGTGTGTTCAGTGCGAAACCAGTCAAAAGCATACATCAACACAATTGAGTCCTGTGATGAGAGTACAGCAATCGTCCATGTTGACTTCTCAGAATCCTGGAGATGCAAATATAAATCTGAAGTTCAGGCCTGCCATTTTGGACAAAATCTGCCACAGATAACACTCCATACTGGAATGTATTACACAAAGGGGGAAAAGGCAGCATTTTGCACACTGTCCGAGTCGAAGAGACAAGATGCTGCGGCAATCTGGACACACATGGAACCTGTCTTAAAAGATATCAAGACTAAATATCCACAGGTCACCACTGTGCACTTCTGGTCTGATGGACCAAGTAAACAGTATAAGAACAAGAAGAACTTTTTTCTTTTGTCTGCTATTCCACCTACACTAGGGTTTGAAAAAGCAACGTGGAACTTCTTCCCCACATCCCACGGTAAAGGCGCACCAGACGGCATTGGCGGAACAGTAAAAAGAACAGCTGACAACCTGGTACTGAGAGGAAATGATGTGACAGATGGACACACATTCTTTGAGAAGGTCTCAAACAGTCTGAAGGGTGTTCAGCTGCACTACATTGTAGAAGAAGACATGGAAAGATATGATACACTTCTCATAGATCCTCTCAGACCGGTTCCCTCAACAAGCAAAATACACCAGGTAATCGCCCATGAGAACAGGATCCACTACAGACAACTATCCTGCTTTTGCAGCAAGATGTTGGATTGCCAGTGCTTCTGCCCAGCTACCTTCTATTTTCAGGGCCCAGATGAACAGCAGAGTGATACCCGTAGGGCAAGAAAGAAAAGACCTTTAAACATGTTGTGGGAGGAGATGGAAAATGAGATGGGAGGGGAGATGGAAGAGGATGTGGAAATGGAAGATGTGATGGAAGAGTTGGATGAGGAGCCATTGAAAGGTCCTGAGGGTACTGTGACAGTAACGACTGTTAGCAGCCTTAATAATGGAGACTGGTTAGCAGTAGTATATGATATCGTGGCTAGCCAAGACCATTGCTGTGGATACTGAGCATCAAGATGTGAAAGTGGAATTTCTGCATCCCCATGGTCCAACAGCAAAGGTTAAGCCCAAGTGTGGCAAGAAGGATGTCTGTTTCTGCCCAGTTCAAGACATCATAGTGAAACTAATGGGAAATGCATCACCAGTCCAATCATGAACAAGAGAGATCTACGGTATTGCCCCTATGTGATGGACTTCATAGAGCGTGATTATGTCCGACGCCTGCTGCTCAAGGCATAAGTCCCTTGTGTGACTGCATTCATGCTTTAAAGCATAGTGTGTTTTTTCAATGTAAGCACCTCCTCAACACGTGTGTTCCTGCTCTCTTCTTTTTCCTAGTTTTGAAGTATGCCATGTTTTGCAGCATCACCTATGGCTGATTGTTAGCTTAATTACATTTCTTCACTTATTTTTTGCAATAGTTGGAAACGGTGCAATTTGTTATAGATTGAAACGCTGTATTTACAGTTTGTTTATTTCAGTTGAATGAAAAATATGTTCAGTATAAGACAAGGAGTTGTTATTTATGAATCTATTGTCACTTCCATCTGTTTAAAAAAGCATTTGTTCATTAATCAGAAATGCATATACAATTTTGTCAACTCCGTCAGTTTCCTGTCAACACCGTCAGATCTTCATCAGCAACCTCAGATGTATGTTTTTGTAATTTTTCTGGGAAAAAACTAATTCTTTCTTCAGTTTTTGTTGTTTAAGTAATAAAGGATCATCAGATCTACACCCTCTTGTGTCTTATTCCCTTAAGGATTTTTTTTCTTTAGTGGCAAAATAAAAGATAAAGTTTGAAAATGCAATTTTTAAAAAAATCTGTGTATTCATAACAGTGTGAAATTAAGCCGTTAGTTTATATATTATATTTTATTGCATATAAGAGTAACTAAACACTATTAAAACATACATCAGAACTTAAGATTCTTGTTGGGCTATTATAATTATATACTTTTAGTGTGTCTGACGTAGTTGACACAAATCATGTTTTAAGGTAAACATGTGAATTTATTAAAAATGTGTTTTAACCTCCAGCCTGCACCTTTACATGGTTAAATAACACAGATCTTAATCTACATGAATATATAACTCTAATCAATATAGTGTACATTTTCAAAAAATGTTTTTCAGAAAGTGTTTTGTCCCGACTCAAGAATCAGTGAGCTGCGAAGTAAATGGCAGACATGGTTAATGTGCAAGCTGAGATGTTAATATTAGACAGGGCACTCATTCACGTATTCAATTATCACACACTCATCTGTGAGCGGCATTAGTGTAGGCTGTTATGCCTAAAGTTCTGTCAAAAATATGTAGGAATTGTGTTTAACGTAACTGTATTTATCATATCACCATTGCAAGTTGTGCTTCATTTCAGTTGTTCAGTGAAACAACCTGTTGCTTTTTAGGCAACCACTAATGTAATTTCTGTGAAGGGGCTAATGTTTCCAACCCTCTTACATTGTCTACCAGAGTGCTGTGTGAACAGATTTCCCTTGCATTTGGTGAACAGATGGGTCTTTATCCAAGGAACAATGTATTACATATGGGTGGTGACCTTGATATAGGATGTGTGACATCAGATGATAACAGAGACAGAAACTACATTCAAAGCACCACCATTCAAAGAATATATTGTGGTGAAAGAAGATGCTTAAATGTGAGGGATGCTACAAAATGTTGTTGATTCTTCTGACAATTTGGAGTATGTTTGAAGGAGTGCACTATGCTCTTAAGTGTTTCCAAATGAACTGACTTGTTTCTAGGTAACAGGTAGTTTTAAGTGAACTCACAACAAAGTATGTACCAAAACCTGACTGGAAACTTGAGAGGTCATCCTATCCTGAGATATTGACAAACCATTTATTCTAAGCTGTAACATAGCAAAGTTGCTTTGGCGAGGTGTTGGCAAATGACTAAACTATCACTGATTTTTAAATTAGAATGATTTATTGAGTTTCCCTAACAGGCTATTGATAGTGTGGAGGATGTACAGAGTGAGTGTTAATTACCCCATCATTTTGAGACCATTAAAGAAGTGTGTAATGAGTTTAGTGTGATATGCCAGCCCAGTACATGTGCTCACTTGTGACAGCAGGGCACTCAGCACTATTTTAAGGAGAATTATATTTAGCTGTATTGTTTTGCTAAGAGGCCTGACTCCATTTTCTAAGTATAAGCCGAAGTGAACATATTTTCAAAAACAATTTTGAGTATGTTAAGAGATTTACTCCGAAATAAGAAAAATCAAAGGCTTTGTATGGGAATGATATGAATTCAAAACACATTTGAAGGCTGAATACAACATTTTGCTAAAACAGCATAAAGAAGTATTTTTAAATTATCAACAATTAGAGAGGAATTCAATTATGGTAGGTATATCATTTTATTGATTAAGAACCAGAACTGGTTAATTCCACAATTAACAAGTTCCAAGCACTCTGATTTGCTTCTGGGGTAGATGGACAACGCTCCTTGGTGCTCTCAGCCAATCAGAGAAGGCTTGGGGCGGGAACGTCTGTACTGTAATCAATCCTGTGATCAGTCCGTGAGCGTGTGTGTACGCTGTCTGTGTGTTTGCCCCTAACGAGTGTGCACCACTGAGGTAAGAAGCCGGGCGGCGTGTTTGTTTTTCCTCCATTAAAAGTGCGACCGACGGGGCACGAGGGAGGGACATGGGCGAAAGATTTGTGGTAGTCCCGGTGGACATTGGAGTTGGGGTTGCCGCGGAGGGGGTGCACTGGGACGCGGTTGTCGCTGACCCCGCACCGGACACCATCAGCAGCAGCAGCAGCAGCAGCAGTAGCGGTGGCATAGTGGAGGAAAAAGAGGCGGGGGAGGACTTCGTGTTCGAGCCGCAGGACCCCAACGCTGTGGCTGTGCCTATCCTAGAGTATAACAGGGAGCCCAACAAGTACGGTAAGACAGCTGGCCGTTAACAACTCCGTGTGTGTCCCACTTCTTATCTCATCTATATACGAGAGGATTAGCCGTCGCACTCCACTTGTCTGGCTGTTTGTCCTCCTTTTAGTTATGTAACGTATGGGGCGTCAGTACCCCAACAATGTGGCACTAAGAACACACCTAGCACTAGTGTCAGTCAGAAAGTCAGACAACTTATTTAAAACACTTTTTGTTTAAGTTATTGTGAAAAGATAATGTGTCACCTAACAGTCCACAGAGAACATAGCCACTTAATTACAGAAAATGCCTTCGAAGATTTTGCTAGCTTAAAATGTAAAATGTTTATTAGCGTTATGTCACATTTTCCTCACCTATATGAGGTACCCCTTTTGTAACTTGAGCGCACCACAAGTTCTTATTTTTTGTTAATAGACTACCTTTTGACACTCGTTGTATAATTTCAAAAAGTGTAAATAACAATAGTCCTAAACAATAGAGAGCAGAGAAAAAAAACTTTAGGCAGGTTTAAGAAATACATTTTTCAGTACACTGTTATTTAAACTCAATATATTGTGCTCAAATGATCCTGTAGAAAGTAAGGTGTCCCTTTGTTACTTGGTCATTCAAAATGTGCATAATGTTCTTCATTATGGAATTTATTCATGACAAGATATTTCCACAAATCACTGCTGTTGTTTTTTTTCCTAATCAAGTTAAACATGTCTTTCTCTCACTGAACCATAATTTGGCAGCAGTTTGTTTTCTAAGCCTTGTTGGACCAGTTGCTCACAAACAAGGTGCTTCTATAGCAACAGGTTGAGGGTAAGAAGGTGCTGGAATAATTGCCTGGCACACAGGCCAAGCAAGCATGCAGTTTGCTGATGGCTAAGTGTGTGTGCATTGATTGTTAGAGGAGAGGAAGTTATGTTTAACTGCACTGAGCTGCTAAAAGGAGTCTATTTTTGGTGGTGTTTATTTTGAATATAGATTGTTGTGAGGAAAATGGGTCCCTTCTTTCCACTTGCGTCTGGATTCACACAGGCTTTTTCAAATGTCACAGTTGAGAAATAAAGGAAAACTGTTATGTGGAAAAAATGAGGTTTTAAGCATAAACGTTTGATGGAAAATGAGCGATTACTATGCTGATTATGTTTTACTGGTGATGAATCATGGCGACAGACGAGTGTGTCGCTATTGACATTTTGTAATGTGTAATTATGTGTTCATTTTATTTTATGTAGGCTTGGAAGATTAGAAGACATAACAAGATTTTTGTTCTCAGTGGCTTGTGTATTCTATTTTTTATAGTCAGTACTTCCACCACACAAGGGTAGTAGAAGAACAGAAATGTCTTCCATATGATTTCCTCCTGGCACCTGTCTATTCCGTTTGAATGCATACACTGAGTTTCATTCCAAATCAGTTGAAGTTACATAGAAGAAGATGGGTGTGCTGTGCGCCTTCATCCACAATAGCTTGTGTTTGCAGCACTCGGGCTTTTCACGGCTCTTGCATTTCTGTCACGTACAATGGCAGAGCAAATTGTGTGTGAGCTTTGAATAGTAACAATTATAATCTGCAAACTATTTGATACATGACTCTGTAAAAGATTGTATCCCCTTTGTGGAAACATACTCAATAGTTAAGATCGACCAATTAAGTCAGTGGTTCTCAAACTTTTTTCAATAATGTACCCCCTTTGAAAAGACCCTTTTCACTGAGGGTCTTTGTCATTCTGACAGGAAGGCTACTGCAGTTATTACACTTCGCGTTTTGAAATATGTGTAACTCTGTTAATATAAAACCCACACTGCTCAAACTTCGTTACTTTTCCTAAAATTAGTATTTTTATTTTTTTTGGGGCGTGGGGAATGAAGAGAAAACAATATATGAGCATTTTATGAGCATGGGGTTTTGACCCCTCATATAAACATTATGCATAATGCTGCGCTATCATTTGCGGCCACATGCCGTTACCAAGCAACGCTTATTGTTTAGGTCCATTGATAAGCAGGCAGTCATATCATTATCTAGAACTAGCTAGATCTGATAGATTTGGACATAAACGCGAGTGAAGTTTAACCGGACGCAAGAGAGAGAGATCAGAGATCAGATCAGCTGCTGCTGACGGAGAACACGCAGCTCTGCATGATCACAGCTCCGCCCGCTGTGATGGACCGTTGAGCGGAGCAAAATACACTAAGAGTTAGACCTAACACACTAAGCTAGTTTATCTACTCTGGAACTAGCTAAACTAGTTATAAATATGTGTATTCTTTACTGTTGGGTCACTTATTACAGGTTCAGCGAGCTGCACGAGACTGACGGGCTGTCAGGAGAGGGAGAGGAAAAGAGAGCACCCCATTTATTTTTCCCATTTTATTATCCAGAATTGCTGTAAACCTTTGAATAAAGTAGTTCATCTACTATTCGCAGTTTGTTTAAATGCATTACTTATGTTTTGTTTTTTCATTAACATAAAATAAATCTCACGTACCCCCTGCAGTACTCCAACGTACCCCTAGGGGTCCGCGTACACCCATTTGAGAACCACTGAATTAAGTTATTCAACCCCGTGGGAAAATGGGTTTCTCCTTCTTTTGACACAAACTAACTAAGTAGAAGTCCGTGTCCTTCTCATAGGATAAGATTCTCTATTTTTGAATATCTTTGGCTCTTTGACTCTTAAAAACATCTCTTAGAAGTTGAAGTTATTCACATCACTTATCTAATGCAGTTATATAGAACAACTATCCTCTACCTTTTGTTGATTTTGAAAACTTTAAGATTGGCTAACACTATGAAAACACATTTGACTGTTGGTTCCGTGATTTGGATTCTCGACATTTGGGTGGAGGATTGTTTCAATCTTGTGAGAGATAATGAAATGCTGACATGCAAAAGAAATACATGGACTGTAATTTCCCTGGATGATGAAAACTGGATGTCAGGAGTCATGCATCTTAAAAAGGAGTATTGCTCGACCCTTTGTTTGTGTTATTTGTACTGGATTTCAATTTCCTCAGTTCCTTCCCCTACTGCAGTCATTGCAATCAATACAAGACTAATGGCGTACGGCGTACTTGTTTTGCTGTAATCTATTTACTGATTGCATACTGGATGTGTCTGCTAAATGTAATTGCTAGATGATGAAGTTGATATACTGAAGCACATAATGCGTCTAGATAATAACAATAAAGATATTGGATGGACAGGCATTTCCTTCACAACCCTTTTTGTGTGTGATTCAGAGCAACTTTAACTGTACAAATGTGGACATTCGGTCAGCATTCTCATTGAGGTTTCACAACCAATGTATAAGAGGAGATGAAGTAACACTGTAAAGAGGAAGCAGTGGTTACAAAGAAGTTTAGTGTTTGAATGATAGAAAAAAGCAGATTCTGTTGTCTAAATGATAGATGCCGTCTGTGGCGCAGAGACCAAGCTGTGTTTGGTAAATAAAGTGAATATATGAATATGGTTAAATGTATAAAGTACATGGTAAGAATGTGTTTCAGCAAGTATACTCTGTAATAGGGCTGCTCGATTATGGCAAAAATCCTAATCTCGATTATTTGGGTCAATAATTGATATCACGATTATTAAAAACGATTATCCATTTACTTTGAAAACATCAATTTATTGGAGAAAAAAAATGTGAACAGTATGTTTTTAACAGTTGATTACCCTGAACTTGAAGTATAATTCAACTGAAGAAAAAAAAAAAGTAATAATACAAAAATAATCGTTATTTCGATTACGTTGTTTTCGTAATCGTTGCAAGCCATAATCGTAATTGCGATTTTAAAATACGATTAATTGAGCAGCCCTACTCGGTAAACAGAGTATCATTGATGTAATCAGTATATTTATAGTTAATTGAATCACACAGAGGATGCTTCCTGCTACTTGTGCAGATACACAAGATGACTAAGATTGCATTTGGATTTATGAGGGATTAAGCAGGGCGTGAAAGATACACGAGTCTCTGCAGGGATAAAAGGTGTCAGATATACATTTGGATAGTATTTAGAGAGGGACTGTCAATCTCTCTCACTGACAGTTCACACATTTGCAGATTGTGGAGTTGGGAAACACTGTTGAGATTGTTGGAGAGGAGTACAAAGGTTGACTCATACAACCTGTTGCTCATAAGCAATAATACATGCCCCATGTGCTCGGTGCTAATGTTGTGATATTATCTTATTTTGTTTTTGGATACCTTTTTTAATTGAAATATGTGACCTAGAAAGACTTACTGAATTTCACAGATTTTTAAGATTGTCAAAGTCTTTTAAAATAACCCTGTCGAAATCACAAGGGGTTATTTTGGCTTGGGTTTAATAACACCACACGTTTTAACAGAAAGCTTGTGTTACAAACTGGAGGGGGGGGGGTGGAATTCAGAAGATATTGCTGTTGAACTAACAGAAAGGGTCTTATGAAACGATGTTATTATCTGCATTATGGGACATGCAGGAGCAAGTGTTTTTAGCGTTTAGACTATACAAATGTCTCTTTCAAGTCTCTGAACTTTATCCAAGTATAATTGCCTTATTATTCCAAAACATTTAGCTCCTTATGAACCACTTAGAAGCTTTACAAAACTAACCATAGCTATGTTTTTCCATACACTTAGTTGCATGAAAATGCAAAATCTTTTTCCTAACCAGGTTGGTGTTTTACTGTAGCATCAGTGATATACGTGGACCATCTGTTGACAAGGTCTCAAGGACTCTTTGAGGTTAACACATTCAGCATGTGCCTGTGTGTGAATGCCTGTGATTGTTTGATGTGTTTTACTGCCCTTTGGCTCCAGATGTACCTCAATAACAGAAGATAATTGGACACAGAGCCTGAGGTTATATAGTAAACACAGCATAGATAGTGTTAATGATTTGAGGTGTGAATGTGTTAGTAGATGCAAGTCTTCAGAATTTCCTCAGCATTACGTTTGCATGCTTGTGTGTGCATTCATGTTTGAAAGGGCATGCAACTTTGGCTATCATGTGCTGCCCTCTGCTTTATTTGGAGCCCAGCAGTCAGCACTGTACGCACACCAACTGGGCTTTGGCCCCTATATCTGCTCACAGCACACGGCCTCCCCTGCCAATCTTGTAAGGGATGTTTGTTCCAGTTGCTCCTTATTTACACGCAAACTCAGGACAAGGGGTGTGTCCGTCACTCCGTCTCTGGTTAGACGGGAGGACTTTCCTCCTCTTTTTGGGAAATGCACACGGCAACAGTTTAACCCAATCCTCGGAAAGGGCATACTACCATTGTAGCCCTATGTTCTTCTTAGGAACTCTTGACACGCTACACAATGCATAAGTATATCATCATCTGAGATCCAGGAGGGGGGGGGGGGGCTTAGTTTGTTTTCCACAGAGCTTTTCTGTTCTCCCTCTGGTTCCTTTTTCCATTCCTGACAGAAATGAGTTTTGACACAATGTAACAGCTGTCAACTAGTAAAGGTTGACCAACATACATGCCATTCCACATATGGGTCTCTTTGATTTGTGTTATTTTACTGTGCCTCCATCCATTGGTCAGTAATAATAATAATAATATATTAATTTTATATAGCGCTTTTCTGGACCCAAAGACGCTTTACATTTGGGAGGGGGGGTATACAAACAAAACAAAAAAACAAACAAAACAAAACAAAAAAACACAACAGAAAAGCAGTCAGGAGGAAGTTGATTAAGAAGGGGGGGGCTTTATAGATAAAGAGTTGAAAAGGTGGGTTTTGAGGCGGGACTGGAACAGGGTGAGGGACTCAGACTCACGGAGGTCTTGGGGGAGTGAGTTCCAGAGCTTCGGGGCTGCCACAGAGAAGGCTCTGTCCCCAAAGCTCCGGAGTTTGGCCTTTGGGATTGAAAGCAAACCGGCTGAGGTGGATCTGAGGGACCGGGGTGGTTGGTAGAGGGTGAGGAGGTCAGTGAGGTAGGGGGGGGGCCAGATGGTGGAGGGCTTTATAAGTGAGGACCAGGAGTTTGTAATTGATGCGGTGTGTAACGGGGAGCCAGTGGAGTTCTTTGAGGACAGGGGTGATATGATGCCATGATTTGGTGTGGGTGAGGAGTCTGGCGGCTGCGTTCTGGACACGCTGGAGTCTACTGAGGGAGGTGGAGCTGATGCCGTAGAGGAGGGAGTTGCAATAGTCAAGGCGGGAGGAGATGAAGGCGTGAATGAGTCGCTCAGCTGCAGGGCGGGTGAGAGAGGGACGGAGTTTGGCAATATTGCGGAGGTGGAAAAATGAGATTTTGACAACATGACGGATGTGGGGCTCGAGGGAGAGGGTGGGGTCAAATATCACGCCAAGGTTGCGTGCCTGGGTGGAGGGGGAAACAGGGGTGCCATCAATGGTGATTGTCAGGTTGGGGGTTTTGCTGAGGGTGGATTTTGATCCGATGAGGAGGAGTTCAGTTTTATTGCTGTTGAGTTTGAGGAAGTTGTGTTGCATCCAGGATTTTAGTGCAGTCAGTGCTTATTCTTCATCAATGTAAAGGCAACACAAATTACCTTAAACCTAGTCTGTCATTTCTGTGCAGCATTTTCTTCTTACTTATTGATCTAGCTTGTAGCACATATATAGCAATGTTTTTTGAGTACTGCAGCCAGGGTCATTACTTGTTTAAAGATCAGTGATTCTCTAGTTCCAATAAATCAGTGATATATATTGTTGAAGTCTATGAATATCTTATTTAATAGTTTTGAACCAGGTCATTTAGTATTTGAAATAAAGCCGCTTGGTACATTTAGAAACTACATATAGGTATCAGATTGACCTCTATGTGGGCGAATACCCAATTTTTAAATGGGCTCAAATTAGGATTTGGGCAAAAAGAAAAACACAACTTGGAAATACCTATTATATTATTACTAGTGGTGCACGATAATTATCGGTCCGATATTAGGAATTATGACGTCATCCCGATAAACCCGATACCAGTATTAATAGCCCCGATAATATACAATATATTTTTTGGGTAAAAAAAAAGAAAAAAATACTGCGGTGTGGGTGGATTGGGATGAGGGGCGCTTGTTTTTCACTCGGCTCCTCCCGTTTTGCCAGTACTGTGGTATTAGTGGTTTAGGAAGAGGGGAGTTCTTCACAGATCCAGCGCTCCCTAACTCATGCCTGGCTGTGACGTAAATGGTGTGCGGCCGTGAAGCGAGGACAGTAAACAAACATGTCGCCGGTAGTATGGGACTATTTCAAAGTTTCAGAGTTAGATAGTTCGCTTGCTATTTGTATTAACAAATGCAATGCAGAAGTTCCACGAGGAGGGAAAAGGCAACAAGCTTTTGGCAAATGTTTGATAGGCTTGCTGTCCTATAAATGCCAGGTAATAGTTGTTTCCATTTCTTAATATGGACCACTCATTGTTCACTCATTGTGCAGGGAAACACATTGTCATTGACTGATTGACTCAATTATATTTATTTGGGAAAATAAATCTGGTCACTTTGAAGAGTCAAAACTGTTCTTGGCTTTGTTTTGTTCATAGTAGTAATGCTCATGTCATTTGCTCACTACTAGTCTTTTTTTTTACCACCAGGTGTGCAAAAACTACAGGTACATTTAATATATATATATATATATATTATCGGTTATCTGTATCGGTATCGGTCTTGAGAAGCAGGAAGTTATCGGTATCGGTATTGGTTTCAAAAAAACAATATCGTGCATCCCTAATTATTACACACAATATCGTCTAATCAATTCACCAGACTAACCTGATCTGGAAACACTTCTTTAATCTACCCGACATCCTGTTCTTATCTTTTCTCATGCGCTTGATATTAAAGTGAAGCTGGTGTTTATTTCAGACACACAATGCATGTGGTCAAAATGAAAAGGCACTGACACTTAATGGACATTGAACAGACGTGGGAAAAACCACTTAACATGTTTTCCCCTGGAGCTTCGCACCCTTTGCAGTTGGGGTTTTCCAGTGTTGGTCAGCAGGAGGTGTAAGGCTTAAGTATGGCATCTGCAGTGAGTCATTGTGGCCTTATTGCCTTTGCTGTGGCACTACATACTGTGGTAGGACAGAATAAAGCCTAATTAGGACTGTGTTAAGCTAAGTCTATCTTTGAAATGACATCAGAAGCTGGCTGAGTATTGTGGTATAGACTCAAAGTACACATAATAAGTGGACAGATGATGTACAAGAGCAACATTTATGACGTTTGTTATTCACTGCCTGTCTGTCACTCCCAACAAAAGCCTTAATTGTGTCTGATTTCTGCGTTAGATTGTGTAGGTTTTCTTGTTATTGTGTCCACCCCAGGTATATGCAAAGGGGAACGACAGCTAGGTACAGTGGGTCGTGGCGGTGGTGGATATCGGGTGTCAGAAATGTTTAGGGAGACTCCTCGTGAATATCATGTTCCACCTGTCTCTAAATGAAGAGCTTAAGGATTCACATCTTAACACAAGCTGCCTAAATGTCTACAGCACAGTCAAAAGAGCCGGAGATGAAATGATACAGTGGGAACTTGTATCTTTTTTCTGCATGACTACGGAGCTGTCTGCCGAAAAGGGAACTAAGCTGACAAAACACTTGAGTCAACTTCTGTTTTTGTATAACTGACTCAATGGCTGATATGTATGTCCACTCCATCTACCTGGCATACCGAGAGACCCAGCTGGTGTCAGATTGCGGTAATATGCAAATGTCATCTTCAAACAAAGTTAAGTGTAACCACAAAAGTATATTTGTGGAATTATCACATTTGGAACAGGTTTCCAAAGAATATTTTTTGTTTCTGTTCATTTATTTTTAGATCACATTGTTCACTCTTATTATGTGTAAATAAAACATCTAGGTCCAGATGTGTAAGCAATACACGTACGTAGTAAACACATTCACAAGTCATTTCCCACACATAAACTGGTCATTGAATGTGCACACCCCTGCATACTTTAACCCAGGCGTACACACATATAAAGTGAAATACGTTCCTTTAAACTAAAAGATTGTTTATTGAGGTTGTGCAATTGTCACTGATTGAGTCTCCCTTTTAACAAATTAAAGCAGGGGTCTCTTTTAATCACTTTTCAATTATTTTCAACTTTTAATTTTTTAGTTTTGACTCGAGCCATAATTTCCCTTTTTAAAGCTTTTTAAATTTTAGCCTTAATTTTGCTGAGTTTTTTGTGATATGCCAGCTTCTAATAAGTCATTGTTCATCTTCCTGAGTTTTAATTATGATAATTGAGCTATATGATGGATTGAAGGTACACATGTGATTTACTGTTACTCTACAGGCTAAATGTTTTCATTGCCCTTCTTTTCATTGACAGGCCTCTAGTGTTAGAGCAGGCACAAGCAACAACACAAATGGGTGATTAAGAGCCTTTCTACATCATTTTAACTAGGGATGCACGATATTGGTTTTGTGAAACCGATACCGATAACTTCCTGCTTCTCAAGACCGATACCGATAATAATATAATATATATATATTAAATGTACCTGTAGTTTTTGCACACCTGGTGGTAAAAAAAAGACTAGTAGTGAGCAAATGACATGAGCATTACTACTATGAACAAAACTAACCCTGGGGTCGTCTCTGGCAAACTTCTTGCCTTTTTCAAAAGCCTTGTCGATAGGTAAAAGCCCCGGTGCCTTTGCAGCTAGCATACATTGTTACTATCTGCTAACGTTAGCTTTAGCCTTCGTTTTCTAATAGTTTTTTTCATAGGCTATAAACAGAGGTGGTATAACTATAGATATTGTGCTAGAGTAAAAGTAGAAGTACTCAGATCTTGTACTTGAGTAAAAGTAGAAGTACTCAGGTATTGTACTTGAGTAAAAGTAGAAGTACTCAGATCTTGTACTTGAGTAAAAGTAGAAGTACCAGAGTGTAGGAATACTCTATCACAGTAAAAGTCCTGCATTCAAACAGTTCCTCAAGTGAAAGTAGAAAGTATTCTCATCAAAATATAGTGAAAGTAGCGACAGTAAAAGTAGTGATTGAGCAGATTGGTCCATTTCAGAATAATATATATATGTTTTATAATGATTGATCATGAAAGTGTTCTCAAAGCTGGTAAAGGTGCAGCTAGTTTGAATGACTTTGTATTCTGCAGGGTAGCTTGTGGATTTACTCCAGGTGGAACTAAAGTCTGATTCAACACTTGATTATATTTCACATCATTCATCCACATCTGTAAAGTAACTAAAGGTATTAAATACATGTAGTGGAGTACAAGTACACCATGTACCTCTGAACTGTAGAGGAGTAGAAGTACACCATGTCCCTCTGAACTGTGGAGGAGTAGAAGTACACCATGTACCTCTGAACTGTAGAGGAGTAGAAGTACACCATGTACCTCTGAACTGTAGAGGAGTAGAAGTACACAGTAGCAAAACATTGAAATACTTAAATAAAGTACAAGTATCTCAAAATTGTACCCACGTATAGTACTTGTTGAGTTTATGAACTTAGTTACTTTACACCAGTGGCTATAAAGATAGAAAGACTAAGCCTTGCACAGAGGCATGAAAATACATTTTCAAAATGCTCAACAGCCAGAATTATAAACTGACTGCTACACAATTAAAATAAATGCTTTTATATATTTCTATTAGATGTGACTCTTTGGCGTTTCTGTTATTATTACCTGCTGCTTTAGTTGTTCTGACTGCTAACATCCTGTTATTCCTCATTTAAAGCCGATATTCCGTGGGGTCGGGGGGCTCGGGTCCTTGTCACCTTTTTCATACCTGATGAGTTTGCCTCCCTGACTGCAGTTGCTTCAGCGTGTAGAAGCTAGTAAGCCTACTATCTGATTTGTTTTAGATAGGCACAACATGTTTCATATGCAGACCTTATTTTCCTGTTCCATGTTCAAATAAACCATTTTCAGTGGTATTTTTTTTTGGTCATGGAAAATTAGGTAAAGGTAATTGAGAAGTCATGGAAAAGTCATTGAAAATCATTGGTGAAAAAGTGTATGAACCCTGATTATAGCTCGTTGCCTTTTTCCCTCCTCGTGGAACTTCTGCATTGCATTTGTTAATATTGACTCCTGACTGTTCCATGTGTTGTTTTTATCTGTTGTGATTTATTGTCTTTTATTGTGATGTAATGTGTTTTTATGTGTTTAAATTACATGTACAGCACTTTGGCTCGACCAAAATCGTTTTTAAATGTGCTCTACAAATAAAATTTGATTTGATTAATACAAATAGCAAGCGAACTATCGAACTCAAACTTTGAAATAGTCCCATACTACCGACGACATGTTTGTTTACTGTCCTGGCTTCACGGCCGCACACCATTTACGTCACAGCCAGGCATGAGTTAGGGAGCGCTGGATTTGTGAAAAACTCCCCTCTTCCTAAACCACTAATACCACAGTACTGGCAAAACGGGAGGAGCCGAGTGAAAAACAAGCGCCCCTCATCCCAATCCACACCGCAGTATTTTTTTCTTTTTTTTTACCCAAAAAATATATTGTATATTATTGGGGCTATTAATACTGGTATCGGGTTTATCGGGATGACGTCATAATTCCTAATATCGGCCCGATAATTATCGTGCACCACTAATTTTAACAGTTATAGAACATCTTCACCTTACATATTCTTCAAAACATTTCTGTAGGCAATACATGAAACTTAAGTTCCTTTTGTAATGTAAGCACTAAGCATTCTTTATGTGCAAGTAGTTCTAAACTGGAAAATGGAGTTTAAAATCATCCCTGATTTAAAAGACCTAGCATACACAGAAAAGAAACAAACGCCTTCGCCTCAAACGAGAGGAAAGTGTCACCTGAGCCTGTTGTGTCAAATACAGTGTAATGGGTGACTGGCAGGCAAGTGTGCTGTTACCTGAGATGGTTGAGGTGTGGCTGCCCATGTCTGCACTCGATTCATTACGTACTTCACGTTGCCTCGAATCATGCAGTGATCCCTTTCCTGTTGACAATTCACTGTGGCAACATGACGTTGAATAGCTGATTGTAATTAGTGGGATCTTTCCATTACCGTCATCCTCTAAATCGATTAGGACTTATGTTTGGCTCCATACTAGACATCACAATAACACTAATGTCTCCTTTACAGACCAATAAAGGAAAGTCATGGAAATGTTTCAGAAAGGAAATTAAAGGATTCAGTCACCATTTTATTGTCAGACATTAGGAACATTTCTAAAACATAACCTTTCCATTTGCACAGGTTACTGTTAGGTGGGCTAGGTGTTTTTCTAATGCTGGAACTTGGTTAATTCCATGATAACATAACCATTACTGTCCATATATTTTGTCTCGATGGTAGTGTAATGGCTGTATCTTTAAATGTGATCACATTTCTCCATAGGATTTTGTAAAATAGCTCCAAATAGAAATAAGGTCTGTGGTTGACACAAATTTAAGAGACGGATCACGTTTTGTTCAACGACATTAAATACATCAGCAGTGACCCCACTGGTGATTTTTGAAGAGTTTACGTGTCTGAAAAACGATGGTTGTTAACGAGTGGCTGAATAGGACTACAGAAGTTGTCGAGGACGTTGAACGTCATTACGCTGATTACGTAAACACTCCCGCTAAGTTTGTTTGCCCCTGTTCTGCTTGAAAGCAAGTACCTGCCTCCTGCAAACTGTTCAAACAAACGCTTTAACTTGTACAATTTTGAATCTGTATTTTTGAATATCGATCTTAAGTTGGCGTGACGTTGAACTCGTGCGACCCTGCTGTAGTTCGCTTATAGCATAACGTTAGCATTTTGAGGTTCGTTTTCCACAGACCTTATTTCAAGCTATTTTCCCAAATCCCATGGAGGAGTCCCATTGCTTTGTTGTCGAGGGAACCCATGCGCAGCTTACTTCCGGGTAAATACGTCATCCCTGCACCACTCTATAGATGTGAGTGTTTTTATATCGTCTACCTACTCGCTAACAGACATGTTGCAAAGGAATCAGGCCTATTCACCGTATGTGATGGTTTCAGCTCTCAGACCATTGTATTATCTCATTTACACATACTGGAAGTTCCATTAAGGTGGCTTGTATTATATCTCAGACAGTCTAACTGTACACCACCCTGCTCCAAAAGGGTCGACTAATCATGAGCTAAAGTACTCTAGAATATTTGATTTGCATAACAGCTTATAGTTTAATACAGTATAGTATATCAGTGGTTGTCTTCTCTTAACCTCCTGGCCTCTGTCAGTCAAAGAATTATGCAATGCAGTTTTAGGAGCAGGAGGAAGTAATACAGGAAGGGAAGATGCCATGTGACAAAAGCTATGACCCAAACTCACATGACAAGATAAAGAGTTGTTTTGAGCTTGTTAACCACCATCAAATCATTTAGATGTATTCAATTATTTTTCATTTTAAACCGAGTCATTCAGTGTAGTGATCTTCACATGCAAGTTGTCATTCTTCATGCCCCCTCCAGAGGGCAGCATCAGTCACTCGAGAGGATTCAGGGTAGCAGGGCAGATGTCACAAACATGAACATCTTCTGACTCTGCTACCTACTGTCAAAATGTACTTTGAATGTTTCTCTATTGTAGAACAACGTGTACTTTTCTTCAAAGATCACATTCATCATGATATATATGTATTTCATGTACCAATCCTTTTTTATTTTTGTTCTCATCTTATATTGCTCATATGTAAATATGTGTCAATTGTAGGGTAACACCAGGTCTTTGTTTACATTTGGATCTTGTGTTGTGCTTTCACATTAAAATACATTATTGTCATTAATTAAAACATTTTATAAATATTGGAAGTCATTTTTTCCATTTGGCCCTAAACATCTCTTCACAGTCCATTGTATCGTAAGGCATGACATAGCAAAGCAGCAATGGAAACAAATGAAGTGTTAGATGTGAGATATTTGAAGAGGATACAACAAAACTAGGAATTATCGTTAGAAAGAAAGAAAAAAGAAAATATGCATGAGAAGAAAGAGATCAGTTCCTCTCCACAGCCTGAGTGTCCTTGGGTTGTACTTGGTGTATCAAGTCCAGTCTCTTCCCATCTTCACTGGTAGGATCAGTCGATACATCTATTCTGGGATCAGAAATCTGAGCGTATGGAGACAAAGTGGAACTCTTGTTTGGGCAGATAAATGCATCGCTGTCTGTGGAGCCAGTGTGAACCATAGACACAGACTGTATACAGATAATATCATTATTAGTAGTAATTAATAGTTAGTTGGATAATTAGTTCATATAATTGTTTTGGTTACTACAGAAAACATTCAAATAAATAAATCTCTGAAGAACAAATGATGATAACTTTAAAGCCATGGATACCCTTACCGCTTTCAATGAGGTTGAAGTTGTATCTGACTGGTAACCATGTTTTCTTCTAGGATGTATGGTGCCAAATGATTTTCCTGGTTAGTTATATCACAGATGATATGTCTGTGATTGGCATTGACACTCTGGATGCAGTACAATATTGTAGAAAGTCACGTCTCAGGCAGAAATTCATAATTATTTTCCCATTACATTATTTCTACTTTCTTGTTTATTTCTAGTCTTTTTAATTGTTATTGTACAATGCCGTGTCTTTTTATGCTGCTGCCTGCAACACAACACTTCAATAAAGTACTATCTTATCTATTACATGTCACTTGTTAGACGCTTTTACCCAAAGCGACTTACACACACTCAATACTCTTGTGTCTTTAGGCGGGTAGTGTAGTTTGTCCAGTTTAAGAATGTGTGATTCCATATTGTATCGTTGTTGTCAACAGACTAGTCTCACATGCAGTTATGTTATAAATAACCTTGTGTTCCTGTGTATACACATTTGCTTTGTCTGTGTCTGGGAACTGCTTATGTCACAACAGTTTAGCCTAGTTTTCAGTGTCCACTGGATAGTTGTTAACTTCCTCATAAAAGAGACGTTGTCCTTCCAGCTTGGATGCCCTGACTGTCCCTGAGAAGCAGTCTGACTGTCTGCCAAACCAATTAACGGATGCCAGTTACATCACTGCTCAGGGAGTGGATATGTGCTCTCTTTGTTACCTCAGCAGCACCATCATACTTAGAGATCATTGAGTTTTCAGAGGACTGTATTGATTAATAAACTGCCTTCCTTTCAGTTTGCACAGAAACATTCCCTGTGATTCCATGAACAGCAGCTGCTTCAGACAGTACATTAGCTGCCAGGCGTATTCACTCAGCATTTGATTAGCCTGTAGCATTGAAGCAGTCTAATAAATGCAACAACACCCACTTACTGGAAATATATTGTTTCATTGAAACCTGACCTGCCAACTGAATATCATTCTAAAATACCTGATGCTTTACTGATGGACTTCATCTGGTATATAGCAAGATAAGTTATTTCAGTGAATTAACTACTTCACACTTATCTAATATATTGAAATACAGATTTCCGATGAGTCCCTGCAATCCCCCAATAATGAGACTTCTTGTTTTCAATTTCGAACATTGAGCTTTTAGATGAATGATTGATTAATGCATTGCCTTCCTTCACTCAGCATTTGATTTGCCTGTAACATTTAGGCAGTCCAATAAATGCAACACCCACTTACTGGAAATATTGTGTTTCATTGAAACCTGAGGAGCTATTTCTAAAATGCCTGATTGGATGGCTGATGCTTTACTGATGGACTGATTTCCCGTGAATTAACCCTTCACTTGTGTCTAATATATTGAAGTACAGATTACAGATGAGTCCCTGAAATCCCCCAAATGGTACTTCTTGTTTTCGATTGAGACTTGTATATTGACAGATAAAACACGTTGAGTTTTAGGTTTTCAGGTGGACAATATGTTTATCAATCCTAAAGAAGACTTTGTAATTTGCTTAGAGGATCACCCTGATAGTACTCTGTGTCCCTATTAACAGAGCATTGGCAACCAAACAGTGAAGTAAAGACAATGTGTAACTTAAAGGCTAGTATTTGTATACAGGTGGGCTGTCACAGCAGATTGGGATACATTTATCTTGAGTTGAAGGTTAGTTGTTACCCTAACCATTTTGATGTATGACTAAATGAAACAAATCTTTAGTATTATTCCCTTCTGGTAAGGCCTGTTGGTAAATATAATATACATAGGCAAGTTCTAAATGTTCCATCAAAATGTTTCTGTAGTTACATCCTGGATACCTCTATAGTGAATACTCTCTAAACCATATTATAGTACCTAATGGAATTCTCTAAACTCTGGCTCATTGCTTGGAAATATGAATAATTACAAGTTGCAGTGCTAAAAAAGAAGCAATGGTATCTCTTCCTGACTGTCTCCTTCTGTCTCTACTCCACCTCCTCCCTTTCCTGTTTCACGCAGCCCCCTCCCTTCACTATATTGATCTCGTATGTCGTCATGTTGGGGTACTTAAGGGGGAGAGGGCCACTCGTTCTGGGTGTGTCTCCAGATGTTAAGCAACCAAAAGAGGCTCACAGACTTTCACATTATAAAAGGCATTGCTTAATGAATGAAACAACATGAACTGCTGTGGTTGCTTTCCTCCGGCATTGTTTATTTGAGTATTTCCCATCAAACCGGGGTGTTGCTGGGTGGGTTTTAATACCTTCATGCTTTCATTTCCAGTGCACTCATTACCTTGAGGAAATGACTCATTGTTCGTGGATTGGTCATAAGGTCAGCTAAGAAATGTTAGCTACGGCGAGCAGATTCTCAGTCTATATTTTCATGTGGATGTCTGTCTCTCTAGTGAACCGTGCACCTTGTATTTAAGAGTTGCTATGGAGAGATAAGAGCATGAGGTTGACAGCAGTATTGATTCACTTGCCTCCATCAGTTCCCCATCCCCCTCCCTGTATATCTAATTGTCTTTTCACTTGCTGACATACTTTACGCTTTTGTTGAGATGTACATGTAATGCAGACGTCTAATTTGTGTGTTAGCATTTGCATGCACATGTGCTAACCCTCTACTGGCATGTGTGTTTAGACCACGGCCAGTATATGTCTTTAAATTCAGCCCTGCCCACTTCTGACTTTGCACATGGGGTCGAATAACAGTGCATAGGAAGTGAGGATATGTATATGTGTCCATTTGTGTGCGCGCAAACTTTCCTCAGTAGTGCAGCTCAGGACTTCCTCCTCTCTTAGAAAAAGGCTGCCGGCTTTTGTTGTGTGAGAACCAGAGCGACATTCCTTGGTCTGCCCTCAGGCGCAGAAAAAGCCATATGTATGCTCTCACACAATCATGAGCATAAATGCATGTCATGTTTTTTTGTTAGTGTGTGTTTCTACGGGTACTGCCCCCACTGGGCGGGGCAGTCTGGCTCTTCCTTATTTGATTAGTTGGTGCGTAGGGGGGGGCTGGGGTCACATGGGTGTACAGCAGAATCCGAGCGATAGGGAACAAAAACTCAGAACTAACACCCCACCTCTGCCCATGAGAGTAAAGTACACCAGCGCTGTTAGCCTGAAAAAGCAAACAACTGAGCGAGAGAGAGAGAGAGAGAGAGAGACAGAGGAGAGGACTGACAGCTGTTGGACGGGAGAAGAGGGAAAGGAGCAGCAGCGAGGGAGGAGAGAGGAGACAGAGATAAGAGTGTGGCAAACAGGAGACACTGAGAGGAAACACATGGTGTAAAATGGCCTACCAACTTCACCGTGGTCCCAGTGAAGGACAACTCTAAAAGGGAACGAATAGGATCGAGGAGGATGACAACAGTGTGCTAAAGGAGGAAGACGAGGGGGGCCACAGGTGAGATCAGATGTTTTGTATTAGCTCCATCAGGTGGGTGGATAACACAGACAGGATATGTAATGCTAATTCAATGAATCGCTAATTCTATTTTTCAAAGGGTCACGTTTTACAAGTTTGATTTATATCTTTTCTATTCTATGACCGTAGATAGAGAAGTAGTCCCGGAAAGTTCCAGACATTCTCATAGTATTCCAGTGCAAGCTTCTTACTCATGTCCATGTATTTCGGGGGGGAAAAAAGAAGGAGCTGTTTATGGGCTGGCGTGGGCGGGATAATGGGCAGACAGTGGATTTTTAGGGAAGCGTTGTGTGTTTTTCCAGCAACTGCGTGAGATGAGGGTTCCTTCACACGCCAACTGCCACTCAAGGGAGTTTAACATGAGTTTTATTCCATGGCAGGATTTCCTTTTTGGCTTGAATCTCCCCTTTATTTACTCCCTCCACATCACGTTGCCTGATTTAATTACATTTACATTCAGTCTTGAGTTTAAATGCCTGTTTCTTGACACACCATTAATTTTGTATCCTATACGTTTATTTCCTTTTTTGTATTTTTCTAATATACTACTAGGTTTCATAGTGTTGCAGTAACAAACAACACATTTGCTCTAATGAGGACACCATGACTTTCACATCTCCTAACCACTCTATGTGTTGATTATATTAACAGTAACCTCAAACATGACTCCACCCTCTGAAGACCTTACAGTGAACTTTAGTTCAAACATGATCACAGACCCTTTACACAGTGCAATAGACAGCACTTGTAGATGTTTATATGGATCGGTTCCAGTTCCAAATAAGAAAACCTCCACGGTTATTATGTGAAGCTTGATTTACGGCTGAACTTTGGCCCTGAACTTTGCCCCACGAATCTGAATACCTTTCCTGATACCGGAAATCAATGACCAGCATTGGAGATTTTAGTTTTAGTACAAGATGTTCTCCCTTTTCTCTGGCTTCTGCCAACACTATAAACCGGATATCAACCGATTCTGAAGCATAAAGCCAGGTCTACTATTCAACCCTTCTTATTGTTTTACATTCATGGATGGGTCATTGAATGCGAGTTTAACTAACTCTCTCTTAACACTCCATGTTTTTCCGGACTGTTATTGAAGTTGCTGCTTTCTATAGCACTTCACCATGGCGCTGGGCGAATCACTTCCCAGTCCTTAATTTCTGCTGTGGAGCTGCAATTATGGCTACATGCTGGGTAAGAGTTTACAGACTGTGGGAAGAGAAGGCCATTTTATGATGAAGCTTATGCAGTATATCCTCTGTGGCATGCTTTGGTTTCCCCTGTGCGTGTTTGACCGGCTAATGCAGCCGTTTGTCTCTAACAATGGCTGTAGAGACAACCGTAGTGGGAGAGCAGGGGATGACATGTCAGAAAGGCCCATGCCCTGAATCTGAAGCCACCAAAACGTGTGCTTTAACTTGGCTTTTGTCAGCACCAGGAGCACACACTTTATTTAATGTTCTCTGCTACTGCTTCATGGAGGAGTATATTTTGTCTTCATAAATCCACAGGTCACAAGGTTTAGTTGTGAGGGTCCTGTGATAGCATAATGTTGTTGGCTCATGAGCTCGTTGTGTAGGGAGGGCTCAGTGAAATCGGAGTCCACTGTTATGATTATCCTGCTGGCTTGCTTCCTGTTGGCTGAGTGGGGTAGTTGGGACCCCACCCCCATGCTGTAATGTAATGTACTACAGTTATTCTCATCTACTCACATTTTCTTCTTTGTCTCTACCATCACTCTCTGGTTCTTGGTTTGATTGTCGTCCATGTGATTGTGTCGTAGCTAACTCTGCAGCCCATAAACCCAAGTACACTTTAACTTCCCTGCTAAAGTCAACGCATAGCGGAAAAAAGGTCAAATCTTATCACTTTGGGGTTTTTTTGTTTCTACCTTTTTATTTCACAGTTTTTTTTTTTTTACCGAATGAAAGCTTATGGTTGTGCATATAAGTGAAACAGAAGCTCTTTGAATTCTTCCTACGTCAGAAACACACACTGCATGTTTAACCAATTATCACCAGCCTAAATTGTACTGGTCTGAATCATTAATGTTTTTGTTAGCTTTATCTACACTTTCCCATTCCCTTCACAGTTTACAAATCATTATGTTACTTTTGGAAAAGTATCCGCTTGTTTGACAGTTGGTATGCAGCTAAAACTGTATGTGGTGAGTTTACATTTATCCTCTTAGAACAAACCAAAAGTTAATTAAAAAATAGATGCTATGTGTTGAAGTGGTGAAGGAAAAGTAACAAGTGTTCAAACAACAAAGCAAAATGAAAATGCCGAGATGATATCCTGACAGATTTATATTTGTTTCTCTCTTCTAGTGTGTATCCATATCAAATTAATTGTTGACATGTGCTTGGCATACTAATCCTTTCAATTTTAAAACTGACCACAAAACCAGTTTATTGTTGGGAACGTCCAACAGGTCTTGGTGCACTCACTGTGTGTAACCTAACTGAAGGTCTTGCTTGACTCTGTACTGCTGAGTAGTGTAACTAATCTGTGTGAGTTTCTCTTGAACTCACAACGTGTGTGCTGATCGTCTCGAGTGTGTGATGTTACTATGTTCCGGGAATTATTTCCCACCATCACATTATTGTACCACTCAATATCCAGTTGATAATTTCATCTGCTATTTATTCATTCCAATGACTCAAAACCTTTAGATCCCACTGCCTTATGGAATCATTTTTTGTTTTATTCTAAAAAATTCTTATTCTATTTAAATGAAAGCTTATCTTCAGCTATCATCTTAAGCCAGTGGTTCTCAAAGTGGGGGGCGCAGAGGTATGACAGGGGGGGCGCGAGAGACCAGGAGGAAAAATGGTTATTAAAAAAAAATATTTAAAAAAAAAAGATTACATTTTTTTTTTTCATATTTTGAAAAATTATTGATTCGAAAATAATATGATACAGTACTATTACGTCTGGGTCTCTGTGTTTCATTAAAGCTCGGCTCTGTGTGTGTGGAACGAGCATTTTGTGTTCTCGAGCGAGAGAGAGAGCGCACCGGTACCGGAGATCGTTGTTGTTAGCTTCTGGTGCTAGCGAGCTACGCCAACGGATATAAGGAGTTGTTTTCAACAACAAGTGGAGGACAGTCCCTCTCCTGTCAGACTGAGAGACTCGTGAGCTAAAGGACTCTCTCAGTGTTATCTCAGTGGGTCTCAAAACGTTTTAGTCACCATTAATTTAAACAATTATTTCCGAGGCACACGTTTATATGATCATTATAGTTATAAAAAAATAAGAGAATAAATTAAAAACAGGTATGAAATACTATGACAGTAAAAAAAAAAAAAAAGTTTAAAAGGGTGATTTGTAAAATATCCATAAAGAAATAGTAAATCTGTTTACAGTTCTGTTTCAAATGGGTGTTGAGAGAGGTATCCCATAGATCTCTTCTTTTGCTCTCAAAGTGCACCAGATTAATGCTTTTAAACTTCATATTTAAAAATCTTCCCGGGGGAGCTTGCCCCCGGCCCCCCCTATGTAAGTCCAACACACCACTATAAAAATAGCACTTGACCCCTGCTTACACCTATATGCTGTGAGCTGATTATCGAGCCTTCATTGTAACAGTTGCGGGTATACGTTGTGTATTTGCGTGAGGAGTGTTGCAGTAGAAAATTCCACTGTAGCGCCCGGTACACATTAATGGGAGAAACACTAAATGTTAAGCACCCTCTATGAAACGTCAAGCTAACCCACAGCACCCCCAAATAAATCTCTGGCTTCGCCACTGAGCCTGACTTTGTGTTGGGGGGGGCCCGACTTTTTTTTTTTTCTCCAATGGGGGGCCTGACAGAAAAAGTTTGAGAACCACTGTCTTAAGCTGACTAAAATGTACATAATAGTCTGAAACTCTGTGGACTTTGCTAGTGCGTAATACAAAAGCAGTCGTTGCAGAACCTTTGACTCCCCTAGTGTGAATGTGAGCCCTAACTCTGCCCACTTTAGTGCCATAATCTGTCATTGTGCTACAAAGTATGCACAAAGCCACACCTTTGTAAATAAAAGACATGTAGTTATAATATGGCGCTTATAGCTTCATTAGAAACTATATGAGTTGTTAGTGGTTGGGTTGTACCCAATAAAGCCCTTGTTTACAAAGCTAAATGCAAACTGCTAATGAACAATGCAACCTTTTTTTTTTTAAAGCTGAAACTAAGAAAAGTGATGGGACAAGTCCCTGCGGTGTTGCTGCCTCTGCCCGTTGGTCCGTTCGCCCATCTGTCATACACATGTGTTTCCTGTTTATTTCCCAGGAGGTCTGGTTTTGTTCAAAAACTGCCGTCTGTATGTGGCTGGTGGCCTCCTCTATTTCTTATTTTCTCCCCGTTATATTGTTTGCTCTCTATGAATTAGCATAGTTTCACATATTCACATACATCACATGCAAAAGCAAATGTCAGCAAGGACGGCATGAAATTGTGATGCCAGACTGAGGTTGGTGTTGACATTAATACATTCTTTGATAATGTACATGTTCAATTGTGCTGTGAGAACGTAGATCGTTTTTTTTGTGTGACTCAGCCTACTTTAGGATTCAAAATACATCGTTTACCCGATAGAATTACCTTTTTGCATTACCTTTTCACACTTACCACTGTACAAAAAAACAATTGTTGTTTGTTTATAACCAACACTTATTAAGTATCTTAACACTTTATGTGCATATGTATCCTCCAAGAGTTTTTTTTCTTTTTCTGCCAAGACTTCCATTAAATCCCTTTGCAAGCCTGCCAAGCTAGCTTAAGTTATATTTGAAATAACTAAACATTTGCCAGAAGGGAGCTTCTTCAAATTCCTGGTGATTTAGGCATAGCTTTTTGAGTGTGGGAACGTAAGGGCCTGTGATCATGCCTCTACATTATTGTGTTTTATAACAGCAGGTAAGGACGTTTATGAGATCTGTATTATTGCAGTTACACATTTATTTGTAGGCGGGGTAGGCTTCCTGTGTATCCTAAGTTAGCATACCATGCCTGATGTATGGATACGATGGTTATGTGTTAACGACTCAGTTACAGACCTGGTTCTGGTATCATTTTCATGGCCTTGCAGACATCAAGAAGTACCTTGAAACCTCTGATTTAGGTTATTTATACTGCAGCATGTGTTTAGCCTGACCCTTGAGTGTTGCTCAACTCTCTGTGTGTTTGTGTTGGCCTGGTCACAACTAAGTTCAGTGTGTTCCATCTGCACACAATAAGGCAGGAGTTCATCCAAAAGAAACCTGTAATGTTTACATGCCCTTAGTTACCAATGTTTCTGAATCTTGAACATGCAGTGCACTTCTGATAAGATGAAATACTGTTAGGCAGAAATATCCCCTTGAGCATATGTATTCACACACAAACAGCTCTCTAACATACTGTATGCAATTAATCCCACTTTCAAATGTATTTTTGCAATTTCTACCAAACTATGACTGGTCCCTTGTCTCTGTGGGTGCTTATTATACTCAAGGGGTCCGAGCGGTTACGACGTGAACAATGGATGCAGGAAAGAGAAATAGAGATAGAAAATACTTACTAGTGGCAAGTAAATACAAAAAGAACAAAAAGTGGAATAGTGCAATAAAGAGTCTATGCAAGTGATTGAATATGATATATTAGATAATAATTTCTAAATTGCAGCCAGATTGATGTTGTTTCAAAAGTTCAGGTGTTGTTAACAGTCTTATTGCCTGTGGGATATGACTGAAATGTCCCTGAGTCTGGGGGATTTAGAACCTGATGCTGCGGTACCGCCTGCTAGACGGCAGCAGACAGAACAGTTTGTGGCTAGGGTGATGGGGGTCTTTTGTTCATCCTGAGGGCTTTCTTCCTGGAGACCGCTGGGAGTAAAGATCCTCCATGGATGGCCAGCTCCGTCCTGGTGATGTGCTCTGCTGCAGTTTTCAGAGGAACCCAAAGTAAAGAACTAGTATTAATACATGCAAACAGTTTTTAGGATTGTAAAGTCAAAGTTCAAAGTCTGTATCCAGAAGAAAATCCACCACATAATGTATTGTAAACACATAGTCAGATATTGCCAAGCAACTGGCCCAGATGTCAAAGTTGGTAATGTCTGCCATTGGAAAAATCCCTTCAAGTAGCCATTGTTTCAATACATTTCAACTACATGCTAATAGTATTAATTATCTTGAAGCTTGAAACTTTACATTATTGCTGATTGGATTGTGTGCAGTCTATCTTACAGTATATTGACCCCTCAGGGGTCTCCCCTCCTGCTTTCAATATGGTGTCCCTGATAAGCCCTCAACCAATCAGCACCCTCAGTTGTCTTGCTCTTTCTTCTCTCTATATATTTGACGTTGCTTTAGTTTGAGGGGACCCCCAGGGTTCATATGGTTTTCGTTAACATAGCTTCACAGAATGTAGAAACATGGTCAACCCCATCTACATAGACAGATTAGAATGGGAGGGATGAAACCCTCTTTAATGGTCACACATGCAGAGCACCACAGCACACACAGTGACATTTGGCCTCTGCATTTAAACCCATCCTAGCAGTAGGATTTTGACTCTTTTTTTACACAGGCCTAAACAATTCATTGGTCTATTACAGTGACTTTGCCGTTCAAATGATAAACAAGCAAAAATAAACATGATGAATATGCTGTTTAAAGTCTGGTTAGAACCAAGCTTCATTTTAATAGCCATAAATTGTCCCTACCCTTAGATGTGGTCTACCAACAGCTATTAGCACTCTCCCACAGCTAAGTGCTGGGTGAATACTATTGATGTGCCCACATGTCCATGATCACATGTGATGGGACTGTTGCTATTACAGCACACCCCATGTTGGAGCTCTGGAACTGTGACATTCTTCACTATTTTGTGTTTGTTTACATTTCTTATATTAAATATAGGCATACTCATACTCAATCCATCATTTTAGGGCTGGAAAATTGTTTGTCATTTTATGGAAATCGCAAGATGAGCTAATAAATGGAGGAGCACATTGTTTTCTTGAATGAATTTCTTTCGCAAAATAACATTCTTAATGAGAATGTTTCCAGATATTATATCACAGATGTAAGATTTAATTCCTATTTTGGTACAGATCCTTGCATAAAATCACATGCTCATTTAAAATGTTTTGTTTTCAATATGAATGAGAATAATGAACATGATCATTCCTGTGATATCGGAATCGATATTAGTTCAAATAATCAAACTAAGATATTCTTTTCAAATTGTTCAACCCTACATCCTATAATCCTCTTATGCCCCTTTCACACCAGCGCTTTTCAGCTCCGGCTCGGAGCTGGAGCCTGAAAAGCGCCGGTTTTTTCCTGTTCACACCGCCAGCGGCGCCGGCTCTTAGCTCCGGAATCGGGTTCACTTCCAGCTCCAAAAAATTGGTCGGTCTAGAGGCAAGAGCTTCGGAGCTAAGATGGTGTGGCGGTCGCTTACGTCTCTCTTACGTCGAGGCGTGCAGGAAACTAAACCCCCCTCCCCTGAACATGGGTCGACTGTCATGCCTGCCTACAAGCAGTAGTGCTTATAAACACACTTATAAAGTCAGGCAACACTAACCAGGCTTCGTGTGATTCTGTTTATATGTACCTTACTTTGACCATCCGTTCAGTGTTATTGATCATTGTGGAGAGAGGCAGACGTTTTGTATTATAGCAGCTATCGGATGGAATCAATACATGGGCTGCACAGGTTGTCGTGTCCGACTATCACAAGTAGAATCATAATAAAATACGCCGGTAAAATGTGCCTGTAGAAAACGGTTTATGCCACAATAGGATAGCAATAGCAAGTAGTCAGTTTAGCTTTCGGTTGCTATGCTAACATCACCCATTTTATACCAGAGAAACTTTCATAACAGCGTTGTGATACCAACACAGCGTCAATTCAGACTGACACAAATTCACTTAGGCTAAGGGGAACTGAGGATATGTATCAGCTGCTTGTGTGAGTCGACAGTGAATAATTTAGAGCGGCCGCAGCAGTGTGAGCTAACCGGGAGCTAACGGAGGAGAATAAACTCCCGTGGAAGAGCAGCCAACACTGCAGCGGTCGGTAAATGCCGCAGAAAACCACATTAATAAACAATTAACCACGGCACTCTGGAGAAAAGCTAAGGTGGAGAAGTCGTTATTCAATTTAATCTGGCTTCGTGTGAATTAAAAGCAACACGATCATCGACCCGACGCAGTAGTCCCCGTTGTTGTGAGCGCCGTAATGCCGTTGGGAGCAAATCAGCGATTGTAAACGGTGACGTCAAGGGACGCAGCAGCGGCAGCACCAGTCGCTGGTGCTGGGCGGTGTGAACAGAGCGGTGAGCAGAAAAGGGGAAACCGTAGCTGAACCAGAAAAGCTCTAGCTCGGAGCTAGAAAGGGAAAAGCGCTGGTGTGAAAGCCGCATTAAGTAGCATTTTCTTCCCTACATTTGAATGGGAGTTATTTTTAGAACAGTTAGAGAAGTTATGTGTGATTTGGGATGACATTCTTGAATTTAGCTAGCCTATTCAACTAGCCAACTAGCCAACTAGCCAACTAGCCAACTAGCCTAGCCAACTACAATTCATAGAGGCTTTACCATATGTGAGCAGGCAGATGGTTTTATCGTTCTCACATGACCAGGATTCGTTTGCACTTGTGGCTAGAATAAGTGGGAAGGTTACTGTGATCTGTGAGTTCAAATCCCGCCTGGAACAACCACCACTAGTGTTGCCCTTGAGTAAGGCACTTAGCCCTCAGTTACTCCAGGGAGAATGTCCCTGTAATTGGTAATTGTAAGTCGCTTTGGATAAAAGCGTCAGCTAAATGAAATGTAATGTAATCTAACCAGGATGTTGTGTAAATGTTTTTACTTATGATGATTTTGCAATTTAACGAAAATAAGTCAACTATGTCTCGAATTACATTACTCGTGTGCGCCAACCAAAGTGTTTTCAGTTTCTAACATTTGTTTGTGATGCTCTTGATCTATATCATAATCATAGATGTAGTACCTTAAATTGTTGATATTATTATTAACATGATTATTGGCACATGTCATTAACTTGCTATAGAAATTATAGAAAATAAACAAATTGTACACTAAAAATAGAAAGAAAAAGAATAAGAACAGTTTTGAAAAAGAAAGACATTTAAGACCACTGTGCTTTTAATCTCAGTAATTTCTGTAACGGCCGTCCACACATGACGTGTCTGAAACTCGACCAACAACCAATCACATGAATCTCCTGCCCCTGACACACAAGCAGCGGTTTTGATTGGCTAGAGATTGTACTGGCATATGATTCGATTGGCTGACGCTTCTGCCTAGGCTTCAAAAGTTGAACATTGCTCAACTTTTGCAGCGAGCAACGCCAGCAAAGTTTCCGAGTCGCTTCCCGCAATGCAGTGGGCGAAAAGTGACGTCACCCCATTCAAAGTGAATGGCTGAAGCTTTCAACGCTATCGCCGCTGCTGTGACGGGCCGTAAGGGTTGTTGTCAATCAGTTCCTTGTCTACATTAGAACATCCAAGAACCACTAAAAGACTTTCTCTTGAATCTTTAATGTTACTACTGCATTTTAAAGGTGCCTGCAGTACGACTACAGTGTAATCGATAGTGCACATTGCACTTACTAAGGGATAATGGTTTGATTTCATTTCTGTGTCAGTCAACCATTCAATTTTAGTTGGACAATTTCTCAGGTATGTAACCATCTCGGCAAAAAAATACATTTATTGTCTTTGTTAGTATGTAGCAGTGGTAGTGCAAAACCATTTTTCAACATGCCTGAATTGCACCCATATCATGCGTAGTGCTGACACGAAGGGTTGAGGATTCAGGTGTAAGCAGCATTTAGTTAACATTGATCCCAGCCTTGGACGAACCCGGATCTCTTTCTCTTTTTTCTTTTTATCCTCTGACATAGGTTCAAAATGTCTCAGCTTCTCATATATTTCTCCTCTTGTATAAACAATATCAAGAAGTTCCTCCATGATAAAAGATTCACTTGAGCATGGTTGTTCTGGCTCTGCGCACTCGAGTCATTTGACTTGTGTCAGTCAGATCAATGTTCAGGGATCCCCCCCATTATAGTTTGGATGTCTTAAAGGGATACAATAAACCCTCAGTCTATGTTGACATAAGTACAGTAACCCTCGCCTCTCTATCTTGTATCTCCCACCCAGGCGGTGTATTGCGTAACAGTCAGTGTTGTTTACCTAAAGGATTTAAAGACTTAGGACATCATTAAGTGCAACACAGACTCTTATGCACATACATACACACAAACTATGATGGCCGCCATCTGCATCAACCAAGTGGAGCTTGATACTTCTAAATCCTTCTTACTGTGTGATTTGATAGTCTCTTTAAGCTTTGCCTTAACACATCTGCCAGTTTATTGATGCAGGCAGAGGATGTTCAGTTTTGTCTTCACATGATGGCTGAATGATGGGTGGACATTCACACTTTTGAATCCATCAGAATGTTTTTTCGTAGTAATTATTATATTATCATTATTAGTTGCTCTACGGTTCTCTCAGAAATCTTACTGGATTTAATTGTATGGGATTTGACCGTCATTGAGTTAATGATCAGTCACAACCCTACACATAGGTGGCTCCAAAGCCAGGCTGAATGACCATCAGCTAGCATGTCTCAGCTTGGTGAAGAACACTCACAGGACTGATAGGCAGCAGGTGACCAGAAGACGGCAGCACGAACCGAGCTTTGGTTTTGCCTGGGGACTTAAAGCTGTGTTCATCAGCCCTGCAGCCTCGACGTGGCTTCTGTGTTTTATAAAAAGTTCAGGATTAGCCTAATCTGGTTACCTGATTAGTTCTCACTTCACATGCTTTTAGACTGGCAGATTAATAGGCAGCCAAGACACTGCAAGAGCACGCATTGATCTGCCTTTGTCTAGCCTGCTTTTGGGGCCAGGGCACATCCTTGGCTCTTCTAAATATCAATTAGCGCAGTCTGTCACACAAATTAGGGCTACAGAGTTACAGACCATATGATCGTGCTACAGTCTCTTACCCTAGCTAGAATGGCACTTGGTGAGCAAAGAACTGTACAATGGCAACGGTGCATTCAAATGCTCCCTCAATGATCACTTTTCTGAGTTGGGAAGTCACTCTACCCAACGAGCATAAGTGGAAACATCATGGACATCATGCATTTAAACAACATTTGTATGTGTTTCCAAATGTTTGATCTAACTTGAGGGGACGCTTGCACAAAATGTTCACGCTTTAGGAAACAATTGTTATATGATAAGAAAGATAAAACAAGCTTTGTGTAGCCTCACTTGATTTGGATTTGCACACACAATTCAATGGGTTCTTCCTTTGCCCTTGCTTCATCTATCCAATAAGTGAATGCTATGCAAATCAGGCCACAAGTAATCCTGCTGACAGTCAAACTGACAGACATGCAAACCAAACCAAAAACATTGCCTCCTTGGCAAAGGTTATTATTATTATAGTCTTTATAAACATCGTCTGTTCACATCTAAATGTTTGTGAAGATGCGTGGTATTGTATTGCTCCATAGCAGTATCTTGAGAAATAAATGTGATAGTGTATTATTGTAGCCTCTAGCAGTACTGTTCTGTGTGCTCCCTATGCTTTCCTGATCGATGGACTGTCTGGACCTACTGGCATCCCTGAGGTCAGCCCGAGGACAGATTGTAAATGGAACTGTCCACTGAAGCAGCACCTGCAGTTTAAAATAGTAAAGAATAATTGTTTCAAAATGATATACTGCACAGTTTTTACTTCCAATGACAAGTGTTTTCTCCAAGTCCATTTTTGCATAGGTTTTTTTTGCCGTCCCTCCTGTTTGTCTTACATTAGTGTGTGCACATCTATTCACCTTCAAGCTGACTATCTGTTTCACTACTCCTCGTTTTCTTTGCTCCTCCCTCTTTGTGTGTGTGTGTTCTAACATGTGTGCCTGGACTGTGCAGCAGGGATCAGAAGATCAGGGAGGTCAAGAGAAGGGAGGTGTGTGTGCGCCATGCAGGTCGGTGGGAGGGTCAGGGTGCTTTGCGAGGCATGGCTGATGTCACTGACAGTGTCGTCACAGGCCACTTTCACACACACACACGCACACACACACACGCTGTCACAGAAATAGTTGATCCTCACATTATCCACACAGCACAGGCAGCATTCCTCTTTCTGCACCTTACTAGCAGCATCTCTATACTTTGGACCCCCGTTTCTGGAGTACCCTAGGGACCACTACTAGGACCCCCTCCCTTCCACCCCCTTTTTTTTAAGCCTCGCTCCTCAGAATGGAGCAGGGGGTAGGCTCCCGACGGAGGGGTAAGCTTTTCATAACTAAAGAACTCCTTCAACTGCCAATTACTTGCACCGATATATGCTTATGCTTTTTGAACATGTTGGGGATATTTTAATATGTTTTATGAAGTTAGGTTGTCTTGTGCAGCCCAATGATTCTCCAAGGTAAATTGTTCCTCTAAAGACAAATCTGGATTCAAACAAGGTGCTGGGGATTTGTTTTTATATACTAGATTTGTTGTGATATTTTTTATGTGACTAAAAGTATAAACTGCAAGTGGCTTTGCATGGCTTTTGTCGTTAGGGGCTCACTAAGTCAATAGAATGCTATTTGAATGAACCATGCTCCTGTATGTACAGTATGGGCCAGGCATGGCACACACTCTCAAAATTCAAGTTAAGAAATGTATCAAAAAACGGTGCTTTTACACTAAATGTACACTTAACACTATACAGTACATTTTCAAAAATGTTTCTACTGCTTAAAGCTCAATGTTAATGTTTCATCAGTTTCCTTTTGATGTAACCAACTGATGTTGTACATGCACTGTCTGGACTTCAAGTGCCTTCTAATGCTTTCCCTCTTTTTTCCTTTTTTTTGGTACAATGAGCCAGGGCCTAACTCAGGCAGCGTTAGGCAGCTTATAGTGTCGTCACAGTGTGCAGCTTAGTGTTTATAAATAGGGTGCATGGTCATTTAATATCACAGTGACCAGAGAGGCTGAGCCTAACCGTTAGCCAACCTTCACGTACCTGTCCTTGGCCGGTGAATCTGTACCAATCCGTAGGCTGATCCGAGTGCTGATGAAGTCTGACATCAGCCCAATATTTTTGCATAGCTCCTTTTAGCCAAGGATGCGATCACAAACAAAAAGCACAGAGAAAAACTGAGGAAATTCAAATGCCAGAAGGAAGGTTACAAATGTGACAGTCCTTTATTTTTTTTAAGGGAAATATTGAATGACATCTATCCTAACTTAAAAAAAACGATGTAACTGCAGTGCACTGGGGCAGAGGCAGGGAATCCCACTCCCTTATGTAACATCCATGGCAGATGTTGGATGTCGAGACAACAGTTTAGCAGTTTTGGGTCAGGAGTTTAAAACCTTATGAAATTGCTTTCGCTTTACCTTACAATGATGCCATGACTTTGACCCAAACAAATATTCTGATGCTTGCAAATGTGTACCTATTACAATTAATCTAGGCCAGTTGATCAACATTGTCTGCTGGAATTAATTGAAAAAAGCTGCTTCCCTAATAGGTTTGAAATCAGTCTAAAATGGTTTGTAAAATGATTAGCTGCAAATGATGTCAAATGTATGCTTAATATCTGTAGTCATTTGAGAACAACAACAGTAGGGTCTTTAAAACCAGTCGCTTGGCTTATCTAACAAGATTATCACTTCCTACTAAAATGTTATTATAACACACCTCAAAATAGTTTATTCATTACACCACAATGCTCATAGAATAACTTTGGCTTTGCTGATAGCTTTTTCATTAATTAGAATACATTAAGCAAGCAAACAATTGTCATTCACGTCATTGAGCTATAACCTCCTTTGCAATGTGTCTAAAGTGTCCAGTTGAACTGATCTGTGCTTGGCAGTTTGCATAGTTGTCATATTTTTGCTTCATCTCAATTGGCCATCGCTTTTGGTTTTAGAGGAAAAGCAGATATTTCTGTTTTAACAAGAGAGGGGTTTTTTCACCCGTGTCAGTTTGCATTGTTACCATTTACATACTGCATAACCTTTTGCCATGTCACATTTTTAGGGGTCACCTAATGCGCTATAGTGCAGGGAGACTCTGCTCACCACCTGCAGAAGTGGGACACACAAAACCACACACACATGCAGAGCTCTCACCATAAAAAACACCTGCATTCATTTATCAACAACTACACAAGAGGTTTCACACTTTTCCTTCGCCCTTTTTTCACACGCATTATAACAGCCAGCTAATAGGCTCAATGTGATGAGACAGTGTTCATTAGCATTCAAAGCTAACGGTTGTAGTCATACATAACAATAACGAGTGGTTTATCAGACCTTGTCGAGGGATGACACTGAACACTTAAAAATTGATTTATACAAAATGTAATGGCCTTTATTGTTAATTGATTTACCATTACTGACCACAGTGGTGATAGAGGTGTTAGGGGTGTTAAGTGCTTGAACTTCACTATGTTTATATACATACCAAACAAAAAGGGGAACGTGTTGAGAACAAGGCATACACAATAAAAGAGTTCAGTTAGTATGCACTCTTTTACTGCCAAACTGTTAAATACAGCACAAACATCTTTCGGTCTACCCAGCAGGAAGAGATTACTCTGTGTTTCAGGGCAGATGTGTTTTATAGTTTTAAATTAGGTGACTTTGCACACACTGAGCTCTTCAGCTTTATCCCGCCCTGTCCACTAAAAAAAAGAACTAGGTCCACTGCTTCATTTATAGTGATTTAACCTTAACAATGGGAGTCTACTGCAGTGCAGTTCCACTTCATAATATGTGCTTTGATCAGAACTGGATTCCATATCATAGTGCTCTGATATATACTGTGAATATGACAGGATAAGCTCAATGCGATGAGGATCCTTTTAGCTGTAGACATTGCTGGGATATAAAGATTGGAAATCATTTGCAACCATTATCAGTTTTTTACACAGAGGTCGTGCTGCTTTCGATGGTTCTCTCATTCTTCCCTGTAGACCAGGTGCAACTTCGCCAACAGTTACATCACTGCAGTGCAATTTCAGCATTCCTGAACTGACACGAGAGCAGCTGATGTTTGGACTTTGTGCAATGCAGGCTGACATCTTTACAGTAGGTACCCGATCAGTCATCATAACTGCGCTGGTTTCCTCTGAGGGGCAGAGCTGGGCATGGTTGGGGAAACAGCTTTAGCTCAACATGATTTGAACCCTTTCTCCCCCAATTTACATCCCAAATGCAGGGATACCTCAACCATACTACTTATCGTTCAGATTTATATCGTGATGCTGCAGCCATATCCAACCAGGCATAACAAGGTTGCTTATAGAAGGTCAGTCCTCCTGCGCCTTTCTGTTGCCCTATAAGATAATTCCAAGATGTATACGTTCCATTTAGCATCATCATCAATTTCCAGGATGCATAGAGAATTAGTCCAAGAAGAATGGCAACATGTGTAATGTGCACAGAGGCTAACATCTGTTAACTAGGCCAGACACTTGCTACTGTATTACTGTAGGAATCTGGACCACGTCCCCCAGGACTGTTTGACAGCACAGAGGAAAATAACACATGCAGGTTGATATTCACACACCAACAATTATAGACAGACGGACCGATATGTATGCAAGACATTTGTACTTCATCGTCTTCTTCCATCCCATCCCCCAAGTATCCCTGTGACTTTTCTTTTGTACATATTCAACAACTAAGGCAGGGATTTTATTATTTGGCATCTACAATAATTTGGCAGCTCGTCCATTTTCCTATTTTGGAATGGTGATACACAAGTTCAATTTGAGCTCATTGAAGAATTGAATGACTCAGATGAGACTATCCCATTAATGAGATAGGACACAATTTGTTGCCACAAACATCAGGTGTTTCTGAGATTGCATCACCATTGACTATTATGCTAAAAAGGAATAGTGTCTTCATCTACATTGTCACAGAGTTGATGTGTTGCTTAAATGTTCGTTGATGTATAAATGACATATTGGGTTGTGTGAGTCTGCTAACATGAATTGAGAGCACTTCAATACAATACACAGAAAGCTAGCAGTCAGCTAACTTAGCTAAATAATACCAGAATCAGCACTTTTGAAACAGGGCTGAAACAGAGGGGTTTATGGGATGCCACAATGCACGATCTGTTATCTGGTTATCTGGTATTTCGAGCCAAACACTTCAGAGACATGTTTTGTATATATCTGAGACCTATAATATATTGATGAAAAACAGTATAATAGGGGACTTTAAGTCGGTGGCATTGTTTTTCAAAGCACGCACTTTAGCATACAATCTCTCTAAAATAGTACTAACTATATCTTAGAGGGTGTAATACAACCATGACCAATTATGTTCACTTCCTGATTGGCGTCTAAACCACATCTCACGTCGGCCCATTCTAAAAGCAGAACCCTGTTTCCTGATTTGGAAAGAGTATTGCCACTGCCTGGCCTTAAAGAGGATTTAACTAGTATCATATAAGACAATGATTAACCTGTGGTGTGTAGCACCCTACCAAGCTTAGGGATGACTGACAGGTAGATTCCCCCTCGGCTGCAAGACAATGGTCATTATTTAAAAATAATTCCCCGTTATCCCAGCTTATTGAAGCATTGTGCCTTCACCTAATATGTTGCGCTATCTCACTCAGACTGCGTTTTAAAGAGCTACACAGAACAAGGACAAAGTGACTTTCCCTGTGATTACCACCGGGCTAAGCCTTGCTGCAAGCCTCTTATTCCCCCGCATTCCCCCGCAGCTGGATCAAGCAGTAAAAGTTACCCACGAAATCCCCAGCGCGGCCACAGGTCACCGTCCCAGCGATGAATGATGATCCTGCACAGAGCTGTGCTCAAAAATGGACTTTCAATTAAATAAGGGGCTGGAAAATGATCAAAAATATTTGTATATGGTTGTGAATATATCTTGTACTCTTTTCAGGCACATCAGTATTTAAGTGTAGGGAACAAGTAGCTAAAAAATAAACCATGGACTGACCCATTGAGCATTTCATTCTTTAAATGAATGACTTGCGGCACATCAGATATTTTCTGTATAATTGAGACAAAGTCACATGGCTCCAAAATACATTTCCTACTTCCTCAGTTTATCACAACCTTTTTTTTGGTACATAATGGTATTGAATAGTTATTTTAATTTGCATACCCTAGTTTTGAAATAGTACTTGTATTAAATACTTGTCTCTCCCTACCTGGGCATTCATCATCATTGAACTCAATGTAAGGATCTCCTTGTGTCTCCTTCTCCAGCAGCCTCCTCTTCTTTCCCCTTAAATTGCTTTTTTAAATAGCTATTAGGGGTGTAACGGTTCACAAACATTTCGGTTCGGTACGTACCTCGGTTTTTTGGTCACGGTTCGGTTCGGTACGTTTTCGGTACAGCAGAATTTTTTTTCACACAAAACATATATATATATATATATATATATATATTTTTTATTATTATTAAACTGTGAATAATGTATTCACTCAAATAAATACAAAATATAATAAAATAAACATTAAGGTGCAGCATTTCGATGAACTGAAATCATCTGTATTTGAACTTTACTGTAGGCTACTAGTACTCACAAAACATAAACTATTAGTTTTGGGTTTTTAATTATTATTAAACTGTGAATATTCATTACATTACATTGCATTTAGCTGACGCTTTTATCCAAAGCGACTTACAATAAGTGCGTTCGTCCAACAAAATTGAAGAAAACAGAATCATATAAGTACATCAGGTTTCATAGAGCAAAAACATTTCAAGTGCTACTCAACTGGCTTTAGAAAAGCCAGTCCTTTATTAGTATAAAAGTGCTTCGTTAATAGTTCTATCGCTCGAAGTGGAGTCGAATAAATACAAAATATAATAAAATAAACATTAAGGTGCAGCTTTTCGATGAACTGCAATCATCTGTATTTGAACTGTACTGTACTAGTAACTAAGCAGCCAGTTTGACATTAGGACTTGCTTGTCATTGTATTTTCATGTTTTTTTAAAGAAAAATTAACTTGTCCACATTGCTTGCCGAAAGGGCAGATCTGCTGGCACTAACAATGTCTCCTGCTGTGGAGAACACCCTCTCTCTAGGGACAGAGGTAGCAGATACAGCCAGGTAGCGCTTTGCTAACATGGCAACATAAGGATATTTGGCGTTTGTAATAGATTTGGCTCGGTCTGAACTTTTTGCGAGTGGTGGAGGCTTAAATGCTAGTGGGAGTTGGGTTTGCACTTCAGTCTTTTTTCTTTTGGTACCGGTGATATTCACGTTCGGGTGATGCCTTTTCAAGAGTGTGCAAGTTTGATGTATTGCCAGCCGCGTAACCAATTTTAGTTGAACAATGCCGACAAACAGCTTTGGTTCGGTCCACCTGTCTTTGTCCGTCATCCTTGTACGTAACTGCGAAACCAAAATGTTCCCAAACCGGAGACTTCAATGATGCTGGAGGATTTTCGAGCTCAACTTTATCTGCGTTCGCCATACATTTTCGACAGTTCCTCAAATTACTGACTACATTTGAACGCATCCCTCTGACCAGCTCTCATAGTATGCCTCTCATCCAATGAAATGACTTGCTCGCTCTATGACGCGTTGAACCCAATGTGAGCAAATTACTCTGAATGCTGCGACGCAGCACCTGAGATTACTTCCAAAAAGTTGTTCACGTTCTCAATTTTTTACGTTTAACGTTATATTCGTTCGGTACACTTCGGTACACACCTGTACCGAACCGAAGGGCCCGTACCGAAATTTCGGTACGGGTACGTGTACCGTTACACCCCTAACAGCTATACCCCGCTTCATTTTTGGAAAACATTTACGGCTCTTCTTATCGTGTCCACAAGGCAGGGCTTGGTTAGATGTGGTTCAGCCACAGCTGAACACATTGCTGTCCCTTCTCATTAAACTCTGCCAAGTCCGATGTTGTGCAGGGTTGCTCCAGCAGGGGGCATATCAGGAGATGTTGCATGGTTTGTGGTTCAATGCCGCAGTCACACACAACGTCCCCATCATTTAGGTATCCCCATTTGGCGAGAGTGGCTTTTGCACGTCCAACACCAGATCTTATTCTGTTTAGGCATTTCCACACTGCGTAGTTGGTGTCTGCTCCAGGGGGCAGTGCCTCGGTCGCCTTTAGCTCCATTGTTGTTGCTGATGGGAGGTTGTCAAGTCTTTCTTCCCACCGAGTGACTCTTTCACTGCTTATGCTCGGTGTTCCGAGGGGTGGGACGCTCTTCAGGAAACTTTTCCTGGATTTAAGGCGGCTTTTGGCTGGCACATGGCCAAAGAGAGATGTCTTTGGTCAGTAGACTGTTGTTGGCGCTCTTTCTTGCTTGCTGCATTTCGTCGTATCTCTGGTGGGGCTATGCCTGCCAGGATGTACAGACGGTCTGTAGGTGTTGATTTCAGGCAGCCTGTGATAATGCGGCAGCTAGCATTGGATCCAGCTTCTTGGCACGGGCAGCTCGTTCCCATACTGGGCAGGCATACTCGGCAGCTGAGTAGCAGAGGGCTAGTGCGGTTGACTTCAGAGTCTGTGGGTTTGCACCCCAGGTCGTGCCGGTGAGCTTGCGGATGATGTTATTCCTCGCACTCACTTTGCACTTGGTCTTCTCAGTGTGGGTCTTAAAAGAGAGGCATCTGTCCAGGGTTACCCCTAGGTAGACTGGGTGCTCACAGTGTTCAAGGGAGGTTCCTGACCAGCTGACCTTCAGTTGGCGCTTGGCTTCACGGTTTCTCAGGTGGAAGGCACACACCTGTGTCTTAGATGGGTTTGCACGTAGGTGGTTCTCTTCATAGTAAGGTGTTAGCTCTGCCAGAGCGTTAGAGAGTCTGTCTAGTCCTTACGGCTAAATACTAGATACTACTAATACTAGAGTGGAGATGGTTCAGCTATTTATTGACATCATTTCCTATTAAACACATTTGCCGAAAAGGGCAATTGATAACTGTCAAAAAATGTATCTGTACAAGTTTTATATTTATTTTTCAGGTAAAACCCATACTTTCTCTCAGTTCAGATGCTCCAATTTAAATTTGCTGTTTTATTTTGTTATTTATCATTGGCTTTTAAATCGTTTATCTAACAAAACAGCGCTTGCTTTTATAATGTTTTTTTCTCCTGTTATGTTATGGAATATTCTTAAAAATAGTTGACTGATTCAGCCATAATGGAACAAATTTTTGCAGCCTAGAAGCATTAAGTAACATTCTGTCAATAGTAAGAAAATAGAAATGATCTTGGTTACGTAGCCCCTCTGGGGTCACATGGTTGACAGAACTTGATGTGTAAATCCATGTGAATGGATTTATAATCCGTACGAACGGATTTGTTAAAGGTGGGGTAGGTAATTCACTTCAGAAACACTTTTTGTTATATTCCATGGAATGCTCTTAACATCCTGATAGCAATGAATACATTAAATGCTTTGACAATAAATACATACCAAAATGTCATCTGTGGAAGCCGTAGCGCTGTAAAAAGCACGACCAATCATTTTAGCCGGTCCGGCTAAAATAACTGGATGGCCTACCTGCCTGTCAGCCTTCCATCTCGTGCACAAACTTATCCAGTGCCCTCATTGGTCATGTGTGCGTTCGTGTGTGTGTTGGAGGAGGGGCTCTGTAAGGAAGTCTGAAGGAAGAGGCAGATTCTTTTCGGCTGTGTACTTTCAAATTCTAGCGCACTCGAGCTGGTTTCTCCACTCTTACCTACCCTACCTTTAACTGTGCTCTCGGATTCACAAAACCGTGTGAAAGCATTTGAACACTTTGCATACGGATATACAGATAATCATTAGGTTCTGTACTCTTTTTGGCATTGTATCTGCTGTTATGTCACTCTATAGCCATCTAAAGACGACTTGAATGGAGTCCGTGTTTGGTGAATAGTTACTTACATTGTGACCTTACTGTACTGTGTGGCATTGTATCTGCTGTATCACTATAATATTATATCACAGTTGCGGGGAACTACTCATGGGTCTGTGTAACAGAATAGTGAGCTATTATTATAGTAGGTTGTAGATATACATTTGAAACTTGCTACACTGCATGATCTGATAACTCCCTGTAGGGATATTACAGTATTGTGTTAAATTGAAACCAATAAATATGTCCCAAACAGGTTCATTTTATTAAGTTCATAAGAGACATAACGGCAGGCAAAATGCCACAAGTGGTAAGATGGGATTCAGTATACAAGTCCCATTGGTGACACCATGTCTATTTTCATGGTTTTGTGTGGATCCGTCACAGTTTACAGCTATGTACACAAAAGATGATTAATTTGTTTAGCCAAATGTATACGTCAAGTATTTTCTGCTATCTGACCAAAGGACTGGACTAAAGTGGTTAAACAAAAAACGCTTGCATGAGGCCTAACATCAAAATGACTTAGCCTTGTTTAACGTGTCTTCATTCAGAAGTGACATTCAGACACCAAGGTAACCTGCCAGAGTAGATGACTCCCGTATTGTGCCGCTTGTAATCAGACAGGGCTTGCAAAGCTTCGTTTAACCTGAATAAGACTGACAGTCATTTCAAGGGCTAGACAATGTGGCTCCATTGTCCTTGTGTTACTTCTTTGTAGGTGATCCTCTATGAAATATGTTGAGGACATTCCTTTTCTCTGTTCTCTAATTCCTGTTTTATTTTTAACATATTGATGGTCTTATTGGAATTTGACCATTATTTATGGAGCTGATTGAACAATGTCTGTCTGTTTGTGTCAGCAGTATAACTCTCCTTCTACTGCTGACACTTTTTCCCACTCCTTCCTCAGAATCATAGCTTCTATCCACCGACAGCAGCGTGGAGGATATATTATGTCAACAAATATTTCCTCCCTTAAAACATCAAATGGTGTGAATGCATTTGTGCTTTCAATGCTACATGATTATAAGAGGAGCTTTCTCTCTGAGTGAAGCGCACACGCTCACAGAGATAATCTTTAGCTTACACATTTGTCTGGAAATAAAATCCCTCTCTGTTTGTTCTTGGACTTGACTGCAGCGTGTAGCCCCTACACTCTAAGCTGTTCATTCATTCTAAACATTTGCTCAGTGTGTCGGTTGCCGGCTTCAGCGGCAAAGACGCACCTTGGTTTCACAGTTTGGTGCTAGAATGTTCTCTCTGAAGAGGTCTCGGTTGCTGTGTGTGACGTAAACCCACTGTGTGACTTCCGTTGTGGTTTGTGAAGTGGAGATGCAGAGAAGAGGGTGTGTGTACTTCTTCAAATTAGCACTATAAGGCCTACGTGAACTTTTGTTGATACATAAAACATTAGCTCAAAGTGTGGAGGTCAAAATGAGATCCACATGTATTCTGTTTAAAGCATATTATCCATGCTTTTCCAACCCTAATGAGTATGTGAGTGTGAATCCTTGAAAGAAAGGGTAATAGGACAATGCAGCCAATGGCAGATCTAAAGTCAATTTATTTTTCAAACAAAGTTGCATCTCCAAAGTAAATATATAAAATACTCTTTATCGCTTCATGTGGTGTTTCCAGTTTCTGAAAGAGAACAATACTTCATCACAAATTAAGCTCATCTTTCACATCCGAAAGGAAATTATCTTTCATTTCTCGTCTTATGTGCATTCTTTTTGTCAATATGCTCTGTAATGATCCGTGTTTGAGATAAGTTATCTGACGTACATCCAACACATCGCTTGCTATAACCGCAATATGCATTTTGACATTGATCCCTTCTCTTATGATGTTTCACATTTCTGCCGGATTGCCTTTTTGATGCATCATTTGTTCTTATTAAGTCATGTTTTTATAGATGAATTGACTTCATGTTCATGACATTCAGAATCTTGCACTACATTTGAAGTGCTTTCAGTGTTTTGTGTTTTTAGCTTTGTTACAATAAGTAAGAGGCCATTTACATTTTTTAAGATTAGGACTAAATGATATAATGAATATCATGAGAAGTCCTCATCGCGCTCTAGAAATATTGATATTCTCTATAAAAAAGTAAAATGCTTATAAACTATAATAATTATTTTGATAACTTGTTTTTTGCTTGTTGATTATGAAAAACGAAGGATGTTGTAAACAGAACCACATTAAAACACGACATTTTATTTAACCTTTCCAGATCAGATCTTCTTCTAATGTGGACATAAACAAATTACTTTATTATGTATAATTCTGCTAAATTAGATCATTCATAAATAATATATGTACATATATTGGATAGAACAATTTAACCAATATATTAAGCATAAGAAAATGTTTATTAGGTGCAAAACTTGTCATTTGTACACCAAATATAGACTGAGCTGATACACCAAGACCATTTGCCCTTTGAGGAAGCATTACCCATATATGGCTGACAGAGCACTCATATTTGATCTGGTCATATGAAATGTTAAACTACAATTATTGTAAAGTAATAATTGTGTTGTGTTTTCACAGGTGATGGCGTCCCAAAAGAAAACAGTCCCTTTATCAACAACACAGACATTGACAAAGGAAACAGCTACGATGGCACCAACATGGCTCTTTTTGAGGTAACCCTTTCTTTATCAGCTTGATATCGTCCTTATACTCCTTGTCTAACTCGAAATGTGACTTTGTGATTTGTTCTGGCAAGAAGTTATAGGCCGAGAAGGACTAACCCAAACTGTGGGGTAGACACTACAAATACTTCCCTTTTTAAGTAACATCCACTGCCACAACTATTTCTGTATTTTGAATAAGAGTGTACCTTTGAAGCTCAAACTGTTCATTAATGCACAGTATGCTAAAGCACCAGGGTAAGCTGTGGTGAACTATATAAATACAGCAGGAGTTGAAAGTACCAATCATTTCTTAGCTCAGCAATTAGTGAAGACTTTATTTGCTTTAAAGGCGCATTCTTTCAAGAACATGCATTTATACTCTTTCCAGGTGCTCTGCTCTGCCATTTGGCAAACGTTGACAGTCTGTGGTCACTGGCCCTGGTAAAGAATCAACTAGGCACTGCGGCTTCTGTTTCCCCGCTCCACATGAAGCTGATCCAGCCGTGCTATTCCAACATGCTTTGAACCGTTAAATCAATATTGCAGTTGTTGTCCTTTTAAACCTATGGCAATAAACCAATCGAATCCGAAGTAAAGTTCAAAAGGCATTTTTAACAAACAAATCATTTTATAAATTGTCATGGAGCATGAGCGTTTAAACCAGAAAGGTATAACAAATTATTTGAAAGAATGATCAGAATAAGAATACTTCATTTATCCTGGGGGAAGTTCGGTTTTTGTGATATTTGCTCCATTTTAGAATGGATCAAATAAAGGAAAGATATATATTAAGAGGAAGTTGAATTAAGAATGTATAAAGTTAAAATAAATGTCCTGTTAAAGTCAAAATGTGCCTATTGTACTACAATATATACCACATTTAATACAGAATATATCCTGTATTAGTAAGTGATTAATGCTTAAATGCTTATTTTTCTTTACTTGCTTGTAAAGCACTTTGAGCACCAAGAAAAGCACTATATAAATAACATGTATTATTATTATTATTAAGTGCTTAGTTTGTGTTCCTGCTGTTCATCATATTAAACAAACAAACATTCTCTATTGCAGGAGGAAATGGAGAGCAACCCCATGGTGTCATCTCTCCTCAATAAACTGGCGAACTACACCAACCTCACCCAGGGGGCCCATGAGCACGAGGAGGCTGACGATGACGAGGGGCCCAAAAAGAAAGCTGTTAAGGTACAGCAGAGAGCCTTGTGTTATACCCTGTCTCTATCAAGCAGATTGCAGTTAGGTTCTGTATAGTTGGATATTAGCTTTTTCTCTTTTTGAACCTGCTGAACTATCATTACGTAACAGAGTCTTAGACCGATGAAATCCTGTTGTTTGTTTTATTCTTAAATCCATCTGGGATTATGCAAACTTGGTCAATTTGTTTTCTTCTTTATAGCATTTTAATATGTGCTCATCCTACACTCAGTCAGCACTTTGACTGTCACGGCCCGTACACACAGCAGCTTTTGGCGATTTGTCCACCGCTTCCAGCGCGTCTCCGCCCATTGACTTTGAATGGGGATGACGTCACTTTCCCTCGCTTGTCGCCGAACTGCATTGTGGGGGGGCGAGGCGAAGATTTCCAGGATTTCCAGGATGTTCAGGATTCCAAAGTTGAACAATGTTCAACTTTTGAGGCTGAGCTGGAAGCGACAGCCAATCAGATCCGTTTATGCAAATCTGACAGTTCAAGCGCTAGCCAATCAAACCGCGTGCAAGCTGGGAGAGCCAGACCACAGTTCATTCTATATTCCTAACAAAAATGGAGGAGAACTTAGTTATTGCGGTAGCAAATCACCCGGTTCTTTATGACCAGTCCCTATTTACTTACCGGGATACAAACCGGAGGAACCAGGCATGGAGGGAGGTGGCAGAGACAGTGGGTGAAACTGGTAGGTTTTCGCTCGTTTGGGGATTTTATATCCAGTTTACTTCGTTGCTAGTTTACTTCGTTGCTAGCAAGCATAGACAGTATCATTAGCCAGCATGGAATGTAGCATAAAATAGCACCATAAACATTAATCTCATAAATGTTCAAAATGTTAAAAAAATAAATGTTCATCATAGCCCTTCCTATTTGACAATAGTGTAGAAGAACCGGGTTTTTTTGCTTTGTATGTCGGGGGCGGGATATTCATGTGATATTCATGTGATTGGTTGTTGGTCGCGAAATCCTCAAGCTGTCAGACACGCCCAGCTCCAGGATTTTCAAGATTGGTCAAAGCTGCTGTGTGGACACACCGTCAGTGTCTAACCATTGTAGATTTGGACACATTTATAGTTTAATGAATACTATATGCAAGCATATAATAAAGGTTTCTATAAAATATTGAAAGAGAGTTAGTACAAATTCATTCAGTAAGTTTGTATCGCTTCATTAACCATTTTTGTGTTTAAGAACTGAGTAATTAGAACTTTTAATGTTCACTTTTAGCACTGTATTACCAGTGACCAATTGAATCTATAGTTATAAAGCAACAAGCTTCCTTTGAGGCAACAGAGTCTTATTTAGAAGGCTATTATTAAATAGCACAGTATTCTTTTTTTTCACACAATATGACCTGTTGACCGTGTGGGTTGAGTCAGAAAGCAGCAGTAAAGTAGATATTTAAAAAAATATATAAAATACCGCCCGCAGTCCAGAAGCTCTGGCTTAATATTTATGAGTCAGACCAAGGAGCTCCTCAAGCAGCATTGAATGCTCATGCCATTTATTATTTTATTTTTTTAAAAAGCAAAATGAAAAGTAGCCCCAGTGCTGCCATGAGGCACACGAGGCTTGTTTAACCACAGCTTCAGTCCCAGGCCAGTTGCTCCATCTTGTCCCCTGCTTGGAAATAGAACCTCCCATTGGCTAACATCTTGCTATAGAATTAAGCTGACATCATTGTCGCTCCTCTTTGTCTGGACAAGTGGGACTGGTGCTGAACATTTGGAGATAGATGGCTCAAAAGGTAGCTAATTGTCAAGTTCATTGATTTGAAAAATGTAATATATTCCTGACTGTTGTCATGCTGTTGCGAAACCTTTTCTTTCGCAAAGGAATGCTTACTTTTGGGGTGGAAGCAATGAAGGATTTTGTACAATGTTCTCCCTGGTTACTGCACAGTATAGAGTGTTTCTTAGAAAGCATGCCTGTGTCACTGAGATGTTAGTCTAAATCAAATGTCAGCTCATATTCATCCGACATGTTATGGAGAACATCTTCATATTTCTTACTGTGGCAGTGTTAGCTTTGGATGAGAAACTCCTGTTATATTCACGGCAATCAAAGACCTTTTGCCTAAAACAATAGCTTGTGAATTTGTATGCATGGGAATAACACTGAATCTGTGTACTGTCTGTATGTATGTATGTATGTATGTAGTATGTAGTATGTATGTATGTATGTATGTATGTATGTAGTATGTATGTATGTATGTATGTATGTATGTATGTAGTATGTATGTATGTATGTATGTATGTATGTATGTAGTAGATTAGATGCAGTGTCGGAACCAGTTATCGACTTAAGTGGTTGTGTTTTTCCTTTTAAGCTGTATGTTCATGCTTTGTTGCTTTTGGTGCAACTTTGAGAACAGACTTTGTTAACTGATAAAAGTGTTGTGGCAAAAACTGAATTGACTCACTATCACGTCTGAACACAACTTTTGTTCCCGTTTCACTTCCCCTTTAGGTATGCCTTTATTCCTCCCTTAATCCTTCTTTGTCTTCTTCGCCACTCTGGTTTTCTTTTCTATTAGTTTTTGCTGCTTAAAGTTGCAAACAATATAGCTAAAACTTCCAATTATTGCATTATTGATTAATTTGCCAATTATTCTTTATGTTAATTGATTCATCGCTTGCTCTATAAAATATTAAACATTTCCTGAAAAATGTCCTTATTAGTTTCTCATAGTCCACAAGGAAATGTCTTTTTATACCTTGTTTTGTCAGGTCATAACCAAAAGATATTCAGTTTAATGTGATATTAAACAGGAAAACCAGGAGATTTTAGTGGCTAAAAACAGCTATTTAGACCTTTAGACTTATCTCTCGTCAACAATGCTGTCATTCTAACCTCAAGTTCCTCACCCCCTGATCACCACACACTCTCATACCTAAGCATTTTTCTTACACTTCAATATCTTTTTTGCTCTTCTATTTTTCCCATCCAGAGCCCTCAGATGGGGACCTTCATGGGGGTCTACCTCCCCTGCCTCCAGAATATTCTGGGGGTCATCCTGTTCCTCCGACTCACATGGATTGTGGGCACAGCCGGCATCTTGGAGTCGCTAGCTAGTGTCGTCCTGTGCTGCTCTTGTGTAAGTCACAACCATCATGACCTACATGGCTTTCCACTGTATGTTCTATACCATGGTAACTTTTCAAATGGAAATTAAAGACACTCTACTGATCAGTGTTTTTTTCCAGATAGATAAGTACAGTCTGACTCAGACTCTTGACGTAGAAACTATTTGTCCAATCAAGGTTTAAGTGTTTAAGCCATTAGAGTAAGGACAAGCAAAGTTATGTAAGAGCGCACTTAATGTACACACAGCTCTCTCTTTAACATAGTATTAGCACATTAGCACAATGAACATGTGTGGAAGTGCTTGAGTGTTTCAGTGACACATGCTGCTTTGACTTCTAATGGCACACGGGTGCAAATGTTGAATTGACAGCAGTAAAGATTGACAGGCGAGTTGACTTAGTGGTTACTGATCCCTCCTATATTTAGCCTCTGTGACTCTCCATTTCCGATATACTCCTAGCTGCTAATGGTACCTGGCAGCTTGACGTGTAATCCTTCCTTATGCAAAGTGTCGGAAGCATGGGGACATGCACACCCACACAGCGGGTATATTTGAGAAAATATGTCAGTTTAATGGTTGTTGACCAAATGTCAGTTGTGCTAAAGGCAAGAATCTAACCTGAAATTATTTGTATTGCCTGAAAGAAGAAATCAAAACCATGAATCCCAGACAGTTATTTTTGTTTTATTATTTTAAGAATGACCTACTGTAAATGTAATCAAATGCACTGTGTCTGTAATTCCAGCTTTTGTTTGCTGTGAAAACTGTCTGAATGGGGACACCATTTCATTTATTACAATCTAGCTAAAGTGCATCAGAGGGTTTACCCTCCGCTGCGGTTACATAATAAGACAGCCGAGCTTAGTCGAACAGATTAATGTTCATTATCTCTGCTTAAACCACATCTGACTTCGCACTGATGGCTGCACCAGAGTTCCCGTTAGAATATTTTTTCGCCGGTCAACATGTCCGTTAAAGTTTAAATCTTCCGGACAAATGAGAAAAGTGCCGGTCAAAGGTCTTCTTTGTTATTTATTGTGCTTTAAAACAAATTGATATGATTCGCTATTAAACAAACTAATTATAGTAGATTAACTACATTATTCAAAAGTGTACAGTAATTTATAATAACACGGGAATAATAAACGGAGCGCTCTCCTCTCCTGACAGCCCGTCAGTATCATGCAGCTCGCGGATCAGTAATGAGTGACCAGACAGTAAAACTAAACATATCTATAATAGTTACGGTAGTTTGAGAGG